>NW_027187280.1:2683532-2717181 GCF_028583685.1 Petaurus breviceps papuanus | reverse complement strand
GAAGAAGAAGAAGAAGAAGAAGAAGAAGAAGAAGAAGAAGAAGAAGATTTGGCTAAATGATTCTCCACTGAAAATCTTGGAAGGATGCATATTTGTGGGGGGCTTGAGCCAACGGCATTAGAGAATCCATTGTGATCTCTCAGGACTAGCCCTAGAACCCTAAAGGTTTAATATAGTCCGCCTACCTCTAGGAACCCCATTCATCAGTGGAAATGGGAACTGGGATAACAACAACAATAATAATAGCTAGCATTTATGTAGTGTTCAAGTTTAAGTTTTATAAAATGCTTTACAAATATTATTTCATTTGATCCTCACAACAACCCTGAGAGTAGGTGCTATTATCCCCATTTTGAAGATGAGGAAAATTAAGTAAACAAAAGTTAAATGATCTACCCAGGATCATGGGTGCCTAAGAGTTGCATGGGCTACACACATGCTATAGTTCTTAGCTGTGCTCGCTGCAAACTGGAGTTCACTTCCATGGGAGGTTAGTTGGCTATACCCTATTCCTTTAAGAAATGGCTCAAATCAAGTGATTACGAGCTCCCAACTCATGGCAGAAGGGTGATGGGTTACATATGGAGAAGGAGGCATATATTTTCAAACACACACAGCCAATATGTGAAGCTGTTTTGCTTGACTATACTTAGTTAAAGGGGACTAAGTTGGGGGGCAAATGGAGTTGGAGGGGATCCGTGAAGCAAAAAATAAGGAAGAAAAGAACATCAATGAAACATTAAATACTATAATATGAAGAACACAAGAAAGTTCAGAAGGGGGAAAAGAGAAGCAGAAGTTTGGTTACTATCATGTCATTTTAATATATATTTCTCTTTTAAAAAAAATAAAAGCATGCTGAAAGAAGTTCACATTTTCACATGTAACAACTGTTTCATATGTTGATTTTTCCCTGCAGGAACCTTAGACACTATAACTGGATCTTTATGTAGCTTTAGAATGTTGCGGGATTAGCAGTTTTACTGTCTTTTTTTATGAGAAGTCATCTGTGAAGAGACTTTTCCTGTCATGATTGGAGAGAGACTGAGTGAGTTAAGGAGAAAATGTAGGAGAGGAATTCTTTCTTTGGATAATTGTTTTAACCTTTGTCTTGAGAAGAGAATGGAGAGGATTCTTGAGAAGAGAATACTTGGCATGTTGAGATAACCAAGTGGAGGGACTATGTTACTGATATGAGAAGAGGTTACCAGTTATAATGACGGTCAAAGGTGACTTTGGTTATGATCTTTCTCACAGTTTAAACATTGTAAATGAATGGATGAATAAACAAAGCATTTTGTTTGTGCCACACTTACTGTGTGCAAAGTACTGTGTTAAACACTGGGGATACAAATAGAAAAGTAAATAGTCATGTGTATCTTTATGATATTATTGGTTAGCTTTTAACAAGTTGTATGGCCAGTGACATTAATATTTATTGAAGCCTAAGAGAATTGGGGGTTTGGTATAGAAATATAAGCTTCTTAAGGGAAAGAAGGCTCCAGTTGAGCAAACATATACAGTCTTTTCTGCCCTTTGTAGATTGATATGTTTGGCTTTGTTGGTGTCTGGTAAAGCATAATAAAAGGGAAAATTTTAAAGAAAGGAGATTCATATCATGGCCAGATCTTCTCTGTGTCTACCAGCCAATGCAAGGCAAACAAGTGCTTGGGATTAGATATATATGTGTGTATACATGTACCTCAGTGAAACCTTCAGGAAACTGAGCTCAGGCTGAGTGAGCCCCTCACTGATGCAAGGATAACCCCAAACCCTACCCAATTCCGAGAACTTCATGGTCCAGAAGAGGATAAAGCAGAAAAGCTACAAGACTGGTGACTTCAGGGCAACTAGATGAGATAGTAAATAGAGCACTGGCCCTGCAGTCCAGAGGACCTGAGTTCAAATCCAGCCTCAGACACTAAACACTTACTAGCTGTGTGACCTTGGGCAAGTCACTTAACCCCAATTGCCCTACCTTCCCCCCTCAAAAAAAAAAAAAAAGACTGGTGCCTTCACATTGACCAACTTCCTATATTAGTGATAGTGAGCTCTGAACCTGGGACCCATGACTGTGGAAATGGACTGTATTTCCAAATGCCCATTAGCGCCTCACTTACACTTCTCTTCAGACTAAACTCTCAATATGGTATAAAAGTGCTAGATCTTGACTCAGAAGGACCTGGGTTTGAATCCTGCCTTAAACCTTCCCTACCTAGGTGGCCTTGCAATCATAAATTTAGACTGAGAGGGGACTTTAGAGATCACTAAGGTTGACCCTTCACTTTACAGAGGAGGAAACAGAGCTAGAGAGATTAAATAATTTGTCCAAGATCACACTGGTAGCAGGAGGCAAAGGCAAGATTTGAATTCCAGTCCCTTACCTCTTTCCACTATACCTTGTCATTGCTTCCATTGGGCCAAATAACCTCTCAGCCTCAGTTTCCTTATCCATGAAAATGGAGAATAGTACTTGTACTACAGATGTCACAGGGTTGTTAGGAGAAACACTTTGCAAAAAAAAGCCCTCCAGCTATATCACTTTTAATTATCCCCCAGTACATTCATGAATTGGGGTTTCAAACATTTTTCTGCAAAACTTAATAGGCAAATGGCCCCTGAAAACAGTTCATTTATGCTGTCCATGTTCAAACAAAAATTGCCCATCGTGATAAGGGTTGCTTCTTCCATTCATCTCTTTCACCTCTAGTTTTACAAACTTAGGAGTGGCCCCCTTCCTCCCCTAGGGCTCCACTCTTCAGCTCTCACGACTTCCACAGAGCTGGTCTCATCCAAACATTCACGTTCTAAACAGGGGACCTGTCAGAGCCACTGTGAAAATGAGTCACAGTCACAGTTACAGCCTGGGTAACAGCCCAATAAAACCTCATTAAAATGATCCACATCCCATCTGCCAAGTGCACATGAGCAGCACCAGCCATGAAAATAGGGGTCCGGATATGAGCAGCGCCAACACCACCCAATTCACGTACCTTTTTAGAGTATGTTTTCTATTTATAAAGGCAACACTTAAAACACAAAACATTAGAGCTGGAAGGCACCTATCTGCTTCAACCCTTCTAACATGTTACATAGCAAAGAAAAAGCAAGAGGTAGGATTTGAACCCAGGACCTCTACCTCTAAACTTAGTGATTTCCCCACTACACCATGCATCTTCCTTAAAAGGAAAGTTTTGGAGCAGCTAGGTGGCATAGTGAGTGGATGGAGTACCTGCTCTGGAGTCATGAGGACTTGAGTTCAAATCCACCCTCAGATACTTACTAGTTGTGTGACCCTGGGCAAGTCACTTAACCCCAACTGCCTTAAAAAAAAAAAACCTTCCTTTTCATGGGGGCCACATACACTCCTCACAAGGAGCATGACCATGGCTACATACAGGATCATAAGACAAGGAGCTAGAAGAGACCATAGACCTTGTCTAGTCCAAGCCCTTAGGATAATCAGTTCATAGATACAGAAGGAGAAGGGAACTCTGACATCATTTGGCCCAACTCCCTCATTTCACCAAGGAAAAAACTGAAGCCCAGAGAGGTGAAGATGGTTTTTCAAGGAGAAAATCAGTTTTTATCTATTCATGAGGAAACCACAGGGTCCTGTATGTTTTGTGTTCTGGTTGATGCTGTCCTGTTACAGCCATAAATTCCTTCTCAGATGGCCACTTGGGACTTAGCTTTGAGCCCAGCTTCTGGTCTATGGGCCAGATGATTCCAGGCTGTGCTAATGCATTAAATCATTGATGAGCCAAAGGAACGATCGTAAAATGGGTATGATGATACTTCACACCGTTGCTGTAAGGCAGGAATTCTTGAAAGCACTATATAAATGGGAACTTTTATTTCTTGTAAGTGACTGAAGATTTCCCAAGACAGCATGTCTACAGATCTAGGGCCAAAAACCATCTACAAGGCCTGCCTAAACTTCCAGGCTAAATCCCTCTTCCTCCATGAATCCTTCCCTAGCGACTTTAGTACACCACTCTCTCCCTTGTCTGACATCCTCCTAGAGCCTTTACTGTCCAAATCACACACTTTAGCCCTAACTCTAAATGGTCTCTTCATTTTTCATTCATTGTTGCTTTTGTTCAGTTGTTTTCAGTCATGTCTGACTCCATGTGAGGTTTTTTTGGCAAAGATACTGGAGTGGTTTGGCATTTCCTTCTCCAGCTCATTTTACAGATGAAGAAATTGAGGTAAACAGGGTTAAGTGACTTGTCCAAGGTCACATAGCTAGCAAGTATCTGGGGCTGAATTTTAATTCAGGTCTTCCTGACTCCAGGCCTAGTGCTCTATCCACTATACCACTTAGCTGCCCTTGCCTAGCACTATTAGGTACTTACCAAATGTTTGACGAATTGACTGATTATACC
The DNA here is from genome assembly GCF_028583685.1 of Petaurus breviceps papuanus. Classification (NCBI taxonomy): domain Eukaryota; kingdom Metazoa; phylum Chordata; class Mammalia; order Diprotodontia; family Petauridae; genus Petaurus; species Petaurus breviceps. Next base: position 2,712,793 of record NW_027187280.1, on the reverse strand, counting down.
TAAAGAATTGCTGGTCATTTGATTGAGTCAATCTCTACATATGACACTGTTGTTTGTATATCTACTGATTGGATGAACCATCAATAATTTAAAATCTTTTTGACCCTGGGTCTGTAGCAGACATGTTGCCTTGGGAAGTCTTGAGTCACTTACCAAAAAAAAAAATTAGTTCCCATTTCTATAGTGCTTTTAAAGAATTTCTGCCTTATAGCAGCTGTGTGAAGTATCATTATACCCATTTTACAGATGGGAAAGCTGAGGCCCAGGTTAGGGAACATGTGGCAAGCAAAAGGTAGCAAGGGCCAGGATTCTCACTTGGATTTTCTGACTCCCAACCTAGTTTTTCTTACCTTTCTATTCTACATTAATGACTGTCAGAATTTGAACCCTGGGTTCCTGATTCCAGATCCAGAGTTCTTTCCACTATACCACAAAACTGTGTGACCAAAGCTCACTATGTCCTCTTACTCACCCTAACAGTCTACTTGCCAAATCCAACTTGTACTTCTTCAGTAGAACCACAACTTAACTGTTCCTATATTACAGTAAGACCTAGTAAATAAAACATCTTTGAATCACAGAATCACAGGATTTAGATTTGAAAGGGACACATCAGTGAGCCTCTGATCCAAAAAAGAATCCACACTGCAAAATACCAATAATGGGCATGTGGCCTCTGCTTAAAGACCCCATTCTCCCCTTCAACTCCAGTTCTTTCAACTTATCCTCATATGCCATAAACCTAAGTCCCTTCATGATCCTGGGTGCCTTTTTCTAGAGTCTAGACACTCCAGTTTATCAGCGTCCATCTGTGGTGCCTAAAAGTGAACACAATACTCCAGATGGGACCCGACTAGGGTAGAGATACAATCACCTCCTTATTCTTAGATGCTATGCCAAATTTAGATTCGCTTTTGGGGCTGACGCATCACAATTGACTCATATTGAATGTGCAGGCCACTAAAATCCCCAGATCTTTTTCCAGAAATAAGGCCTTACATACCCCCATGTTATACTTATGAGGTCAATTTTTTTTTAACCTAAGTGTAAAACTTTACTTTGTGAGCCTCATTAAATCCCTTCTTTTTAGATTCAGCCCTAAATGGAAGTACAAACTGAAAAGACTTGAGACCCAATAAACACAGGTGTCATTGTTATAGAATTAGCCCATGGTTTTGGGAACCAATCAAGAAGGAAGGAATACAGGGCCCTGCCCCCACCAGCCAAGCAGCATGGACAGCAGTGTTTTTCCCCAGCTTCCTTTGCTCCCCTGTCGCCCATCTGACTCATGGTCCTGTTCTCACAGCATTAGCTCATTCTGAGCAAAGCGCCTTCCTCTATAATTATACTGCACCCCCTGTCCAAACCACAGGACCGTGGATTCAGCATGAATCCCCTGAAACTCAGCTTGCTTTCTCTCATTGAGAAGGAAATGTAAGTTCAGCTCAGCAGGGTCACCGGGACCAAAGAACTGACAAATGCCCATGAATCTCTACCACAGCCTCCTCAACAAAACTTGTCCCAGGAAAACAATAAAAACAAACCTTTATTAAGAAGTTAACATGTATGGGGTGGCTAGGTGGCTCAGTGAATAGAGCACTGGCCCTGGAGTCAGGAGGACCTGAGCTCAAATTCGGCTTCAGACACTTAACACAAAAACTAGCCATGTGACCTTGGGCAAGTCACTTAACCCCAACTGCCCTCCAAAAAAAAAGAAGTTAACATGTGCTGAGCCTGATGCCCTGTGATGAGGCAACTAGATGGCACAGTGGAGATGGAGTGCTGGAATAAAGAAGACCTGAGTTCAAATCCAATCTCTAACACTTAGCAGCTGTGTGACCCTGGGCAAATCACTTAACCTCTGTCTGCCTCAGTTTCCCCAATTGTAAAATGGGGGTAATAACCTACCTCCCACTGCTGTTGTGAGGATCAAATGAGATAATATTTGTAAAGTGATTGGCATATGATAGATGCTTAAGAAATGCTTGCTTCCTTCCTTCCAGTGGGATATATCAGGTCTGGATAACACATAGTCCCTATCCTCATGGTCTAGAAGGGAGATGACATGTCAACACACTATAATGTATGATAAGAGCATTAGGAAGGTTAAAGGGCAGGTCACATTGAGGTCATGGAATCATAGATTTAGAGTTTAAAGAGACTTCCAATGTCATCTAGTTCAATGCCTCATTTTACAGAAGAAGAAACCATGCTAGTCAAGGGACTTGCTCAAGTACAAGAAAGTAGTGATAGAGACAAGATTCAGCTGAGGTCCTCTGACCTGACAGCTGTCCCTCACTCTACCATATTCTACTCTACCATATTCGAGATGAAAAGTTGTTACCAACTCAGGGAAATCAGGAAGTGCTTCCTGGAGAAGGTGGGATTTGGGATGTGCTTCAAAAGATGGGCAAGAATTCAGCAGAGGAAGTGGCAGAGGGACAATATTTTAGATACGAGGTAAGGTCTGAGAAAAGTAGGAAGAAAGAAGGTATAGTGTGTTAAAGGGTTAGAGAGTTACGCAGAGTTTGGCAGAAGCATAGGGAATGTAGAGAGGGATGAAAATATAAGGTTAGAGAGATAGAGTAGGACCTTGAATACCAGGCAGAAAAAAATTTAACTTTACCTGGCAGCCAACTGGGAGCCACTAAAGATCTGGGGACAGAAAAACATCAAGACTAGATGTGTGCATAAGAACAATTATTCTGGTGACTATATCACCAAAAAAAAAAAAAAGATGTATTTATGAAGAGGTTTCATTTCTTAAGCACCTACAATGTGCAAGGCACAAAGCTGATGGTAGATACAAAAACAAGTCACTTAGTCTCTGCCCTCAAGGAGTTTACATTCTACTGGGGAAGGTATGGTGGACAGACTAGGGGAGACGGAGACAGAGACAGAAACACAGAGAGACAGAGAGAAGAAGAAGAGGAGGAGGAGGAGGAGAATAACGGAGGAAAGAGGGAAGGAAGGAAGGAAGGAAGGAAGGAAGGAAGGAAGGAAGGAAGCAAGGAAGGAAGGAAGGAAGGAAGGAAGGAAGGAAGGAAGGAAGGAAGGAAGGAAGGAAGGAAAGAACTTTGAGAAGGAGTTGCCAAGAAAGGAAGTTGCCCAGACACAACCAACATATAGGGATGGATGGGGGGTGAGAGCAATATGCAAGGACCATTTTTAATATGACCTTTTCTAAATGTACATCTTTTTAATACCAGATAATTCCGCACTCCAGGGCCTGCAGGGATTTATTTTGTGCTAAGTCAAGTGTTAGAGTGAAGGTTCAAAACCTCAAGTGGACAATTAGACACAGGGTCATCATTTTCAGGGACCAGGGTCATCATTTTCAAACCTTGCCAAGGGCACTCATCTGACTTAGCCCCAGCTCTGCCCAATAACCTTTTGACCACGAACTTCATTCCCTTTCTAAATAGGAGAGACGGAACTTAGCCCCATCCCTGCCAACAGAGGCCACATGCCAAAGACATTAGGTTGCTTTTAATTATCCACCCAAACTAATATTGAGTGAGTGCCTTCCCTTCTCTCAACCCCAGTTTCCCTCTCTGTTAAATGAAGGATTGGATTAGATGGTCTCCAAGGTCCCTTCTTACTTTTGGTATAAGCATTTTCCAACTACTTCCATTTCACCAAATGAAAGCAGGGTGTGAGTTTCAGCCAGATGCTTCTCCTTTCATACCCATCTGCCCAGGTCACCTGGAGCCAGCAAGCTAGGATGAGAGGATGGGCAGAGGGGAGAGATGGGGAGATGGAAGAGCAGGATCAGCACTATATATCTGGTGTCATAGAATTATTCTTTCCTTAAACTATCATTCCATAGCTGTCCTCCCTTTGCCAGCCAAATTCCTGGAAGAAACTGTTTACAGTTGCACCTACTGTGTTACCTCTTACTCAACCCTTTGCAATCTAGCTTCTGACTTCTTCACTCAGCTGAAACCACTCTTTCCAAAAAATACCAACAATCTTTTAATCACCAGATTGGATGGTCTCTTTTCAGTTCTCTTCCTTCTTGACTCCTCTGCTTCATTTGACATTTCCCCACCCCTCACAGATTCTCTGGGTTTTCATGATCTGGCTCTTGGCTCTCTTTAGACTTGTCTGACAGCTTCTCCTCAGGCTCCTTTGCTAGATCACCTTTCAATATCATGCCTCCCAACTGTGGATGCATCCCGACCTCCAACTCCCAAGCTCAGTCCTCAGCCATCTTCTCTCAGTGACCTCATTGGCTCCCATGGGTTTAATTATCACCTTTATCCAGATAATTTTGATCCATATATCCAGGCCTACATCACCAACTGTTTTTTGGACATTTCAAAAACCGAAAGTGCCAGAGATATCTCAAACGCACCAAGTGTAGGCAGCTAAGTGGAGCCATGAATAGAGTACTGGTCCTAGAGTCAGGAGGACCTGAGTTCAAATCCAGCCTCAGACACTTGACACTTAACTAGCTGTGTGACCTTGAGCAAGTCACTTAACCCTAATTGCCTTTCCTTCTGCCTCCAAACAAACAAATGTACCAGGTCCAAAAATGAACTCATGCTCTTTCTCTCCAAACTCTGCCTTCTGCCAGACTCCTTAGTTCTTTCTGGTGTATTGCCATTCTTCAGTCTCTCAGGTTCATAACTTTGGTATTATATATTATATATATATTTGGTAAACCCGACTATTTGGTTTTTAAAACCCTTTACAACCTGGTTCCAGCATATCTTTCTACCTTATTGTGTAGCGTCCTCATTGGGAGTTGCCTTGCTATCTCCTTGCCCGAAATATTCTAGTCCTTGTGAACCCAGAACTTGGAAGTTCCAGGTCAAAAGTCATATTTATCATAAGAACCGCCATACAAGATGATAAAACGATGTTGTCTTTGGATGCATGATACATGTATATATCCTTTTAATTCACAGTAGGAGATTTGGACACAAGGCAGATTTTAAGATTTCCCAGAGTAATTCTGGGAGTAGACAATACAAACCAAAAAGCTTGCGAATTTTTTAGGTTTCGTGTATAGTTCTAGCAGCAAAATGTGTCTGCTTTTTGAGAACCAAACCAGTTAAATATGGGGAGGCTCATCACCAGTAGACTGGCCTTTTAAGGATGAATTCTTTGACTATGGCAAGCCATGAAACAAAGACAATTACAAAACAGCCCTTAGTTCTAACCAGCCCTTCTTAATTCCAAACAGATCTACTTAACCAAGTTACTAATGCCAGAAAATGGGTAACAGATAAAGGAAAGGATATTGACACAAATTATTACAATTTCACAGAAAAGTCTAACAAGTAAATCAATCATCATTGATAACCGAGACCAAAATTGCCTTTGTCAACAAATAATTGGCTTACTTGTCAAGGAGAGAGATAAGGTAACCAAGGGCCATGGCAGTTAGTAATATACTCATTTCTGTATCAAAGAAGATGATAACAACTATGAACAATACTGTCTCATGGTGGGAGCAGAAGTAGGAAAAGCCTTTTTCTCCCAAGTATAAGGAGAGGCTCAATTAAGCAAAATCATTCCAAGATCATTTAAGGATAAAAACCAGAAAGGTGATAAATAGATGAAACATAGAAAAGATCTGCAAATATTCTTTATCACCAGCTCTTTTCCATTAGGAACAGTAGAGCTACTTGCATTTAACCTCTAGAATCACAGACTTGAATATATTTATTGGGGAAATGGAAAAGGCACGGAAGAAAACAAAGATAAAAAAAGCAGCTAGAGTAGGTCAAGTCCACAAAAAAAAGATCTATGCTGGAGGTGACACATTTGGGGTGATTTTAAAGCATCAATTATCAAGGTATCTGAAGGAGATAAAGATACCAAAGGATGAGGGGCAGCTAGGTGGTGCAGTGAATAGAGCACCGGCCCTGGATTCGACCTGAGTTCAAATCAGGCCTCAGACACCTAACACAAAAACTAGTCGTGTGACCTTGGGCAAGTCACCTAACCCCAACTGCCCTCCAAAGAGCAAAAAAAAAAAAAAAAGATATCAAAGGATGAGGGAAAATTTCAAACATTACTATTTTTTTAGACAAAACTGATAGAATATCAGACTATCTGATAGAATTATCAAACCATACATGTTTTCTTTTCCATCTATATTAATTTTTATGAGAATATACTAAGCAAAAATTGAGGACTTCTTAATGAATGCAAGAGAAGGAAAAAGGGGCCAGCTTTCACAAATAGCTTTTCATAAGCTTCACAGTAGATCACATCTTTACTATCATACAACTGACTGAAAGATGTAAACACTATACAGTCCCTTCGGGCTTACTGTTTATTAACTACCAAAAAAAGTTTGATTTATTATTGCAAAATACCCCTTCAAGGGGCGGCTAGGTGGCACAATGAATAGAGCACCGGTCCTGGAGTCAGGAGGACCTGAGTTCAAATCCAGCCTCAGACACTTACACACCCAAAAATAACCCAGCCATGTGACCTTGGGCAAGTCACTTAACCCCAATTGCCCTACCTCCCCCCTCCAAAAAATAAAAAGGCAAAATGCCCCTTCAAAGGCTTTGCTCCAACAAGGCATTTCCCATGTATCTGTTAAAATTGTACCAAATATAACAGTGATAATCCTATTGGGTGACCCTTTGATCATTAATATCAAGCAAGGTTTAAAATGGGAAAACATGTTCATCACATGTTACTGCTGTGGAAGAGATCTAAAATAGAGTACAAATCTTAGGGGAGGGATCCCCATAGATGGCAGGGTCCTCTAGACGCTTCTATTTTCAGATGACATTATGCAGATTGTATCCAGTCACAGAACATTGTAGAATCTCCTAAATGACATCCACCATCACTCCAAAGAGTTGGGCCCAGCTACCTATGCAGGAAAAACCAAGTGGACAAAAAAAATATAGATTATAATATGTAATTGAATGGATGGTCTCTCTGTATACTTATCTTGGATACACACTACAGATGGACAATGAATTGGGCCAGGAATTGAACAGAATGAGGAGAGCAGGCCTCATTGCCTTTGGAAATAATAAATTTCTTAATTATAAATTCTAATAACCCTAAGTTTCTCCATAAAACAAAAGATCTTCTTTTTCAGTGCTAATATTTTTCCATTGCAGATGTAAGGCTGGAACACCACAAACTCCAGAGAATTAATATTGAGAATCACCCAAAGGGCAATGGAAAGGTACATGGTGAGGATGAAAAGTTTGTAATGCAATACAAACAAGGAATTTCAAAAGAGAATTAGGCTAAAAGATTTCACCCAAGAAGTATAGGATTGAAAAAAAGATGGACTGGTCTTGTGGTAACTGCGAGGGATAATCAATTGACACCCCATGTGCTCCACTGGCATCCTTCAGATGTCAAGGGAAAACAAGGGAGTTTCTACAGCATTGGGTGGATCCGTTTGACAAACATATGAGAGGATAAACTTAGTTAAGACCATACCCAAATCCAAAGCAGTTTTCCAAGATGAACAGCCTCTGGAACAATGTAGGTAAGAGAAGGCAGCAGCTATATCCAAAACTTTGGGGAAAGGATCGACTCTAGGAGTTAGGTATTGATTGATAAGTATGTGCATGAGCTCTGTATTATATTTTGTGCTTGCTCTTTTTTGCCACGAGAAAGAGTTTAATCTGGATATTGCTAGTGGTTTCCCCTTAAGATCATCCCCAATTTATCCTGCACATATATCTTGTTTGCATGTTGTCTCCCCATTGGACTGTGAGCTCCTAGAGACAGTGTCTGTTTTTACCTTTCTTGTATCCCCAGCACTTAGAGAAGTTGCTCGCACTTCATAAATGTCTCTTGACTTGGAGACAGTGGATAGGAAAAATACAACAACATAAAAGACAAAAGTCATCAATACAATATATTTTTTAAAGTACCAATAAAACATTTTTAATGAAAAGATAAAAAAGAAAATAAGTGAGTGGGCTGCTAATCTGTCATGGGAGAAAGTAACAGCACATATGAGATGATGGATCCATTTGAGGATTGCAAGGAACTATGCTAATTAGGCACTGGGAATACAAAGGCAAAAATGTCTCTGCCCTCAAGAAGCTTTCAATTCTGTAGTCAAAAAGGAAGAAATAAATATACTGCATTTTCATAAATGGCTATGAAGGATATGAATACATAACTTGAATTTATATAACATTTTAAACCTCCTTAAAATATGTGTGCTTGGTAAGTGTTAGGGTCCTCACAGCAAGGTAGGGAGAATAGATCTTAGCATCCTGGATGAGAAAATTCCCACCACACTGTGAAGCACCCCTAAGAAAAGAGTTTCTGTTCATAGTCACTTTTTCACCCAAGAGTATCACACATGAGAGTGAAAGTATGGTGTAGGCCAGGGGTGGGGAACCTGCAGCCTCGAGTCCACTCATGGCCCTCTAGGTCCTCAAGTGCGGCCCTTTGACTGAATCCAAGCTTCACAGAACTTTGTGAACAACAAAAGAGTTGTTCTTTGAGGTTTGTATTCAGTCACAGGTTTGCACTTGAGAACCTAGAGGGTCACAGGCAGCTTTGAGGCCACAGGTTCCCCACCCATGGTGTAGGGAGAAGACCAACAGGAGACTGGGGTGCAAATCCTAATGGTGTGACCATAGCTAAGTCACTTTATCTCTCTTTAATGACTGATAATTGATTGTAGAAGCCAGATTGTAGAATGAATTATATTGGAGCTACCTGCCTTAGAGGGATATGATGTGGAAAGTACTTTTTAAGGTTTAAACCATTATAGAAGTGTTATTAGTCACAGGATCATAGATTTAAGACTGGAAAGGACTTCAGAAGCCATCAACTCCACACACCCACCCCACCTCCAATTTTATAGATGAAGAAATAGAGACTGAAGTAAAGTGACTGGCCCAGCATCACATAACTACTAATCATCTGAGGAGGGAGCTGAATCACAGTCTTCCTGCCTCTAATAAGCTCAACACTATTCTCCACTCCACATTGCCACTAACCTCTTTTGAATTAATGCTCCAAAATGGTGATCATGCTATCATTTCTCCTGATAGTCAAAGTGTAAGGATCGCTTTTTCCAAATACAAAGGGTCTAGAAATGATTCAGAGGGACTCCTCAGAAGAAAAACTCAAGCTTAGGAGCTATACTCTTGGCCCATTCTCATTGGGGAAAAATTAGTCTCCTTTTTGGTCAAGTTCGGCAACGTCCCATCTCTATCCCCTCTCCATTTTGCTTTGCAACACAGAAAGTCTTTCCCCTAAGAGACTTGTAGAAGATGCACTGAAGGTGGCACTGAAGTCTTGAAAGGGAAGCTACCAAAATTCTGAGTTCCTAAGAGATTCTCAACCCAACTCAAAGGGACATCCAGGAGAAAATACAGCTCACACCAAAGGAAGATAAAAACCGGGGATTATTGTATTTTGTCCTTAATTTTTGACTCAAGTCTCTCTCCCCACTCCCGTCCTTCCCCCACTAAGGTATCAAAATGCAGGACTGAATATGTCACTCACTTACTCAATAAACTCCAGTGGCTCCTTTACTACCTCCAGAATCGATCATCAATATCACCAGCTGCTTCTGCCCCCTCTTTAGAGGACTGGAGGGTAGGGCAAAAAACTCCTCCCATAGTGTCCATTTATAGAGTGCTCAAAATCCCAGATAAAAACAGAAGGAAAAGATAGAAAACTTAAAGGTAGACAGCCTAAGACTGAGAAGGGCTACAGGCCAATAAGACAAGAAGGTACGAAGAAGGTAAGAAATGGGAATTTGGGAAGAGGGGGTCGAAGAGAGAAAACATTGTCTTCAGAAGCCAAAGGTTGCACAGAAAAAAATTTAAAAAGTAAAATATCCTGGGTCTAATTATAAATGAATCTGAAACTGACCTGATGATTTTGTACAAATTTTCACCATTGCCCTAAAATGACTGGATTCTTCACCATTCACCCGGATGTTTATTGTTGAGAATAGCATTCTGGATGTCTGTGTAGTAACTAGCTGTAAATGTTGCCTAGGAGAGTTCCTTCCTTAGGGTGACCGGTTTTAATGAATAGATAAGAACGGTTTGTAATTAGCATATCAATTGTGTGTCTGTAGATGGAACTTTTAACTCTGTTTCGGGGTTCTTGAAAAGCCATTGGTTCCTTCAAGTCATTTAAATATCCTTCAGAAGCCCCTTTTACACTGTTAATTTAATCACTGAGTCCTTTCTGTATAGATTGCACAAAAGGTGACGACAGGCCAGCCACTGTCAGAATTATCCCAGATTGGAAGAATCCATAGAGTCACTGGAATTAATGAGATGTTACTAGGTTGTAGATGATGTTGCCAGAATGAGAAGAATGGGCTTTGTTTAACAGGGTGGGTGTCATGTAACTACTTGGAAAGGCTGATCTCAGAGGCTGAACCTATGGAAGTATGGAAGGAAAGATTTCAACAGATCAAGATTTGGAGAGTTGAGAGAGTCTATTCCTAACTTAAGGCAACAGTGTGTTCAAATGGGAGAAGGCAGGGCCAATTTGGGGGGATAGAGAATATTTCCTGTGTGTGTTTTAATTAGCTGACCTACTGCATTTTGTTTTGACAAAGCAGAGAGCAACAAACCCATAGATTAACCATGCACAAATCACAACAGTTAAGCAAAACCACACAAAAAAGAATGAATGCCATCAACAGTATATAACTGGACAAATATATTGTTTTCCCTCATTAACAGAAAGGGAAGGTGTGTGCTTTCAATTAACTAGTTCAGTCCCATCATTGATCAAAATATTGGCAGCCATTTAACGGCTTCCTTTACTGAGTTACGGACAATGCCATTTTGATCTCCTGGTTCTGCTTATTTTATTCTGTGTCCATTCATACAAGTTATCCCTGCGTTTCTCTCAGTTCTTTTCTGGATATTTGTGGTTCCTTTTTCCAGGAATATAGGGTGCCTATAATAATAGGAGTAGTAGTAACTGACATTTATATGACAACTTAAAGTTCACAAAGCATTTTACTTATAACAGCTCTATGAGGTAAGTAGTACCCATGTTACTGACTATCATACCGATGAGGAAGCTGTGGCACAGTGAGGTCCAGTGATTTCCCCGGGATCATATGGCTAATAAGTGTCAGAAATGGGATTCTAACACAGTTCTTCAGCTCCCAAGCCACTATCCTTTGCACTATACTTTGCTGCCTTTCATATTAGTGGACTATTTAGAAAAGGAGGATTGCCAATAGAGAGAGATCAGAGCCAGATTTGTAGAAGGCTTTGAATGCCAGGTTTAGGAGTTTGCATTTTATCCTATAGGTAATGAGGAGACAACTAAGCTATGATTGATTTTGGTTTGGTTTTTGCAAAGGGAAGGGAATCTCATTTGCCTCTCCTATATTCACACATTCTTTCCACTCTGCCCATCTTCTTGCCCTAATTTAAATGTAGGCACAAAACACTAGAGCTGCAAAAGATGTTAAAGATCATCTCTTTCCCATCCCCTCATCTTATAAATGAAGTCAAGGCTAGGAGAGGTTCCAACAATCCTCCCTCATGCTGTGCTGCAGAGAATTTAGAAATGTACATGGCTTCATGCAACAGAAAAAGATGGAAAGCACAAACCTCAGAAGACCTTTGGAAAATGCTGCAGAAGTAGAAAATCCACAGGCAGCCATGGAAATTACTAGGGGCTCTGACACTGAAAGCCCCACTTGGCACCAGATCCTGGAGGATCAGTATGGGCATACCTTAATCAATGTGTGAAGGGGAGGGAAGGGAGGGGAGGTGAGTGCAGTAACATGAAGTGTCCCAGATCCACAGCACACATAGATGGGGGGACCCAGCCTGCCAGGGAGAGACAAGCACAGTTTAAGGAAAGAACTCCAAAGACTCCCAAAGTTTTGAGTTGAGGCAGGGGTCTTTTTTGTTTCTAATTAGCCCCCCAGGGTCATCGGCAAGACCCTTAGGTCTTCCACTTGTCTAGGCTGAAACAGCAAGTTTCCAGTAAACAGTGGAAAGAACCGTCTCTGCTCAGCCTACCCAGTACTTCCATGATCTCATCCCCTCCTTGAGGAGCAGATTTCACTGTATGATGGTGCTTTTAAGAAGGGAGAAGCTGAAGGTTACCCATCCACAGGATAGATGAGTAAAAAAAATATATATTTTGTTGTTGTTGTCTTTGTCATTCCAAATTATGCTGACCTTTGACCCAGAAAGAGGTTCAAAGCATATAAATAGAGCAATAAGCACTGGCATAAATGTTTTGATAAAATGAAAGGGGGAAAAAATACATATTATAAACACCACCTCGGGGGAAGTGCAATCAGAAAAGTTATTAAACATTCTGTCAAAGGCTTGGCAGTTCCAACTGTCCACCCCACCCGGCATTTCGTTCCTAATAAAGGCAGCGACGTGATATTTGTCGCTCTCAAATGCATAATTTACCAGTCAAAAAAGGCAGAGAGAATACATTGCATTTTCATAAAGGGCTATGGAGTTGTCCAATCTTCCCAAGCTGCAGGAGGACAGGAAGCGGGTGCCATCACGGGGCCTCCTCATGCATTATGAATTGAGAGGCTTTGCAATGCAGAGTGAGGGCTCTCCACTCCCCAGTAGACTGCAGGCTGTTAGACTTGGAATCAACCTTAGATACCATGTAATCTAACCTCCTCATTTAACTGGGGAAGAAACTGAGGCCCAGAGATCAGAAGTCACTTGCCTAACAAGATCACAGAGAGAGTGAGTGGCAGAATTAGGATGCCAACCCAGCCCAATATGGACCGCTTGCAGTTTCCTGCATATGACACCCCATATCCTACCTCTGCCCTTGCACTGTATTGAAGAATATTGCTGTAACTCTAATTCCTAGACCTGGCATGCTCTTCCTCCTCATCTGGGTCTTCTGGAATCCCTAGCTCCATTCAAGGTTTACCTCCTACAGAAGCTTTTCCTGATTTCACCACTTCTTAGAGTTTCTGCTGCCTTCCCCAATTATGATGCATATATTTTGTATCTGCTTCGAATGTATTGATCTGCATCCATATTGTCCCTCTCCTGGAATAATGTAGATTCTTAGGGGGAGGCGAAGTTTTCATTTTTGTCTTTGTATAGCACCTGGCATATAGTAGTTGCTGAATAAATGCTTGTTGAATTAAATTAAATTGAAATTAATTGCATCAAAGTGAATGGAATCAAACTATGACTTCTGCTCCAGTATTCTTTCAATCAAATCACACTCTTATCACTTGACCCACTGAGGTACATATGTATGCGTGTATACAAATACGTATGTATATATCTATATGTGCATTGTGTACAAATGTATGTGCATGTGCAGACACAAGTACATTGTGCACAAATGCATGTGTGCACTGTTCATATGTACAGGTATGAATAAGTGCATCAATGTGTACAAATACCTGTGTGTACATATATATGTCATACAAATACATATGCATGGACACATTGTATTATGTACAAAGATGTATTGTGTACAAATGTGGATTTATACATATGTATGTGTGTTGTTGTTCAGTAAGTTTTCCGTCCTTTCTGACTCTTCATGGCCCCATTTGGGGTTTTCTTGGCAGAGATACTGCATTGGTTTGCCATTTCCTTCTCCGGTTCATTTTACAGATGAGGAAACTGAGGCAAACAGGGTAAAGGGATTTGCCCAAGGTCACACAGCTTGTAAGTGTTTGAGGCCAGATTTGAACTCAGGTCTTCCTGACACCAAGCCTGGTCTCTCTCCACTGTGCCACCTAGCTGCCCACGTATATGCATACAAACATACATATGTGTGTACACAAAGTGTACAAATATGCATATGTATGTACAAATATGTGTATACATGTGTATACACATGTGGGTACATTGTATATATGCATCTGTGTATCCCTAGATCTGGAATTGAAGGGTGTGTGCTCTACAAAGACAGAACCCATTTGGTCCCCAAGGGTCATAAAGTCACTTCCTCTAGTCAGAGAACCCAAAGCTGTTCCTAGAAGCAACCTTAGTTCATGCTGAGCCTTGGAGAGCCACACTGAGGGTGAGAAGGGCATCTGTGAGGCTGGGGTCAGGGGAATGCACTTGACTTGAATATGAAAGAAGTAGGTTTGGCTACCTGTCCTAGTATTTATTTTGCATATATCATGTATGTATATATTAATACGTATGTGTTGTCTCTCCTCAGAATGGAAGCCTCTTGAGGACTGGGACTGTTTCATTTTTGTCTTTGTATCCCCAGGTTCTAGCACAGAGTAGGTGCTTTTACAATGCTTGGTCACTGATTAGTTTACTCCTAGAAGACTCCTCCTCTCTGGGCCTTGATTACCTCATATGCAAAGGGTGGCTAATAATATTTATACTACTTATCTCCATAAAGCTCTTATGTACTTATGTACTCAAAGTACTTTGTAAACTGCAAAGCACTGTGGAAAGCTGGGTTACCACCGCTGACATAAACTCAGCTTGCCTCCGTTTAGCACCTTGGCCCTATTGTCTTCCTTTTGCAGGCCCGGAAAAGACAAGTTGATTACTTGGTCTCTCTTGAGTCCAGTCCTAGGATTTAGGGCTGGAAGACACCCCAGTGTTCACAAGGAAGTCCATTTTCCTTATTTTACAGACAAAGAAATTGAAGGTCATAGAAGCGAAAGGACTTTGCCAGGGTCTTATAGGAAGTCAATAATGCCCCCCGAGAGTTGGGCCCACATCTTCTGGGCTCCCCATTAAGTGGCCTATCTATGTTCTGCACCAGCAGCCTTGCCACAGTCCCAATCAACAATTATTTATTACATCCCAATGGTGGAAGACAATGCATAAAAGGTGGGAAAGATGGGAAGAGGGATGGTGAGGAGAAGGCTTCAAAGTGGTATGGAGGCCTAATTCTGGTCAAGATAAAGTTCTTCAGAGCTGGGGATCCCAAGGCTGGGAGGAGGGGGCTGGGTGGAGGAGGAGAATGATGGTCAGAGTGTTGGCAACATAACGTGAAGATCATTCCACAAGCACACGTTACATCTACCATGGGCCAGGCACTATGCTGGGCCCTGGCGATACAAAGATGAAAATTAAGGAGCCCTTTTCCACAAGGAGCTTATTAAAATGTCCCTCCTGACAGTGCTTAGAATCTGCAGAGGCCACTCTGACTGATTGTCATTCACCTGAATTTTAAGGTCTGGTCTCTGGCTTCTAATTGCAGTTATACACAAAGTTCTGCCTCTGAGTCCTCCATAGAGTCCCCTCTTCTTCCCCTTCCCCAACAGTTGCCCAAGGAGGCCTGCTGCTGTCTCACACTGTCAATATGCAAACATAGGTAATTAGTGTTTAATCAATAATTGTATTATTTTAATAAAGATTTCCTTGTGTCACGGGTTGCCATGGCCAAAGAAGTCATCACTTCAGTGATCACTGCCATCACCTGTACTCCATTTGGGGTAGCCTTCAAGAATCCAGGAGCACCTGCATGCCACAATGAGACGGTTGTTTTTATAGATTTTATAGAGAAGCAGGATCCTCCAGGGACCAGATCATGTGTCCTCCTGGAAGGGGTATGAGCTATTTAATGACCCTTAACACATAGTGACAATGCTAGGAAGAAGCTGGAGACCTGGCCTTGGAATCGTGAAGAGCTGAGTTCAAGGTTCACCTCTGATTCTTCCTATGTGATACAGGAAAGTCATTTAACTAGATTTAATGTTCTGGAGTAGGGGTCAGCACCCTACTGTCCTCAGGCCATGATGAGGACTGTGGTTTGCTCTTGCCAATCAGTCAATAAACATTTATTAAGTATTTACTATGAGCCAGGCACTGTGCTCTCTATGAAAGTAGAAAGATCTAAACTTTATATTTCCCCATTGCTTGGCGCACACAGTACGAGCTTAATAAATGTTTCACAGATGAATGAATTCTTGAACCTCAGTCACCTTCCATGGTTTTCAAGATTCTTAAGACATGAGACATTACAGAGTTCTGAGAGGCTAGAGAGAAAGGCAATGTGGGGACACAAGATATTAGCCTTCAAATTTAGCAGGCTGGACACCTGGATTCAAACATCCTGGCTATTTACTGATTCCAGAGAGCGCAAGTTCATCCTGAGCAGGGCTGGACTTTGGTCCTTCCCTGTGAGAAGGATGGGGAAATGTGAGCTAGTGCCTTTCCCCACAATCTCATGCAGGCTGCTGTCATCAACCATGATGGAACTGAGGAAACATGCCATAAGGCATCTTCTCTCCATGAAAAATTTTGATGCTGTCTCTCGCATTCCAAGCTAGGGTCTTTCAGGTTCATGCATTTCATCTTGGTTCTTTGTATAATACATAAATATAATTCTCTTCCCTGTTAATTTGTAGCCCCTCCCACTGCCAAGCCTGAAAAGTCCCTAGGCCTGGTGTCACAAAGAGAACAGTGTGATGGCACATCAGTACTCTTGGGACTTCTCCTGAGGTATCTCATTTGATGGGAATTTTTAGCAACACCCACTTATGTACCATAAATATGTATAAAATCTAATGACTGCTTGTGTGTATGTCTGTATCCCTGTCTCTGCTGATGTGTGTATGCATGCACACACACACGAACACACATGCACCGACAGCCAGACTTGGTTCATCAGAATTCATTTACAAACTTCATTTCTTTAGGATGAAAAAAAGAACCATATTAACATATCAACAGCACATGCATGCTGAGAATATGATTACCCCAGACATCTTAGGATCTCCCCACACACAGGCACCCAGGGAAGGATTAACACTATATTTTAAATATGCTCAGTCTCTGTATCTCACTTGCTCGTTCCCCTCCCCCACCTCTTTTTTTTTTTTAATTCCTCTAAGCTTGTTTCTCTTGAAATTTCCACCTTGTGGTTGTGTACTGCTGACTTCACATTTGCTGTGGTGTGAACTTCACATCTGTGAATGGATGACAGGGAAGATTAATAACCCTGCTCCCTTCGCCTTGACTGTAGGCCTATCTAATGAATAAATAAATAAATAAATAAACAGAGCTCGAATCCCCTAAATAGAGACCCAGAGCCGGAGAGAAACCAGCATTTTGCTGAATCCATTCTTTAAGGGAAAAAACCCAACCTCTAATGATCTCTGCTTTACATAGTCGGCAGTTTTTTGGGGTGGTGGTTTTTTTTTCTTTCTTTTCTTTCTTTCTTTTTTTTTTGCCAAACATTTTATGGAAAACAAAAGTTTTCAGGGAGGGATCACCCCCTCAGTCTCCACCAGCCAAAGGCAAGGTGATGGAAAAGCCAGTACCAGGTGTGTATCTGATTGGCTGCCGGGCTGTGTGGGGAAGGTAAAGGGGGATGTTGTTTCCTCTGGGATGGACTCCCACCTCTGACCACACAGCAAGGTTCTGAGCAGTCCTCCAGGGTGTCCCTCACATGTGTGCAGTGCCCCAGCTTCTCCTTCCAGACCCTTCCTTACTTAGCACAATCAGCTGGAGGGCAGGGGGCTATAAACCTTGTGAGAGAAGAGGAGGTTCTTAGGGTTTGTGCAATGGGAGAAGAATTCCCTCCTTCCCTTAGCCTAGGGGCTCCACTGCAGCTTCCTCAGATGCAGAGGAGCCAGAAGTACCCAGGGCTTTCTGGGCAAAAGCTGACAGCTTCAGGGCTACCACTAAGCACAGTTTAATTGTGACTGGAAGGACATTTTCACGTCTGCAAGCCCTAAGACACTCCAGTCTAATTACACGGAAGTTCACAGGCCAAATCTCTGCAAACACATCTAGACCCAGACTCTAAATTCAGCTTTTAAAAAATCACTGAAACTTATTCCAAGGTTCATAGTTTGCAGGGACCAGGGGAATGTCTGGCTCAGTTTTCAAATTCACCTCTCCCCTCCCCTGTCTCTTAGTCACTGAATCTTTAACAAGACCTATTGTTTCTGCTTGAAGAAGCAGTAGCCTATGAACATCCGGAGGGGAGGGGAGGGAGAAAGAGAAAAGTCCCGCAGAAGTGAAATCAACAGCCACCAAAAGTCTGAACCTGAGACTCAAGGTCAAGTCCAGTGGGGGTCAGCAGGGCAATGAGTCTGGCAGTCTCAGCCAAGCCAGGAATTCACGTGAGAAAAACACAGTCTAAGCAGAAGCCATCCATCACCATCTGATCCTAGCTATGAGTGGTTGTGAATGAGCTCTAGATTCAGTTCATCAAACACCAGCTCGGTCCCTCAGCTCTCCTTGCCTTCCAGGATGGAGAAAAGAGAGCGTTTAAATGAAAAGGTGATAGCCACCAGTCCTACAAAGAAGAGACTCTGCTTTTTTGGCATAGCACAAACCTGGATGTAAAGTGGGGACCCATTGCTTGGGGACGAGTGAACAGATTGTGGTATATTAGTCAAATGGAATATTATTATTGCACCAGAGGAAATTAACAAATATAAGGAGTTCAGAGAAACATGAAAAACCAGCATGAATTGTTTCAGGGCTAAGCAAGCAGAACCAAAAACAAAAAAGCAAAACAAAACAAAAAACCCACCAATATTCAGGATGGCTGCAATCATACAAACAAAATAATGTGAAACTAAAAGGAAGCTAGACACTGAGTAATGGTAATGGCACGTCTTGCCCAGAGAAGAATTAAGAAAGCCCTTTGTTCATTTTGGTAAAGAGATGGTGAATTAAAGGTGTAATCTGTCCAGCATAATGACATGTTGGTTGGATGACCTTAACTATTTTTCTTTGTAACAAAGGAGGGTTTGTTTTGAGGGAGGAGGTAGGGGAGAGAGATACCTGGGAATAACTTCAAAGTAAAAACAAAACAGAAACAATAAAAGTTATTTTTAAATTTTTTAAAAGAAGGTTCAAAATAACACCCAGACCAGTTTCCTTCCCCCTTTCTACTTGTTTTAATGGTGGTAAATCTTGCATCCAAACAATACCCTAATAAAATTCAGAGGTCCCAACTCTACAAAGCTGAGATAACCAATCTTCTAAGAGTATTTTACCACTACAAGGATCTGTGACTTCTTCAAAAGGGGTGCTCCCTCCAATGAGGTACATAGCAACCCCTTCCACTCCTTACAGAGTTTCATGAGTTGCTGTGAACAAGATCATTCATCATCTGTTGGCTAAACTTCGTAATGTTGAGCTTCTCCCTCCTCCAGCTGATTCTCAGATGAAAGTGGGCTCTCACTAAATCCAGACACAAACCGTTCCCAGCTTGTTAAGAGGAGCTTCAAGGCCCAGGGGAAAGAGCAATGAGTTCTGAATTAATCCCAGCTCTACTCCTCCCTACCTTGTGACCTTAGGTAAATCACTTGACCTCTAGTGGCCTCAATCCCATTTCTGTAAAAATGACAGTTGGACGAGGTGGCCTCCAAGGTCCCTTCCTGCTCTATATCTATGGTCTTAGGCTAGGACCCACCACAGTAAAATGCTGGGGGCTTTGCCTTGAGAACTCAAGGTCATGTTAGTGCTACAGTGAAGCCTGGGAGGGAGATTTGGATGGAGAGCTCTTCTAAAGGAATAATAAGAATAGTTCAAGCCCCTCAGTACCCTCCCTTCTTTTTCTGTCTCTCTGCCTCAGTGTGTGCCACTACCAGCTGCCACGTCCCCACTGCAACCCCAACCCAGACCTGATCTCCCCCTCCAGACCTGAGGCAGCTAGGTGGTACCATGAATGGATAGATCACTAGGCTTACAGTCAGGAAGACTGGAATCCTGCCTCAGACATCTACTAGCTGTGTGACCCCAGGAAAGTCATTTAATCTCTTTGTGCCTCCATTTTCTCATCTGTAAAAAAAGGGGAGGTCAGATTTAACAGTCTCTAAGGTTCTTAAATCTTTGATCCTATGATCCTTTCCCTGGGATAAAGGTTTAAACCTTGTCCCTTTCCTTCAGACAGAATCCAGGAGTTAAATTCACTTCTCCATCTGATGCTCCCTTCAGCCTTCTTAGCCTCTGAGTAATGTGGGGGTACAGTTAAGGGGAGAGTTGAGGGAAGGATTTTGCTGTTGTTGAGTTATTTTTCAGTCATATCTGACTCTGTGACCTCTTTTGAGGTTTTCTTGGCAAAGACACTAGAATGGTTTGCCATTTCCTTCTCCAGCTCATTTTACAGATGAGGAAACTAAGGCAAACAGGGTTAACTGACTTGGCCAGAGTCACATAGCTAGTAAATTTCTGAGGCAAGATTTGAACTCATGAAGGTCAGTCTTCTTGCCTCCAGACCCAAGACTCTATCTTCTGTACCACCTAGCTGCCCTGGTGGAAGTATAAAATAATAAAAATGATGATGATCATTATTCTGGCTAGTATTTATATAGCACTTTTAGATTTGCAAAAAATTCTACATGTTGTCTCATTTGAGCTGTGGTGAGAAAAGTACTATAGTTATCTCTATTATGCAGATAAAAAAACTGAGGCTGATAGAAATTAAGTAATATGCCCAAGGTCACACAAATAGTAAATGCCTGAGGCAGGATTCAAACTCAGGTCTTCTGGATGCCAAGTCCAACACTCTATCCACTCCCTTTACATGCCTTGGGACCTTGTCACTGCCCTGACAAGGAATGCTAATGGATGAAATGGATACACTAATCCCTAATCCGTGCCCTTCTGTCTGAGGGAACATCTGTGCTTTAACCATGAAAGCAGCACTTCAAGGGAGAATGTCGGATCTTTTAGAAGGCCAAGATTACATACATTTAATAGGGAATTAGGTCCCCTCTCCCACCCCACCACAGCTCTTCCCTCCGGTTGAACCTATGGGAACAAAGAATTTTTGTTTCTCCCCATGACACTAGGGAGAAGCCTTGAACCAGCTGCCTATCCTGCTCTGGAAAGAGGGGAAGAGAGGATTTCCTCACCACAAAAACCCAGAGACCTCAGCTAACCTTGAAAGACCCCAGCTCACCACAAGTGTGCATACTTGCTCCAACTTGGTTTGTGTGTACATCTATCCCCCTCCCGTGCCTTCCCTTGCCCTCCACTCCAATTTCTCCTTGCCATCCTCTGGACACTCCCTGGACTCTCCTGTCTTGGTTCCTTGCTTCACACAATTCCCTATATTTTGATGCCTCATCTCTACCTGTCCTTCCTGACCCAGATCAAATGCCAGCTCCTCCAGGAAGCCCTTCATCACCACTCCAGGTAGAAGTTATCTTTTCTCCCCCAGCCTTCTCAGAATCCTTCCAAGGTCATAGAATTTAGAGCTGCATGAGGCCTTAGGGATCATTCTAGCCCAATGTCTTCGTGTTACAGATGAGAAAACTGAAGCCCACAGAGGGGAAAGGACTTTCCCAAGGTCCAACATTAAGGCTCTTCTGTTTCCAAATCCAGGGCTCTTCTGTACTGCCTGTCTTCTATACTCTGTTAGTTCTCAGCATCCATATCTCATCTTCCCTAAGAGACTGGAAACTCCCAGAAAAGAATGGCTTATTAGAATTAGAGCTGAAGAGCCCTTGGAGGCCATCTATTTTAAATCCCAGGAATTTAAACTAGTGCACTGGGCCTAGAATCAAGGAGATCCATCTTTCTGAGTTCAAATCCAGCCTCAGACACTTACTAACTGTGTGACCCTAGGCAAGTCACTTAACCCTGTTTGCCTCAGTTTCTTCATCTGGAAAGGCACTCCAGTATCTTTGCCAAGAAAACCCAAAGTGGGGTCACCAGGAGTGCGACAAGACCAAAAAACAACTGAAACAACACAACAATAATTTAAACCCCTCATTTTACAAAAAAGGAAACTTTGGATAAAGGAGGCAGAAGTAACTTGCTCAAGGTCATCACTGCTCATTTTTATGAATCCCCCTGCTCTCAGCGCAGAGGTTGGGGTATATTAAGAATTCAATAACTTCACTGAATAAACATACATATCTGTGTATTTATATAGTTTTATGTGTCTATACAAATATACGTGTGTGATACACGCACTTTGTACATGTACACATCATTGTAGTGCATACAAGTTGCCTATGAGCATGTTGTATTTCCATGAATAAGTATGCATCTGTACACATCTGGGTTGTAATGACTGGAGGTGACTTCAGAGAGTACAACATGAAAAGGTAAGCTCTGTTTCACAGGCAGAAATATTATTCCAAACTTTTTCTGCACTTAGCCAGCCCCTAAAGATACCTCCTAGAAGATTTTGAACTTGCCCTGTGTTAATTCTCAGCAATGAATCAGATCTGCTCACCATGGCCTCAAAGTCAGGCTTGGGATTTCTCAAAAACCCCACCCCAGGCGGGGCATCTCCCTTCCTGGAAGATTGGCTTCTTTTCCTCTTTAGCCTGGTGCCCCTTCAGGGTACTCACGTCCTCCAGCCTTAACCATCACAAAAACCCATACTCCACCTCCCAGAGGGACAGAAGGCTGGAATAAATAGCAGATGGAGAAGAGTCAGCATAGCTCCTGGCTTCTATCTATAGGCCAACATGGGCCAAAGACAAGCCTTCTTCCCAGGTGACGCCACTCCCTACAAAATCCTGTCATTCCCTGCAGTACCTAAGAGATTTCTCCTGCATCCTCCCTTGTTCCTCTCAGGATAGGAGCCCAGAGGAACGGACAACTTGCCTCACATCCATTCATACCAATAAGCCTATGTACCTTCACACAGCTCTTGTCTTGATGCTGAATGGTCCGGGATGTCATTTGTTTCTCATTTCATTCATTTCTATATCCCACCACCAATAATTTTCACTTCTGGTAGATGTTGCTTTGGAACAAAACCCCTCCTTTAAGAAAAACTGGAAAATATCTCCTCCCACCACACTACACACACTCCTTCCTACCTATTTTAGGCTTTTATTCCCGAAGCAATCATCTCTCCTCCCCTCCTGCAGCATGGCTGCCCTCCTGGCACCTGGCACCTCCTCTGTGAGAAGACCCTGACTGTGTGCACAGTGTCTGCTGCATCTCACCACCATACATCCCATCTGCCAGTCCCTCCCTACCATGGAGATACACTGTTGTGAGAGCTAGCAGTGCTGACCACCAAAGAAGCCCACTCCTCGATGCCACCCTACTTCTATGGATGGGCCTGTCAGTGCACGGTCTGATACACCCTTGATCAATCACAAGAAGAAACTCAGTTGACTTATCTCTGGCTCCACTGAAGGTTCAGGGCAAATGCTACCACCTGGACAAGGTCTTTTCCAATTCATGGTATCATTGGGTCATCAAGCAAGAGCTGGAGGGGACTTCAAAGGACACCAAGTCCAACTCTCTCATTTTACAGTTGAGGAAACTGAGGCCCAGGGAGGCTGCGGCTTTCCCCAAAAATCATATAAGGAGTCATTGTGAGAGGCAGGATTTGAACCCACATGTTCCACTTACAGGGGCAGTGAATGCTCATTCCACTCCACCAAATGGCTATCACCAATTATTAAAGCTCCTGCTCCCCTTCCCAAATGAATCCATATTTATTCTATATGTATTTTGAGGTTACTTATCTATGTGCATGTTATTTCCCTTCAATAGAATATAAGTTCTTTTATTACAGGAACTGCTTCATTTTTTTTTCATAGAGTTCTGAACTTGGAGTCAGGAAGATCTGGATTCAAAACTGACCCCAGAAACATAAAAGCTTTGTTATCCTGGCTGGGTAAATTATTCATCTTCACTGTGCCTAATTTTCTTTATCTATGAAATGATGGAGGGGGATTAGACTAGAAGAGCTTGAAGATTTCTTCTGGCTCTAAATCGATGATTGGATAATTACTGACTTAAATCAAGGTTTTCACTTGCAAGGGGGCTTTTTTCCTACAAAGAAAGCTGCCCTCTCAACCATTTAGATGCCTCCACTTTGGGCTCTGCCCACCTGGCATCAGTGCAGATAACAATTGAAAACATCAGCCCATTATCTGTTTCCAAACGCCCAGATATTTGGGCCTTGTGGACACAGAGGGGTTGTGGCTGGACCTGCATGCTTGGGGTCCTATGAACAAAGGCAGATCTTCTCAAAAAAAATAAACCTCTCCAGAGAAAATAATGAATATCCCTTCCTCCAGGGGGCCAATTTGATGCTGTAAAGGAAAATGATTTCTGTCTTTCAAGTTTCTCTTCTATACTGAGAGCTTTTTTTTTAGTCTAAAGTAAAGAAAGCAAACATGACCAATCCCCAGGTCTTTAAGTCACAGGACCTACTTTTGGAGGTGGACGAAAGAACATTTTTACCCCAGAGCCTTACAGTGATAGGGTTTGAGGGTTCAGACCAACAACCTCAAAATGGACAGGATTAATGTCAGGCTAATGTTCCACTCAAACCACATAAGTGCAGGTTGTTGTTGATGTTGCTATTATAGATGATGATGATTTAACAGCAGTAATACTTACTTAGATATGTCAATGGAGTACCTGGCACACCAGTGCAAACAAGGTGTCAACCAGGATATCCTCTGGTTTCAGCATCCTCTGCCATTTCTGACCATGTCTTTCTGAAAATGCCCCCAAAGAGGATCTATGCTATTGTCCTTCCTCAGTTTAGTGACGCAATGGAGATTAGAGCAATGTTACATGACTGGCTTGTCTATTTTCTGGCCATAAATACCCTGGATAACATCTTTCACCCTACTTCTCACTTGTAAAACATCCTCAATGAGATATTGCACCTTCTTATGCCCACTATTCATCTTTCGGTCTTTATTTTTGTCTTATGTATAACAAGTGATTTATAAATGCTTGTTATTTGATTGATGTAGACCCATTGATAGCCTATGGGTCTGCCACCGAGCACCAGTGTAGCCAAATTTGGTGGTGCTCACCATCACGGGGTGAATTTGCTAGGCCAGAGCTTTTCAGGAAACTACCTATTAAGGCAAGGAGAGGCTTTGAGTTAAATCAGAGAAGTGATTTAGTGCTAGAAAGGACATTAGAAATCTAATTCCCAGGGCGGCTAGGTGGTGCAGTGAGTAAAGCACCAGCCCCGGAGTCAGGAGGACCCGAGTTCGGTTCCAGCCTCAGACACTTAACACCTACACACACACAAAAAAAAAAACTAGCTGTGTAACCTTGGGCAAGTTACTTAACCCCAATTGCCCTCCAAAAGGCAAAAAAAGAAAAAAAAAGAAATCTAGTTCCCTCATATTACAGAGGAAGACATTAAGGCCGAGAGAGAGGAAGTGATTTGCCCAAGATCACAGAATAGTAACTAGCTTGAACCAGGATTTGAACCCATGCCCTCTGATACCAAATCCAAGGCTCTTTACATTCTAACACACAAACCTTGGGACCCTGCAAAATAGATAAATAGCCTAACAAGCAGTGGTTCCAGTTGGTTTCCAGGGTCTACCCTAACAAGAGGAAAAACTTCTTACACAACCCCAGCCAAAATCAACCCCTGTCCTAAAACATGTTTGTCCATGCTAAATTGGAATGATTAGTAATTTTAAAAGAGTGTGAATTTGTGAAACTTGACTATCATCTAAAATCCTGAATCCATTGTAGCCAGATCCCTCATGGGATGGCATCCCATGGCCTCTTCTACCTCTGGTATCCAAATAAAAGACTCAGAAATGTGTTGGCCCCTATGTCAAATAAGGTCCTCACTAAACCTGTTCTTTGTGCTAGGTCAGAGAATGAGACGTTGAGCGTTCTCATTGAGAACGTTCTCATTGAGCATTCTCATCCCTCATTGAGCGTTCTCTCTCTAATCCATCATAATTGATGTTCTAAGCCAATCAATATGCAATAAATATTTATTAAGAACCCACTGTGTGCTAGACACTCTGCTGGGGATACAAAGACAAAAATGGAATAATTCTTGCCCTCAGGGAGCTTACTTCTATCACAATCACAAATCACAGCATTCCTGTACTTCACAAATTTTATCAGTCCCTCATTTCCTACTGAAAAAAAGCAAAAGGAGGCATTTAAGGTCCTCTAAAACATGTCTCCTTTTCGTGTACTTTAGGTAAACTGGGTTATTCTCCACCGTCTATTCTCATCCTGCCATCTCCTGACTCCATGACTCTGCTAGCATTGTCCCCTATGCCTGGAACGGACTCCCCCATGTCCCATTTCTGACTGTTGAAGGGCCTCACTTTCTTCACATCTTTCCTCTTATTAGATGGTAAGGTTTTCTGAGAGCAAGGCCTCTATTGTGTATATCTGCATATCCCTAGCACTTAGCATAGGCCTAACACATAGTAGGCACTTAGTTTATCTAATGAATTCATTAAAGGTAATGCATTATGGGACATTTCATCTCTTGCCACCATGCTTCTGTACAGACTGTGCCTTATGCCTATAATGCACTACTTCCTGCCCCCCACCACCCCACCTCTTAGAATCCCTACCTTCCTTCACAGCACATCCATATGGCACTTCCTAAGCAAGTAGCTTCCTGATTCTCCTCAGTTGTAATGCTCTCTCCCTCCTGAAACTATTGTTACTTGGTGTGTCCTTTATGTTTACCTAGCTATTTACATCATGTAATCCCTCAGATAGATGATAAGCTCCTTGAGAGCAAGGACTGTTTCATTTTTGGTTTTGTACCTCCAGCACCTCAGACAGAGCCCAGCACATAGTAAATGCTTAAATCTTTGTTGTTGAACATTGTGAAGACAAATCAAAAATGCCTAAGATAACAGGGACACTTCATCTTACAAAGTGGGTACCCCACTTTTCTTTTTCTCCTGCCACCTTCTCCCCTGCTGGGGTCATTCCTTCTGTGACTTTGGACATGGATACTGGGAGCTTGATCAGGAAGCAGGAGACATGGGGTAGTGGGTGGAATATGGGCCTGGTAGCCTGCCTCTCTCTCTCCTTTGTATCTCTCTGTTTTCTCTCCATCTCTGTCTCTTCTCTTTTCTTTCTTTTCTCAATCTTTCTCTCTGTCTAGCTTCTCTATATCTCTCAATCTCTCCCTTCTTCTCTCAGTCTATCTCTCCCACCCTCCCCCTCTCTCTACTCCTCTGTCTCTATCCCCTCAGTTTCTGTCTCTGTTTCATCCATCAGTCTCTTTGTCTAGCTCCCCTCAGTCCCTCATTCTCTTCTCTCTTTCTCTCTGTCCCTCTGTACCTCTCTCTCCCTAAGCCTCTGTCTTTCTGTCTTGTCCCTCTTTCTCTCTCTCCTTAGTCTCTCTCTCCCTTCCTCCCTCTCTCTTTCCCCTCAGTCTCTTTCTCTCTCTTCCTTCAGTCCTTCTCTCTCTCTTCTGTCTCTCTGTTTCTGTCTGCCTCATCCCTAGTCTCTGTCCCCCTCTCAGTTTCTCTTCTCTGTATCTTTCTCTGTATCTCTTTTAATCTCTCCTTTGTATCTGTCTCTCTACTCAGTCTGTCTGTCTCTGTCTGCCTGTCTGTCAGTTTCTCTGTCTCTCTTTTTTTCACTCCCTCTCCACGTTGGTCTGTGTTCCTATTACTATCTAGCCATCCCTAACCAACCTACAGAATGCTGAGACAGAGAGAGAGTAGCATGTTCTTTTCCCATCTGCTGTGTCCGGGGCCAACAGTATTCTCTGGTCCTGGCTTGTCCCAGTCACCTGAGCTAGATTTCAGTCTAAGACAGCAGCTTTTTTCTTCTAATTAAAAGGAAAGAAAAGAAGAAAGACAAAAAGGAAAGACAAGCTGTTTTTAATGATTTCATGAAAAGATTTTTTTAGAGATAACTTTGCTTTCAAATATTAAGAAAACTGTAATTAAAAGATGTTGCATAAATGTTCCTGAAGTTAGCATTAGAGAAAATGCATTCTTTTCGTTATATTAGCTCAGGTTTTGATGTGAAAAAAATCGGGGTTTGGTTTGTGAGTATTTTGTTAAAACCTATATCACAGGGTGTTTGTAAGGATCAGACGAGATTATATCTGTAAAGCGCACAGTAGGTTTTCAGTAAATTATTAATTTATTAGGCTGAACTGTAGGATATAGAGAGGTGAGATCTTGAAGTCAGGAGACCTAGTAACTGGACAAATCATCTAACCTCTCTGAACCTCCACCCCCTCATCTATAAAGTAGAGCTAGCAGTCTTTACTACCTGATTCACAGTGTTTCAAGAAAAGGGCTTTGTAAACCTTCAAGTGTTACCGAAATGAGAGCAGTTGTTATTATTACAATAATTATAATTATTCATCTACTCATCTTTTTTCTATGAAGTTCAAATAGAAGCAGTCCTAGGACAAGTCACTAGCCTATTATTTTCCTTTATTATCATTTTCTTCTTCTTCATCATCATCATCATCACTGTTGTCCTCGTTGTTAGCAACGGCAGCCACAGCATTATTATTAGAGAAAACTCTATATCACTGTCAATGGCCATCTGTGGACTCTGGTATTTGTAAAAAGAATTCACTGAACAACTAAAGAATCCCAGGCAAAGAAAACTACCCTCTATAAAGATTTGATGGGGGGGGGGGGAGTGTCGGAGGGACAGAAGATTAGGGCTTTAACATATTGATTATCAAGGCTCAGAAAGAATGGGGGAAAAATATATATATCCACCCTAGAAATATCCAAAGTATATTCCTACTTCCCTTCCCCCATATCAGCCATAACCAAAGTCTCATATAAAAAGACAGGCTAATTTAAAATTATTAAAATCAAAAGAGATTATAGCTTTGAAACAGGAACTAAAATGATCTGACACCATCTAAGAACTAATTCAAATCAAGACGCCCTAATAGATATTTAATTGATGTAATAATATTCTTTCATGATTGTTAATAAATAAAAATGTATAAATAAAAACATCTCCTCTGTTTAATGACTATTTAATAGCTATCTGTGGCATAGTTGTTAATCCCTAATAAATATGTGTTTAATAATCAATTGGAATGCATTTATGTGATGATTGTCATTAAATCAGAATTAAATGCCACTTGCAGACAGTATACTTATGTAAGAATGAAACTGATAGCAAAAAAGCCCTGACTGTGTGCAGCCCTTTGCAACATGAGACAGATCTTTACAAGCTCCATCAGGGGACTCCGGACCTTGGCACAGAACAATGAAGCTAGATAGATTCTGAAAGTCCATTAAAAAAAAAAAAAGTTAAGCTTTTCTACTATTATTCTTCCCCTCATGGCTTCTGTTCCCTTTCTTTTTTCTTTTTTTTTTTTGGAGGGGTTACATAGGGCAATTGGGGTTAAGTGACTTGCCCAAGCTCACATGGCTAGCTTTTTTGTGTGTTAAGTGTCTGAGGCCGAATTTGAACTCAGGTCCTCCTGACTCCAGGGCCAATGCTCTATTCGCTGTGCCACCTAGCCGCCCCCTCGTTTTTCTTTTTTTAATTGACACACACTCAATCTTCCTTAGAGAAAACTGCTTACCCCTATGGCAGCTAGTACCACCAAATCTTTGCTCCTTTCATAGGAATTACTGACTCTTAAGAGTTGGAAGGAAGGTGTGGCTAGGTGGCACAGTGAATAGAGCACCAGCCCTGGAG
>NW_027187280.1:2667102-2683522 GCF_028583685.1 Petaurus breviceps papuanus | reverse complement strand
GATCCAGAGGGTCAATATGGCCTCGAGGTCACAGGTTCTCCACCCCTATCCTGCGATGCGGTTATCCAGCCTCTACTCAAAGATGTCCAAGGCAGGAACTCACTGTGTCAAGACAGCCCAGTCCTCTTTAGGATAACACTGATTATCAGGAAGGTTGTCCTTGTATGGAGCCCAAATCTCTGCTACTTCTACCCATTTCTCCTGGTTCTGTCTCCTGGAGTCAAGCACAGTATGGCCAGCCCTTCTTCCATACAGCACCTTTCAAATACTCTGAACAGCTCTCCTGTCCCAAGTGAGTCTTTTCCAGGCTGAACACCCACAGTTCCTTCAGCAGACAGGGCATTGTTTCTAGTCTCTCTGCTCTGGTTACCTTCCTTCAGACAGGCTCCAGCTTTTCCATGTTTTCTTCTGTGTGTGGCTCCCAGAACCCCACAGCATCAGAGAGTCACTAATCTGGCTCTGGTCCCTGACCAGCACCACTATGCAGGATAGGAAGCAATGCCAAAGTATGAATGGGGTCATATCACTTGATCTGGATATGAACTGGAGGCAGTCAAAGGTCCCTCTGTACATTCATACTCCAGCCAAACAGAACAACTCACCCACACCATGCTCTGCTTCCTTTCTCTCCCCCCAACATCGAGGTTTTCTACCTCCATCCCTTTGTACACTGTACCAAGAATGACCTTCCCTCCCTAACAATACTTTAAAAACCCACCTCAAATGCCACCCCTTCCAAGGAGCTTTTCCTGATCTGCCTTAGTCAGTAATAACCATTCTCCCTTCTGACTTCCTATGGTATTCTGCTTTCACCTTTCTAATTCACATTACATGTATTTGAATATTCTATACTGCTAGTAGACTGTAAGTTCATAAAGTAGAGATAAGACTCTGTCTTATCTGAATTACATATCGACCCGGAATCCAGCATGCAAGAGATACTTAGAAACATTCTTGAAATGAATTTTGTAATGCCTACTTCTGGCTTGGGGGCATATCCGTAGGATCTTCATAGAATATAGAGGTAGACCCCACCCTCTTCCAAATGTGAATACTGAAGCTCAGGGAGGTGAATTTTAAGGTCACATTGGTAAAAAGCAGCAGAGCTGGGATTGAAATCTAGGCCTTCAAACTCCAAATCCACAGCTCTTCCCACAAAACTTTGTGGTTTCAATCTTGTGCTTCTCCCTACCTCCAAACTGCTTCTCTTCTACCCCCCACCAAAAAAGGAACTACATTTCTATGGTCCTACTTCTTTCCAAAAGATATCTGAGTTCCCAGGGCTTTGGCACTTGTCAAGACATTATCCCGTGGCTACTTCTCTGGTGTTTCAGGGACCTTAGATCTCTGGGCTGAAGCAGGTTTTGCTAATAGTGGGACTCAAGAAAATTCAAGCAGAAGGACTTCCTGGAACCCACTGCCTACATCTCTATGTCCAGGTTGGATTAAAACCTTTTGTTGTCTTTAAGAGTCCAAAGTGTTACTGTTTCCCTCCTTCGTAGTCAATTCCCATTCTGCCCTCAATATTCTCTCTTGTTCTCTCCCACTAGCTCAAAGTTGCTTGTAAACCTAAGGGTAATTTCTCCGGCCACGATTTCAGTTCATAGAAAACAAATACAATAAATCACCCTGAAAAAGTCCTCTTCTAATATCTATTTATGCCATGGAACCCATGGTCACATGGTTTCTAGAAATCTGTGCCAACTATGAGTATGAACCCAGGCAGATCTTATTGACCTGGAAAAAAATTTGTGTCTAAAATATTTAATTGATTCCCCAGCATTCAGCTTCTCTCCTCCCTCTAACTCACTCTCCACCCAACTGCCAAAGTGATATTATTAAATGATAGGTCTATGCCATTCCCCCACTCAAGGAGCCTCAATAACTCCCAGTTCTTTTTAGGATAAATACAAATTCCTCCATTTGGCATTTAAAGCCCTCTACAATCTGTCTCCAACCTATATTTCTAGATCAATTAGATATTATGGCCCTCATATATATACCTTGTGTTTTATCTGACCTGGCCTACTGGCTGTTTCCAGTACATGGCACTCAGTTTTACCAGGGACAGAATTAGGGGCAGTATGACATAGCGGAAAGTTTGTTGGCTTTAGAGTCCAAAGACCTGAGACCAAATCTCATATTTCTTGCTACCTGTGTGAACTTAGGCAAATCATTAAACTTTCTGGGCTTCAAATTCCTCACTGGTAAAATGATCTCTAAGGTCCATCCCTTCAAGTGCTAAATCTATGATCCGATGTGCCTTGCATCGACTGTCCTCTCTCATTATTCTGTCTTTTTATCTCCAATGCCTAGCAAGTGTCTGGTAGATCATAGGTATTTAACAAATGCTTGTCTTTTTCTAATTGGAGTTCCTATCTCAGTGATTTACTGTACCTGCTATCCCGGGAATGGTCTAGGTAAGTACAGAGAGACCCACGACCATCAGGTTGGCCACTCGGCAATGAGTTCTTCAGCCACAGTAACTCCTGAAATGGATTAAAATGGACACTAGTAATTGACACTTGGTGTTTTCAGGTTCACACATCCTTTTTACATGCATCATCCCATTTGATACAGAGCTGCTGATGCAAAGCATAATTCAGAACTGGTCTTATCTGGCAGCTCCCAAAGCATCTCCAGTTAGTAAGCTATGGCACCTAAACAAAGCCCCTATTGCCCAATATCAAGGCAACTACTTTTTAAGGCCAAACTCTTGGGAACTGAAAACCCTGCCATTTCATACGGTCCAGCACTTACGACGATGGTGGGACATTGTAGGATCTTAATAAAAGTTTATTAATTGACTGTCTATATGTATTCAGTCTCTCTGTCTGTCCCTGCTATGTGAAAATGACTAAGGGGCAGGTTGCTTGTGGGTAGAATCTGTTCTCCATGGCTTCCAAGAATTTTTGAGAATCCGTAGCAAAAAGAAAGACACAATTAAATGTTCAAGTCTCCATGTCAACCCCAGGGTCTCAATAGGGCTCCAGCTGGCTGTCATTGGGAAGGGACCCTCTGGCAAAGTCTGCCCTGTGGAACGTGGACCCATCAGCCAGCTGGTCTGACCAAACACTAAGAACTCCTTAGCTTTAGTTTTATCTACTCTGCTCTACCTTCAGAAATACAATTTATATTTTCTCATGGAAAGCACTACATACAGACTTGGAGACAGAAGAAACCTGGGTTGGAATCCTGCATGTGATTTGTCATCAAAGCTACTAGTCACACCCAAAAAAGAAAAGATGGTCAAGGGAGCAATTAGAAAAATAAATGGCAGGAGAAAAGGGTGGTAAGGAAAGTCTGCCCTGGTTGGGAAGCAGCAATTTGGTCAGGATCTAAGGTTCATCAACTGCCTCTGACACTAACTGCCTAAGGATATTGCCCAAGTCACTGCCCTTCTCTGTACTTCATTTTATGAGGGGGCTGCCCAAGGTGAGCTAAATTCTAGGAGCCTCATCCAAGAAAATACACCTTTTGTCACCCTTGAATGTTGACAGCTCTCGGCCCCTGGACTCAGCTCCCGGTAGAGAGGGTATCCACAGAGATAGAACATTAGTATCCATTGAAATTCAGGCCTCAAAAATAGAAAGCTGCATTTCAAAGAAAAAAAAAATAACCAAAACCTTATGTCAAGGTCTCTACAAGAATCCACGGGCCCTCTTAAAACACTTTAACTGGCTTCTTGCTGTTGTCCAAAGTCCCAGGGCGCCATCTTGTGACCATTTCATAAAATTAGGAAGATTCTCTCTTTTTTAAATAAGGAAATAAAAGTTACCATTGCGTAGGATATGGAGCTGCAGACCCCTGCTGAGCTAATCAGAGGACAGCCCTGATCCATCATACAGAGACCTGTCTATGACTGAAAATCCCATTTCTTCTGGTACCTGAGACACCAATGGGAGAGAGGAACTAAAAGGAAGCCCCTCCAAACTGATCCCCACAACCTGCTTCTCTCACAGAAACCCTGCCTTGTGAATGAATTTATAGCAGAAGAAATTCCCAGACCCTTGTGGATAAGAGGAGTCCCTGTTCCAAAAAAAGCTAATATATAGAAGAAAGGAGGGAGTCCAAGAAACTAGGCTGCAATTCCGACTCATCTCCATGACCTGGACAAGTCATTCATAGACTTAGAATTGAAAGAGACCTTGGAGACCATTTCTTCCAGCCCCTTCATTTTACAGATAAGAAAACTGAGACCTAGGGAGCCTAAGTGATTTGCCCAAGTAAAAGAGAGAGAGGAGCCTCAGTGTCCTCCTCTTTAAAATGAGGGAACTGGACTAAATGACCACTAAGAAAGCCCTTTAAATTCTAAACACTTTGAAAAAATGTATTCAGGAATCAAGAAAGGTAATGATGGTATAGTGGAAAAAACATTAGACCTCGAGTCATAAGGCCTGAGTTCAAATTCTGGTCCTGCTACTTATAAGTTGTATGAGCTTCAATCACTTTACTACTCTGGGCTTCAGTCTCTTCTTCTGCAAAATGAGAGGAAGGAACGGATTCTATTAACATTCGGATCCCTTAGAGTTCTACATCAGATATACATGTATATCTGATGTAAATAAGGTATTCTAATCAAGTGCTTATCTCTTATTTCTCTATGTGATTGAAATGAGAGAGCCTGTCTCCAGCATAGAGCCAACTGCTACCAGGGCTGAGTGGGCTGTGAATTTTACCACAATTCCCAGATTGTGTCACCCAGCAACAAACAACTACATCAGGTGGAATGAAGGAACAAATAAATGAAATCAATGTTTAAAAGCATTTAATATTGCCAAACACTGCTACGTGCTAGGGACACAAACAGAGAAGCAAGACAGTCCCTGATCTCAAGGTGTTCACATTCCAGTAACGAGAAACTCACTAAACACATAGGAGGGTTCAGCAGCAGGATGGATAGCAAGGCCTGATAGGTCCAAGGCAGGGATTCAACACAAACAGGTATGAAGAGAGCCTGCAGATACACTCTACCTGATTAGTTTTCCAGGGAGTCAAAGGTCTAAAAATGGCACTATGCCTTACCCTTGCTGGCTGTTCCAAAGTCTGACACTGAATACCATAGAAAGAAATGCTCATATTCTAAAAGGCAAAGAATGAGGGCAAGGAAGAGAGGACATTTTTAGGTGTGCTCTCATTCTCAAATCACTTTTCATAGTGACCATCAGGTGAGAGAATCTCATTCAACTGTAGATGGTATCTTCTTAAAAAACTTTAGTGGCAGACCACTCGGCCAGGACATAGCAGGCCATTCTTAGTGGTCATTCAGTCAGCCATTCTAACTAAATGCTAAAATTTTCATAAGCCCCCTGAAATGCTCAATCTTTCTTCAGTACTGCAGACAGCACCTCTTCTTGACCCTGCCTTAGTCTTTATAATCATTTCTCTTCTGTCTTTTAGTTACTTTTAGTCTTCCTTCATGACAATTTCCCAAAGCTCACCTTTCATCTTCAGACCTTCAGATTGGTCCTTGCCATTCCTGGTTTTAACTCCTCCCTCAGTCTACATCTCCAGTTACAACCTCTACTATCTCTAATCTCCAGCTACCTAGAGACATTTCTACCTGAAAGTCCCAATGACACCAGAAGTTTAACACATCCAAACTTAAGTTCATGCCTTTCTCCCTCAAACAGACTCCTTTGGTATAGTGAGATGGAATCTGGGTATCGTAAGATCTGAGTTCAAAATTTGGCTTTGTTACTACCGTGTGCCAGATGAAGACAAAAACAAAGGTCTCAAACAGACCAACATAGTTATAGCAGCTACTCTCTGTAGCAGCAAAGAGCCAGAAATAACATGAGTTCCCACTGAGTGGGGAATGGCTGGGGAAAAAATGAAGGCACATCAATGCAGAGAAATATTATCATGTAACGAGAAATAAAGAACATGTGAAATTCCAAGAAATATGGGCTTTCTATGAATCTATGTTGAAAAAGTAAGCAGAACCAAGAGAATATTATCCACAATGACTATAGCAATGTAAATCAAAAGGTCACTAAAAGGAATATGAACTCTAACAGAAAACAAGTGATGGTCCCAGAGAACAGACAATGAAATACACTCCTTCACACACCTCACATCAAAGAGGCAATATGCTAGTTAGGATGAATGTGTTATAAATATATATATATATATATATATATTGTCAGATGTAGTCTATATCAAGTGCTTTTGCATTGAGTCTTCATTTTCTTTACATTTAAAGGAGAATCCATTCTGGAACAGAACAAAGATTTGTTGTTTTTAAGAAACGACATGTGAAAGCAAAAGGGATCAAAAAATGTTTCTAAAAATATTGTGAGCTCCTGGAGGCCAGAAGCCTTCCTCTCTGTTGCTTTTTCCCTCCTTTCCCCCTCATTGTGATTTAGTCTGAAGCCAAGCACACAGTGGACTCCACTAATGCTTTGTAAGGAAATAACTGGTTTTCTCCCACTAGCAAAAGGAAGGGACCAACCTCCAGGCACTGATGAAGATAAAACTTGCATAGGTTGCAAGAGATATGTAGAATCAATGAGCTGGAGGATGTCTGAGCTGCAAGGGCCCTTGGAGACCATCTGGGCTGGCCCCTTCATTTATAAATGAAAAATTGAGGCCAAGAGAGGGGAAGGGGCTTGCCCAATGTGACACGGAGATTTAAGGTAGAGCAAGGACAAAAGCCTACGGTTCAGGACCCACTCATCTGTTACATTGAGCAGATAAAGTATTTTTAGACCAGGTATAAACCAAATGAACTTACTTGATTGTTGTGAATTTCCTGCACTGGCTGAGGAAATCACATGGGTGAGCAAACTAGTTAGCATTTTATATTTATTTTGATGGCCAAGCTATTGTAAGTAACCCAGATAATTTAAAAGACTTTTTTGAAATGGTTTACCCTATTCCATTTTTAAAAGATTTGTGTTATTTCAAGAAAACTATCTTCTAGATTCAGTGATTTATAAAATGCCAGAAAGGACTTGGTAACTGAAAAGAACCTTAGAAATAGAACATCAGAGCTGGAAGGGACCTTAGAACCCTGAATGTCAGAGCTAGAAGGGACCTGAGAACATAGAATATGAGACATGATTCAGACCCTAGAATGCAGAATATTAGGTCTGGAAGAGATCTTAGCCTGTGCTAACTTAGATCATTTTCAAGGTCTCTTAAGTCAATAACCCTTCCAACTTGAACAAGGGACCTTAGAACATAGAATGTCAGAGCCAGGAGTGCCCTCAGTATACAGGGTCACATAGAGCTGAAAGAGACCTTTATAACTACCTAGTTCACCCTCCTCCTTTTTACAAATGAGGAAAATGAGTCCTAGAGAGACCCCAAACTCCAAATCCAGCACTTCTCACAGTATCGCACATAAACATAAAATGTTGGAGCCAAGAAAGGCTTTGGAGATCGTCTAATGCCACCCCAGCTGAGACCTAGAAAAGGGAAGGGACTTGCCTCAGAATGCTATAGCACCTACTATGGGTGCATGCACCCTTCACTGGTAACTTATTTGTGCTTCTCCATGTATTGTTAGTACACTGCTGTTCTCTGGGTGATGATGTTCCATGGCTGTCAAGTATAAAACAAGTATGGTCAACAATTTTTGATTAAATGAGCACTCAGTGTGTGCAGGCACCATCATTTCAGAGGAATCCAAATTGGAGGTGACTCAGGGCGGCTAGGCAGCATTGTGAATAGAGCTCCAGCCCTGGAGTCAGGAGGACCTGGGTTCGGATTCGGCCTCAGACACTTAACACAAAAGATAGCTGTGTGACCTTGGGCTAGTTACTTAACCCCAATTGCCCTCCAAAAAGCAAAAAAACAAAAACAAATTGGAGGTGAATCATGGAGCAATGGGTAGATAAGGGTGAGCCACTGGCCAAAGTGTATCACCAGTCAGGGTTCATATGTTGGCAGTCAGGTTAAAAGGCATCATCAAAGATAATTTTCAACATTCATTTTTAAAATTTTGAGTTCCAAATTCTCTCCCTACTAACCTCCCCCTCACTGAGAAGGCAAGCAATTTGATATAGGTTATACATGGGTAGTCATGCAAAACATATTGCATCATCATGAACATAGATGATGGTAAAAGTCATGAGAATGAGAAACAACCAGTAAACTCCCTGCCTACTAGAGTGGTGTCCATATCCAAAAATACAGAACAAAGACTCCAATACATTAGGTAATTATCCTCTGTGGAGGATTTATGAGAAAACACAGACAAGAATTGCACAGAACGGAGGGGTGGGTGAGTTGCTGTCTGCACTGGGAAGAGTTTCTACCTCTTGCCTCTGGGAATCCCCAAATTCCTTTAATGCTAAGCTTAAAAACCACTTCCCACAGGAGGAGATATCTCCAGCTATTAGCACTTTCCCCTTTACCCCTACCAAAATTACTTTCTATTTACTCAGTATATAATTGATATTTTCAGGGCAGCTAGGTGGTACAGTGGATAACAGTAGGTTCTAGAGTCAGGAGAACCTGAATTCAAATTCGGCCTCAGATAAAGAAAAAACAGACTAGCTGTGTGACCTTAGGCAAGTCACTTAACCCCAATTGCCTTGCCTTCCCTCCTCCAAAAATAAAAAAAATGCTACTTGCTTACCTGGGAAAAGTTTGTTTACCTCAGTAAAAAAAAAATAAGCCCTTGAGGGTAGAAATTATTTTACTTTAGTCTTTTTATTCTATTTCAGTAATTGGTACACAGTAGGTGTTTAATAAATGCTTGACCAGTTGAAATGAACTCAACTCAACTGCTGAAATTATGGATCCACTGAAGCACCAAAGATCACCAGGTCCTGACTTCTTCAGTAGGCTGATTCCATGAGGATAGCACTGGCTTGTGGAGGCCTCTATTATCCACAGCACTGAACACAAAGCTGCCATGATTCTATGTTGACTGGTTGGTTTGAAGGCATGGATTCTCAACATATATACATACACATTGTTTCCCCTGATAATAAGTTACTCAAAGGCAGGGGATGTTTTATTTTTTGTATCCCCAGGTGCTAGCACATAACAGGCATTAATCAGTAAAAGCCTGTTGATTGATTGATCAAGAAAATCTCCCAGGAGCCATGAGCAGAGTCAAGACTGGTGAATCTAAGGAGGATTTTAAGGACACAGTGAATCCAGATATAATAATGGCATGGTGAATCAGGGGTATGAAAATGACTGCTGCCTGCACTAAGCCTGTTGTCTCACCTCCGCCTACCTTATTTGGGAGAGAGAATGAAAGGGAGGAGCGGTTGGGCAGGACTCGGCAAGGTACAGGTCCGTCTGTCAGTGCCCTCTAAGCTAGCCATATGGCCATCTCCTGGGTTTTTCCATCTTCCTCATAACGAATATTCTTTCTTCATCCATTTCAGAAGCAAAGAGCCAAGTACAGGAACTTGACTGGCGCGTGATTTCTCTCTGTGTCGGCACTTTTTTTTCCCCCGAGCTGGGGCATAAACTCGTTCTCCGAGAGTTAACGCACCTGCCATTCCTGTGCTGACACACAGCTTTTCAGAGAAACGAGAGAAAGGGAAAAAAAAAAAAAAAAGACCTCCAAAGATTGTGCTCTGGAGACTTCTTGATTTCTGCCAATAACGAGTAGGTACCAACATGTGCGTGTTCATGACCGCCCTATGATTGATGGTACCTATTTACAGTTCCTGCTCTCTCTCTCTCTCTCTCTCTCTCTCTCTCTCTCTCTCTCTCTCTCTCTCTCTCTCTCTCTTTCTGTGTGTGTGTCTCTCTCTCTGTGTCTCTCTCTCTCTCTTTCTCTCTCTCTCTCTCTCTCTCTCTGTGTGTGTGTGTCTCTGTCTCTCTCTCTGTCTCTCTCTCTCTCTCTCTCTGAC
Organism: Petaurus breviceps papuanus; assembly: GCF_028583685.1. NCBI lineage: Eukaryota > Metazoa > Chordata > Mammalia > Diprotodontia > Petauridae > Petaurus > Petaurus breviceps. The sequence goes on along the minus strand of NW_027187280.1, from coordinate 2,673,698 downwards.
TCTCTCTCTCTGTCTCTCTGTCTCTCTCTCTCTCTGTCTCTCTGTCTCTCTCTCTCTCTCTCTCTCTCTCTCTCTCTCTCTGTCTCTCTCTCTCTCTCTCTCTCTCTCTCTCTCTCTCTCTCTCTCTCTCTCTCTCTCTCTCTCTCTCTCTCTCTCTCTCTCTCTGTGTGTGTGTGTCTCTGTCTCTCTCTCTGTCTCTCTCTCTCTCTCTCTCTGACTCTCTCTCTCTGTCTCTCTGTCTCTCTCTCTCTCTGTCTCTCTGTCTCTCTCTCTCTCTCTCTCTCTCTCTCTCTCTCTCTGTGTCTCTCTCCTTTTGCCTCAATCTCTTTGCACTTTGAATAAGATAAAGACATTTCATCCTCTGGATTGTGGCACATAATTTAATGGGATGACATTCATAGAATCATATGTTTAGAGTTGGACGGCCATCGTCTTAGAGGACCATAGTCTTAGAGGCCATTGAATCCAGCTCCATCATTTTACACAAAAGGAAACTGAGAAAAAGAGAAGGTAAGTGACTTCAGAGTCAGACTGTTAATAAATTCCAGAGGTAGGATCTGAACCCAGCTATTCCTGACTCCAAATCCCCCGTTCTAGCCACTACACCAAGTTGCTTTTTTAATCTTCATGTTCAGATTATGCAGGTGAAGGAAAGAGAGCCTCACACTTCCTCATGCAACATGGACCTTTTGGCTAAAAATTTAAGAGACATCTTCTAAACTCTTAGAGAAGGTTGGAGCTGGAGAGGACAATCAAGGCCCTGGAGGACAAACTCCTCCATTTTTGAGATGAGGAAACTGAGGTCCAAAGAAGAAATGACTTGCCCAAGGTTAAAGAGATAGTAGGTTTATAGAAAACCACAGGGGTCCTTAGTGCTGAGGCAGACAGTATCCTAATTTGTAGAAAACTGAGCTCTACAGTTCAATGACTTGCCTGAAGTCACATGTTTTGGAATGACTGCAGTTCAAACCCTGGTCTGCTGATTCCCAATCCAATGTTCTCTCTGAGTTCTTTCTTTTCAGTCTTTGCAAATGAACTTAAAGAAAAACCCACAGAAATTACATGGGGTGGACGTTGTACTTAGGTTGGCCTCCAGACAAAAAAAAAATTGCTTGAGGCATTGTTTTAGCCAACAGCTCTTTTTTGGCTGATTTATTTGTATTTTGTTTCTTTCAATTATAACTCCCCCACACTGTCATTACTATGCCATCCCCAAACATCCCTGAGTTGAGGGCTCAGAACTCTGCAGTTTCAAAAGTTAGAACTGCCATAATCCCCTTTTAAGTCCTTTTCAAAACAAATACTAGCCGTTATTGAGATGGCCTTTTATTATATCTTAATGTGTAGCCTCCTACACAGCATTCTCAGCCCATCTCCTAAGCCAAATTAAGAGTAACCCATCCTTGGGCTCTGTCAGTTCCAAACTAACACTTGTCTCTGCCATGGGGTGGCACTGCCAGGGAACTAGATACACCCACCACCAGCTCCATACCCAGTTATCAGTAAGGCCTTTTCTAAAGAGACTATGCCAGGACACTGCCTCACAAGCAAGGTGGGATGTTTCGCCAAACCAAAGAAATCTAGACAAGACAGCATCCCTTAAGCAGGCTCTCAGCCAGTCAGCCAAGCCCCATTCCTGCTTAGACCCTGAGAACTGTGAAAAGGGAAAAGAGCTCTCTGGCCTGCGGCACTGATAAGGAAACATACTTTCTTTCTTTCCTTACAGAATTGGGGAAGATGGATATGGAAAGAGGTACACACTGTCAGATGCAGTAGCTACACTGACTGAATTTGTTTAATTTCCTGCTGTTTAGTTTCAAAGGGTGAGGGGAGGAAATTTAAGAGGGAATTAGTACAGAAAACAAAAGGCAACAACAAAAAAGTAATTAAATAAATAATATTTATTTAATTTAAACAAAAAAGTAAATAAATAAATGAAAACTCTTAAAAAGTAAAAATAAAAGTAACCATTTGGTAGAAATAGCACTGAATTTAAAATCAGAAAATCTAGCATCAAATCCCAGCTCTGCTACTTACTATCTGTGTGACCTTGGGTAAGTAAACCTTCTAGGCCTCGTTTGCTCATGTGTAAAATGAAGGGGTTAGATTACACAGCTTCTAAGGTCCCTTCCAGCTCTGTTGTGGGAAAAAAACACCAGATTTGGCATCAAGAGACCTAAATTTCTATCTTAGGTTTGAACACCTACTATATGCCCTTGGGCAAGTTTATTCCCTATTCTAGATGTGTTTCCTCATTTGGGGGGGAGGGGAAAAGGACTTGAATTAGATGGTCCCTAAAATCTTTCCAGCTCTAACATTCTGCAGTCTGTTAGAGGGTAGATCAGGAAGGAAGAAAATGAGCATTTATTTAGCACTTAGTATGGACCAGGCACTGTGCTAAGTACTTTACAAATATTATTTCATTTAATTGTCACAGCAACCCTGAGAGGTAGATACTATCATAATGCCCCTTTTACAATTCAGAAAACTGAGGCAGACAGCAGCATTACCCAGCTTTGTCTAATCAGGTAGATGATCTGAAGATAAAAAGGCAAATGAAAAAACAAGCAAATAGCTGAACGCCCTCATCTTATCTCCTAATACTCTTTTTATACTTGTTTCATATTCTGATTTCTGTTTTATTCATCATCTCTATTCATGTTTCATCTCTCCCTGCTAGAAGTACAGTCTTTTCAGTGGTGTCATGTAGGTCCCCAGAACCTAGTACAGGGCTCCCCACACACTGGGCGTTTAATAAACGTTTGCTGAATGACTGAATATAGAGAATGGAAAATACTTTTCAAATATTAAAAGCACTATATCAGTATAAGTCTATCATCAAGTTTTCAGGGAGGCTAGGTGGTACAGTGAATAAAGTTCCAGGCCCTGGAGTCAGCAGGACCTGAGTTCAAATCCAACCTCAGACATTTGACATTTACAAAGCAGTGTGACCTTGGGCATGTCACTTAACTCCAATTGCCTTGCCTTCTCCCCTCCAAAAAAAAAAAAGTTTAAAAAAATCATCAAGTTTTCATCAGCTTTAAAACTGGGTTTCAAAATCTTCAGTAGGAAAAGTTCAGAAGGTTTGTATGTGGGCAATTGACTCTTCAGTTGACAAATGGGGATAATATTATCTGTAGTACTTATTTCACAGGGTTGTTTTGAGACTCAAGTGAGAGATTTAGGCAAAGATGCTTTGCAAATTTTGAAGGACTAGCTAAATATATATTGTTATTATTAATATGATGCCTTTCGGAAGCCCTCAGCCACCACTAGCCTGCCATGTGATACTTTATTGATCTTTTTTGACCTTTAAAGCAAAGTCATCCTACATGAGCCTCTTCAAGGTTCCCTGAGCTCCATCTCCAACTTTCTCTGTATTTCATCTCCTCTTCTTTTCCTCTGTATTAGAAAAGTATCCCATTCTCTCCAGACTTCTTTCACCCTGATGGTCTCTCAAACTGTTAACTCACCTCTTCTCTTCTTTTTAATCTTATTTTTATCAATGCCTTTTGTTTTTCCAACACATTCTTATCTAAATGTAGCTCTCCTCTACCTAGTGAGACATTCCTTAGAGAGAGAGAGACAGAGAGAGAGACAGAGAGAGAGACAAAGAGACAGAGAGAGAGACAGAGAGAGAGACAGAGAGAGAGAGAGAGAGAGAGAGAGAGAGAGAGAGAGAGAGAAGAGAACAATTCAGCAAAAGTAACCTCCAATTTCTTTTGGATCTGACAGTATATGCAACATTGCACATCCTCAGTCTCCCACTTCTGCAATGAAGGGACAGAGGCTACTGCCAAATTTCTAGGGAGTGGTCTACATTTGCTGCTTCTCTCCCCCCACTTCCATCTTTGCATTCTGGACTCCAGCACCCTACTTTCCAACTCTCTTAATCACACTCCTGAAATGACTGTCTCAAAAGGCATCAGTGACATTTCAGGAGTAAAATTGCCAAATCTGGTAGCCTCTTCTCAGTCCTTGCATCCTAAATTTCTGTGTATTCAAGGCTCTTCTCCATCTCTGCTTCTCCCCTGTACCTCTGTACTCTGTGTCTTTCCTGTTAGAATCTTCAGTTGGGGCCACACTCCCTGGACAACACTGCTCCCAAATTCCGAAAACTCCTCTCCTTCTATGCATGGCTCTGAGGGCAGAGGCTTAGAGTTTAGCCCTGGCTACAATGCAGAAGTGTCGATGCTGGAGCCTTGAGGCTGTCCTCCCTGGGGCAGGGGGAGTACAGGATGGGATGACAAACTTTGGAGCTGAGTCTAAGGAGCTGAGAGCCAGGGTGGTGACACTGTTGCCAGGGAGAGCTGTCATTCCCTAGCAGAAACCCTCCCTGATTTGGAAGGGACACCAGTGGCTTCCATAATTGAAAGAAAATGGGAATAGATTTTTCATAGTGGAACCCAGCTCTTCCTAGTCCCAAGCTCATGCATTGATCTTATACCACACTGCCTCCCCTACTGCTCATACCAATAACACCTTCCTGGGATCCTTTAAAAATTTTCTAACACTTTCACGGGCATTATCTCCTTTCATCACACAGGATTTGGGGTTTGTTGTTTTTTAAACAAAGGATATTCAAGCACATATTTATAATTCTTTCCCTACAATCCATACATTTCCACAAGAATTAAGTTTATTTCATATCAGTATCTCATAAACACCAGACTCACATTTTTTAACAGCTCTCCTTTCCCCTTACTCAGAGGGGGGGGGAAACTCCAGATTTGGAGTAAGAGGACATTGGTTCTGAATCCCAATCTCACTTGCTACCTATGAGACTTTGGAGAAGTTATCTCATTTCTTTGGGCCTTGGTCCCCTCACCTATAATACAAGGGGATTGAGATAAGTGACCTCTAGTTCTAAATTAAATAGCAGCTCTAACCCTTCCTGGGCCTCAGCTTCCTCACATATAAAATAAAGGGGATAGCTTCTGAAGTCCCTTCCAGTTCTCCATCTCTCAGTGTCTGAGCCTTAGCTAACCTTCAAATTCTAAATGTATGAGTCTTCACTTTGCAAATCTTAAAGCACTATATACTGGTGAGTTGTTAGGAGAGTCAGCAAGGCAGCCTTGCAGTCAGGATGCAAATCCTTACTCAGAAACTATCATCTGAATGACCATTAGCAACTCACTAACCTTTCTGGCCCTCGGTCCCTTCATCTCTAAAATGAGAATAAATAATATCTACAATGCCTTTTCATAGGACTGTGAGGGAAATGTCATATAAATTGAGCTGCTACTCTGATAATTATAATGTGCTTTCCCCTTCTGGCCAGTTCTCCTGCCTCCTTTACACATTTACAAACCTCAGCATTTCTGCTACAGCAAAGTCTTTATCCTAAATTGTTTTTGTTCTTCCTCCCACCCCTTTCTTTAAATAGGAACCTCATAAACCCCTTCAGTGGGTGCCTGGTTTGCCCACTCTTTCCTTCCCCACAATCCTGGACACCTGCAAAAGTGCCTCCCTGTGGCATTGAGGAGCCAGGTGCTACTGTGTCTTTCTCCCCCTCACACCCTTCTCTTGGGCAGGTGCTGTTTCTCCTGACCTGGAACCTTATCTTGGCTCTAACCAGAATTCAGTTATGTAAGACACCGCACATGACATCTCTGCTTTGTCCTAGTTCTTCGGTTTCCAGCTTCTTAAAGGTCTTCTTAATGTCCTCATCCTCCAATCCCCCACTTTCTATGGGGCAGCCACAGACCTCCTTAGAAATGTCTTTGCATAAATCTTTTTCTGATTTCCTTTCTTAGGAATCTGTCCCTTCCTCCCTTTTTTTGTAGGCTATCCATTTAGGAACGAGATGAGAGATCACTGATTTAAGTCTGGAAATTACTTTAGTGTCCAACCCCTTCCATTTTACAAGTGAGTAAACTAAGGAAGTTAGGAATGTTAAGTGATTTAATCACACAAGGTTTATAAAGCAACAGAGGGATCTGAACCCAAGTCCTCTGACTTTGAAGTCGTGATTTTTTCCATTACACTATAATGCCTCTCCCAAATAGCTTATCTCTAAGGTCAGGAACTCCCTTCCCAGTTTTTCAAAATTCATTTAAAACTCTTTTATTATTAATATTTTTAAAAATCCATTGAGCCTAATAACAACCCTGGAAGGTTAGGTGTTCTAAGTATTATGAACCCCCCTTTCCAGATGAGGAAACTGAATTGAATGACTGATGCAAAGTCAAATGGTTGGGCAGTATCAGAGCAGCATTTGAACCTAGATACTGTGAGGCCCCGAGTGCCGCCATATTCTATTCCCGGTATCAAGCTGCCTCTCCCTTTCTAGCGTTTCTCAGTGGCCAGGTAGGATTCAAAGCTTGTCCCTCAATTGTAGTTACCTTCTGCCTTCATGCCACTGAAACATACCTTGCTCTCTTAATGTCAACAGCAAATGACCACGACCACATTCCTATAAGGTAAATAGAACAAGAATTATTACCCCTGTTTTATAGATGGAGAAGCTGAGACCCATCAAGGGTCATACAATTAGCTGCCTAAGGTCACCCCAAAAAGGAGTAGAAGGGAACCTCTGTCATCCCACTGTACCACCCTGCCTTTGATGCAGCCGGCCCCTCCCCTGTCTCTGTGCT
>NW_027187280.1:2613525-2662102 GCF_028583685.1 Petaurus breviceps papuanus | reverse complement strand
TGTATCAATGTGCCTGTAGCTGATCAGTCTTGTATGTGTGTGTCTGTGGGTATCTATTTGTATCTGTGTGAACAGTAGTCTGATATAAAAAAAGAGAGCTAGGATTGGGACTCAGACCGGGGTTCAAGTCCCAACTCTGACACCCACTATATGTATAACCTTGAGTAAATCATGTGCCTCCCTCTCTGAGCCTCAGTCTCCTCATTTGTAAAATGAGGATAATAACAATTTTATCATCTTTCTTCCAGGGCTATTGTAAAGAAAGTATTTTGGAAACCTGAAAGGGTTCTAGAAATGTGAGGTATTATTATTATTTCAGAAGCAGTTCCACTTTTAGAAACATAATTTTCCACCAACCAATTTGTTTGGCCTCTGCTCAACTAAATCCACTCTTTCCACCCCCTCTGGTGTGCTTTAAATGGGTTTCTTGCCTAGTACCCTCATACCTCCCTGATAGGTCTTTGCTAAAGTTTACATGGGTCGTGATTGAAACATTTTTTTATTAAACCTGCTTTATTTTTTTATTTTTAAAAAAATCTGCTTAATTGAAAGCATGGCCATTTTCTTGGCCCAGTGCTCAAAGACCCCTGTGCATAGCCTCCCTTTGAATTTCCTACAGGCCAAGACTGGGTTTCCATGACTTGGTTTCTAGGTCCCTGAAAATACCAAACAAGAGGCGGTGTGATGTCATGAAGAGAACACACACCATCAGCCTTGAAATTGGGATTTTACATCCAACTCCAATACTTATTATCTGTGTGACTCTGGACAAATTACATACCTTCTCTGTGCCTCCGTGTCCTCCATACTGCCAAGACTTACTTGTTTCACAGGGCTACAGTGAAGAGGGGACAGTATTTTGTAATCCCTGAAGGACTCTAACAGAGGTTCTTAAGCTGGGGTGGGAGAATTTGTTTCTTTACTATTTTGATAATTATATATCAATGTAATTTGTTTCCTTTATAATTCTATGCATTTTATTTTATGCATTTAAAAAGATTGTTTGGGGCTGTAGAGGTCAGTGGGCTTCACCAGATTGCCAAAGACATCAAAAGCAAGGATTAAGAATTCCTTTGCCTTACAAATCTGAGCTAATATTTACCCAAGGTAATTCTAATATAAGGATGAATAGAGAGCAGTCCTTCTCGGTGCAAGTTCCCCTCTGACACACCCTGTGTAACCCCAGACAAGACATTAACTTCTTAGTGTCCTGGACAGTGTTCCAAGATAAAAGTTTCAGAGCATGTGTCTATCTGCATTGGTAGATCTGACCACAAGACAGACACATGCTCTGAAACTTATATCTTAGAATAACAATAAACAAGAAACAATAATAATTCAATTAGACAAGCATTTGAGCGTCCAGTATGTGTAAAGTACAGTGCTAGGGATAAGAAGACAAAAGAATATAGCCCTAGGTTTCTCAGAGCTACCTTCCAGCTGTTCAGTCCCTATCTAGCAGAAGCATGTTACAGACAACAAAGTGATTTCATCATAGGGAAATTCCCAGCATGACCAGCTACATTCTCCTGGGATCCCTTTAAGCACCAGAGTTCAATGACTTGCCCAGGGTCACACAGTTTAAGTGTGAACGAGGTAGGATTGGAAGCCAGGTCTTCCTGTCTGCCCAAGTTCCCCTACCCTGTTAGCTTCAGACACCAGCTGCCACATTGCACTTCAAACCCCATGCTGTATTTATAATATCCTATGCAGAGCAAATGCCAATATTTAGAAAGAAAAATGTCCTTTTTATTGGACTCCTGCTGATACCCCAGCTGTCAGCCAGCATGCCACACACACACACACACACACACACACACACACAAACACACATATACACACACCACAGCTTCTCTTTTTGTCTGGGAAAGAAGAGGCAGGGCCCCAAGCACTATGTAAAAGAGTCCTTCCATCAGAAAGGTGCTTCTCTGCCCCAGCAGGTCTGCTTGGCTGAATGGAAATGTGTTTTTTATGAGATGAATTGCATCATTAAATTACATTATCAAAACTAAAAATGCACCATTAATTTTCAAAAACAATAGTAAATACATCTCATTTCTAATACATGATTCTGCATTTAATTTTTGCCCGGGGCCACGCTTTTCTCCCCCCAGCTTCACTGTCTCCCTTTATGCAGACTCTATAAATGGAGCTAAATTGCCAAAGATATTTTTGCCAAATGTCTGTAATGTGAAAATAAATGAATTTCTAATTGGCTGTTGCAAAAGGAAAAATTACTTTTTGATCTCAGCTCAGCCAAGCAAAAACCTACCTAGCCTGAGTAATAAGATGCCAGGCCAATGGCAGGCAGTAAGGAGAGAAACAAAAGATGTGGCAGAGGAACCCAGAGAGAGGGCAGGAAATGAGGTGAGTGTACCCAGGCACACAAAACTGTCGTTCTTTCTTTCCTGTTCAGGGGCTCTTGCTCCATTAGCCCCTAAGTGCTTCAGGGGATTTTCCTTCTGTACAGAGTGTCTCTCCATTCTACAGATGCAGAGATCCACTCTATGAGAGACAGGGCCAGAATATTGGATCTATAAGCCCTTGGCAAGGTTTGAAGATTACATTGCCTCCCTTCCTACCCTCTGTCTTTGAAAGTGGCATTCTGTGTGCAGGTGTGTCGATAGGAAGCTTTGATCCTTCCCTATAACCCAGGCCACACCACAATATCAATTAAATCATGGGATTTCTAGTGGGAATAAAATCTTAGAGATAATAATTATCCCAACTACCTTACTTGACAGAGAGAAAGTGACTTTACAAGGTCACACCATTTATTAAGTAGCAAAGTCAAAACTGAAATCCAGGTTCTCTGACTCCAAATCTTGTATTCTTCACACTATAACAGGCTGCCTTGATTTCTACACACCTGGCAGTTAAAACATACACATTTATAAAAGTCACATTAAAAAGCATTCTTCGAAGATGCCTCCCCTACTCTTTGAAGAAGTGGAAAACTATGGATATGGGCACTACAGACATTAGGCTTGTTCTACATATTGACTCTTTTTGATTCATTTTCTAAAATTTTTCCTTTTTTTATTCTGAGCTCCAAGGAATGGCTCGCTGTAAGGAAGGAGGCTACATCAGGAAATATAAGCAATGTAAACACAAAGTATGTCAATAAAATTTGTTATAAAAATAAAGAGGATTCCTTATTGTGCCTCCACTTCACAGACATACACACGGACTCACACTCACACTCACATTCACACCCTAAGAGGCTGTCTTCCTGGCCTACCACTCATTTATCAGAAGAATGATCAGAAGAATGAAGAACCCAGAACAAATCCATCATTGAGGCTAGGCAGCTGTAGCCATCTGAAGGGAGAAGTGCATGCTATAAACACCATGCACAGTGAGCTTGTTGTTCAGTCATTTCAGTCAAGTCCAACTCTTTGTGACCCCACTTGGGCTTTTCTTGGCAAGGATGCTTAGAGTGGTTTACCATTTCTTTTCCAGCTCATTTTACAAAAGCAGTATTAAGTGACTTGTCCAGGGTCACACAGCTAGCAAGTATCCAAGGCTGGATTTGAACCCAAGAATGTGAGTCTTCCTTACTCTAGGCCCAGTGCTCTATCCAGTGCTTCACCTAGATAGAATGCACTATACCAGATAGAATTAAGATGGAACTTCTTCAAATTGTGCCCTAAATTCTCATGCTCTCAGATTTCCCATTCCCTCTCAGCTGTGAATCTCCAGTCTGGTGCCCAAGTAATAGTCCCCTCAAAGTTTCTTCTCTTCCCACTTCTCTTTTCTTGGGAATGGAAAAATTAAAACAAAAGAGCAAAAGGGACAAAGCTATAAGAGAGTACATAGACTGAACCCTAGCTGTGTCCTCCAGGCTCTACCCAGAGTTAATATTATCAAAGTCAAACAAGGAACCTTTAAAGAAATGGCACTGACAACTGGACTATATCCAGAGAAGAGTGACCAGGAAGTCAAGAGGATTAGAGATCATACTCTACATAGTAAGATGTGTCTAAAGAACTGGGGATGTTTTGTCTCTGGAAAAGGGAAGTCATGGAGATGGGGAGAATATGATTACAATCTTGAGGTAGCTGCAGAATTTCTCAAAAGAAAGAGGGACTAGATTTAATCAGTTTGGCCTCATAGTGCAGAATTAGGCACAATTAGGTAGAAATTCAGGAGAAACAGATTTTGACTCTGGAAAAACTTCCTTACATTTAAAGAGTTCAGAGTGAAACTGACCATCTCAACTGGGGAATTACCTCTCCTGAGAAGTCTTCAATCAAAGACTAGAAGACCACTTGTTGAGGAAGTTGTTGAGAGGATTCCTTGTTCAGAGGATTCCTGTATAAAGTCAGTAGTCTACAACTTTTTTTGATCGTGAACCATATCAGTAAAAACATCTTAAACCTGTACCACTAGTCATGAGGTGATGGGGGTGGAAAATAAGTAAGGGATGAGGTGAAATTTTCCCAATTTCACCAGCTTAGCAGTTGTTGTGATCTTCTGCTGTGTTTTTGCTTTTTTATCATTTGGGGTTGTTTTTTTTTTTTAGTTTTTTTATTTATTTTTAGTTTTCAACATTCACTTCCATAAGTTTTAAGTTTTCTCCCCCTCCTTCTCCTCCTCCCTCCCAAAGATGGCATGTAATCTGATATAGGTTTTACATGTACATTCCTATTGAACATTCCTATTTTCACATTAGTCATGCTATATAGAAGAATTACAACGAATGAGATAAAGCATGAGAAAGAAAAACAAAACAAAAAGAAAATAGTCTGCTTTGCCCTGCATTCCAACTCCATAGTTCTTTCTCTGGTTGTGGATGGCATTTTCCATCATGAGTCCTTTGGAATTGTTTTAAGTCCTTGCATTGCTGAGAAGGGCTAAGTCTATCAAAATCAGTCATCGGACACTGTGGCTGTCACTGTGTACAATGTTCTGGTTCTGCTCATTTCACTCAGCATTAGTTCAATAAGTCTTTCCAAATTTTTTTGAAGTCCACCTTTTCATCATTCCTTATAGCATGATAATATTCCATTATATTCATATAACATAACTTGTCAGCCATTCCCCAATTGATGGGCATCCCCTCGATTTCCAGTTCTTGGCCACCACAAAAAAAGGTGCTAATAAATATTTTTGTACATGTGTGTCCTTTTCCCATCTTTATGATCTCTTTGGGATATAGTCCTAGAAGCAATATTGCATTTTTGCTTTTCTTTGTATGCCCAAAACTTAGCTCAGTGCTATCCACCTACTAAAAGTTTTTTTTTTTTTTAAAGCAATCAGGGTTAAGTAACTTGCTCAAGGTTACACAACCAGTTATTATTTCTGGGTGTGGTGCTGAGTATCCGAGCCCGGATTTGACCCAGGTCATCCCGACACTGGAGCTGGTGCTCTTACTAGCAGAGCCACCTGGCCTCCCCTAAGCAATTGGGGTTAAGTAACTTGCTCAAGGTTACACGGCCAGGTGTTTCTGTGTGGGTGCTAAGTGTCTGAGCCCGGGATTCGATCTCCAGGTCTTCTCAACACTGGAGCCAGTGCTCTTACTCGCTGTGCTACCTGGCCGCCCCTAAAAGTTTTATAAATGCTTGTTGATTGACTGATTGATTTGAAGGAACAGATAATTGGGAATTTGAACAGCCCAGGAAGGCGGGAGGCAAGGTGACGGTCTATAATGGGTGACCAAGAGGCAAAGTTGTGTTGGAGACAAGCTCCAGAACTGATAGTGGATGGAAGGGTAGTGTGAAGTACATCTTCCCACCTTCTCATCAACCAATCACAAGTCCTTTGTTCCACAGCACAAACTTTGGGGGCTAGATAACCTTTGAGTGCTTTCTACCTGAGATTCTTCGATGTTAAGAAGAAAGAAGACAGGAAGAAGTTGAATTTTAGCAAGATTCCATTTAATTCCACATATATTTAAGATGCCTACTCTATAAAAGATAAGGGAAATATACTATGTAAAAGGTATATAAAACTTCATTAGAGGAGTAGAGGAATAGTAACAGCTAGGCTGGCTGAGAAAGACTTGGATAGGATGTGGTACCTGAAAACTAAATATTCCAAGATGAAGATGATGAGATGAAGCCAAAGGAAGGGGATAGGGAAATGAAATGTTAAGATACAGAAAGGGCAAGAAAATAGATATTACTAGTTTATTTTCCAAAAGAGTTTTAGGAGGAAGAAGAGAGTAGCACACATACAGTTTCTTAGAAACAGCTGAAGGAAAAATTAAGTGGTGAGGACCAACTTTATAGGGGATGAGAGCAACTGTTCAGTTAGAAGTGGAGTCCCAGCTTATTGATTCAGTTGAAATTAACTCAAAGAACTTGTATTAGTGCTTGAAATCTGTGAGATGAATTTGAAGTGAATTTGAGGTAAACAAGAGAACTGGAACTGGGGAATGGGGGAAGAGGAGAGAATTGGGTGGTTGGGAGAACTTTATGCTGATTCCAGAGGACAAGTCAAAGCTAAGGACCCTGCTCTTTACCTTCCAGTGTACAAGGAGTCAGTATAAAGCAATGAAAAGTACAATGGACAAAAGAAGGTTGGACCAGTTCAGATGCTAGGTCTTCTAAGTACTACCTGTGTTGCCCTGGGCAAGTCTTATTCGACTCTTTCTGGTTTAAGTATCTGCACTATATGTGTGTCATAAAAGGAATTTGGTAGGATTCTTTCTTCACCTATTTTCCCAAATAGTTTATACAGTATTGGAATTAATTATTCTTTAAATGTTTTGTAGAATTCACTTGTAAATCCATCTATCCCTGAGGATTTTTTCTTTAGGTAGTGCAGAGATGGCTTGTTCAATTTCTTTTGCTAATATGGGGTTATTTAAATATTTTATTTCTTTTTCTGTTAATTTGGGCAATTTATTTTTTTGTAAATATTCATCCATTTCACATAGATTATCAGATTTATCAGCATAAAATTGGGCAAAATAGTTCCTAATTATTGCTTTGATTTCCTTTTAATTGTGAATTTACCCTTTTCATTTTTGACACTGGTAATTTGGTTTTCTTTTTTTTTTAATCAAATTAACCAATGGTTTATCTATCATACTGTTTTTTTTTTTCATAAACCAGCTCTTAGTTTTATTTATTAGTTCAATGGTTTTCTTTCAATTTTATTAACCTCTTCTTTGATTTTCAGGATTTCTAATTTGGTGTTTAATTGGGGATTTTTAATTGTTCTTTTTCTATCTTTCTTAGTTGCATGCTGGGTAAGTCTTATAACCTCCTTTGTGAAAAGAGAGGATTGGATTAAATGACCTTTAAAGCCCCTTATGAAACCAGACACTTCATGAAGATGTCATAACTTGGGTAAAAAAGATACCATGTTGTTCTGATAACCCCAGGCAGTGTTGCTGACCAGTTGTGGGTCTGGGAACTATAATTATGTCAAGAGGAAGACAGGGAGGTAAACACATCCTACCTGCTTTTCATTTAGTGATGGAAGCATATTATTTTCAGTACAGGAGAAACCAGAGCCATGCCCTATGGCTCAGGAAAGTGAATGCATAGTGGGTGTGTTCAGGAGTCGTGTTTCAGGGATAGATAACCAGGACACAAGAGTGACTGCTATAGAAAAGGAACTAGGATAGACTCACAAAATGAAAGAGAGGGGAAAGAATATGCAGGTCATTTAGTCCACACACCCAGAAAGTACCCTTTTCTATACCTTCTTTGGTAGCCTCAGTTTGTAATTGGGTTCCTGGTCACATAGAAGAAAACAAGGAAAATCAGGGAAATATCAAAAAAATGAACAGTGGGAAGGAGATGTAGTAAAAAAAAAAAAAAAAAGAGTCCTGGTGAGTGATGGTGGATGTGGAAGCAGCACTGGGTCAGAGTGGGAGGGACCACATACAAATCTGGGTTCTGCTGCTTAGTGTCTAGGCACAGGGGTGTGCTAGAGGCAGGTTAAGAGCTGATTGTTAAATTTTTAGTGTGATTATTTACAACTCAAAAGTCAGCAAAAGACATGAATCAGGGCTTGATTTATCATTTTGTTGCTTGTCTAGACTTAAGAAAGTGCTGGAGGAAATATTTATACTGCAGATTAAGCTTAAAAGTGTGGAGTATACATTTTCAGAGAACCAGTTATTAAACATTTACCAGCATACTTCTGTGCTAGGGAATTTGGACAAGTTGTTTAATTACTCTAGGCCTCAATTTACCCTTGTTACAATGATGGGGTTGTATTAAATGATCTGTAAAGTTCCTTCCAGCCCTAAATTCTAAAACTTGATGAAAACAGCAATCTCACAACTAGATAGATAGATAGATAGATAGATAGATAGATAGATAGATAGATATGGGCAATAAAACTCAAGTCAAATACAACTGAAGAGAGGTATCAAGCTATTTGAGTTTTAAAGCAGAGATCGTTCTAACTTTATTATGTCAACAATTGTTAACTACAAAAGTGAGAAGTGACACATACTATGAGCTGCAATCACTCTATTAGGCAGCTTGGCTTAGCTATTTTTGGTGATGATAATTGGGGGATGTGAATGTTTGTTGGGAAGTTTGTGCAGGAAGGAAGGAAAGAGGGAGGGAGGGAAGGAAGGAAGAAGGAAAGGGGGAAGGAACTAACGGAGGGAGAGAGGGAGGGAGGGAGTGTTGTGCCTGGTTTTCCCCACAACCCCCAAGGAAGTAAACAGACTGCCAGGTCAGCTCCGCCCTCCCCCACTGGGTCTCCGCCCTTTCCCAGTCAGCTCACCTGCATAGAAGTGGGCGGGCTTCTGGGTCAGGCGGAGGAGTTTCAAGGTGTGTACTGACCAATCACTGCTTATGTAAGGCCCCCTTTATAAGCTAAGGTTCTGACCCAGATTGGGGCTATTGCCAGCTGCTACTGCTATTGCTGTACTTGAGACATGGGTGGTGCAGGCTCAGCCTGCATGTGGCCTGATCAGCCACGTGGCCTTTTAAATAAAGGGGTCCACTCTAAAATTGTTACTTGGGTGTTGCTCAAATTAATCAAGGTACAGTACTACAGGAGGAAGGAAGGATGGAAGGAAGGAAAAAAGTTATACAATAAACAGACTAAGGAAAGTTAAGGTTGGAGGAGAAAAGACAGAAAAGCAATGTAAATGTAGCATTAGTAACAAGATAAAAGGTCTTGACACAAAGAGAAATCTTGAATCTTGTAAGGAGAAGCCCTCAGGACCCAGGAACTAAAGGATATGGTTATTTAAATAATAAGGTGGTCATTTAAACGAATTAAGGTACATTATTAGAGGCAGGAGAAAGTAAAGGGAAGGGGGAGAGAACAGAAAATTCTATGTGTAACTTCCTCTGCTAAGTGCCAAGGATACAAATAGAAAACCAAGACTATCCCTGCTCTCTAGGAACTCACTTTCAAATTTGAGGAGGCAACAAATACAGAAGAGCCCTGGTTGGCTTTCAGGGCAGACTGAAAGGCTAGGTAGTACTTAGGGAAAGTAGCAGGGTAAGTGGCAAGAGAACCTTGAGTTCAAGGTTTACAATGTGTCCGTCAATAAATGGGCTTTTGTTGTGGTGGTTGTGGTTGTTGTTATTGTTGTAAGTCAGCAGAACTAGCCAGAAGTGGAAAGCATGTTATGGAAAAGAAGAAGAAAAAAGCAGGATAAAGGAAAACAATAAAAAAGTGAGTGTTTCAAACATGAGAAACTGACATGCAATTCAATGCCTACTTAGGTGTATTGCCCAGGAGGGGGTTTTACAAATTTTATCTCATTTGATCCTCACAACAACTCCAGGAGGTAAGTGCTATTATCATCACCTTGTTACAAAGATTAGGAAACTGAAGCAAACAAGATTAAGTGACCTGCCCAGGTTCGAACACCTAATAAATATGTAAGGCTAAATTTGAACCCTGGTCTTTCCTGATTTCAGGCCCAGCACTATCTACTGTGCTGTATGTGGTTGTATTTATTCTATTCTTTTATCTATTTCTCTAATGTTTTGGCCAGCACCAGATAGTTTTTGATAAGCGTCTTTAAAAAAAAATTTTATCCGTTTTTTTATTACCTTGATATATTTTATATTCTATATTGTATACCATTTATATAATATATATTATATTTTGTTTTTCCTTGAAGTCTAAAATTGAAGCCTGCCTCTAAGGAGGCAGTATAGGTGTGAATGAGACTTAAATCTGCATAGAATCATACCTTCAGAGGTGGCATAAATTTTAATGATCATCTAGACCAGTCCCTCCATTTTAGAGATGAGAAACTAAGACCCAGATTCTGCCCAAGCTGAAACAGGAAATTAACAAAGCCAGGATAAAATAGAGGCCTTTGGACTCCAAGTTCAATACTCCTTCCATTGTACCACAAGGTCCTGGCCAGAGTATTTTGATTTGTTTTAATTATACTCCTTTGTTACAAAAGGAGCAATCCATTGATTGGAGTGAGGGAGTCATCGGTGACAAGAATATTTTAAAATAAGGACATCAGTAAAACATTTTTTTTTTAAATTCTTTTCCTTTAAATAATCTACTTGCCTCATGCCAACCTACAAAGGTCAGGTGATCCCAGGCCCCATACACTGTCCCTCCTACTGAGCAGGCACTGACACCCTTATCTGGCCAGCAACCAGCAGCTCTAGGCCTGGGCTATCTCAGTTCCCCTAAATCTTGACCATCACTACTATCTATTGACCCTTTATGCCAGGTTTTTTTGTTTTGTTTTGGGGGGGAGGAAGGATGAGGCAAAGGTGTCCTGGACCAAAGCATCCTCCACACCTTCTGTTTGCAATGAGGCACCTGATAATGCCCACCCCCACCCCCGGGAGTTAAATACCTTCTGGGATCGTGTTCCCTCCCCATTCCAGGATGGCCACCAAGCCGCAGGACATGGGCTAAGAATATTCCCCCCACCCATCCCCTATTGGCCCCTTGTCACTGGAGATTCAAAATCATCTACAGAGCCAGGGCAGCCACGGGTTTGCCAAAAGGAGCGGCCAGAAGCATCATTTGTTAGATTTTAAAAGGAAAGCCTCCTCTATTTTCCACGTGCATAGTAATTACCCTGAAACAGGTGCAGCCCCGGGCTCGTTTATTATTATTTCTTTGGGTCCTTAATGGCGGTTGCTGCAAATAAATCCCATTAATGCAATAAGAGGATTTATGGCCCCCAAATTTACACCGGCCGTTTAATCATCACACCTTCTCCTCCGACAGACTTTTTCGAGAACAATTTGCCCTACAATTTGTCAGAGGGAAAATGGCCTCATATAAACGCTGGGCGGAAATAAATGCTAATCCGCCGCTCAGTCTTTCATTCTTCTAATTGCCCAGGGAGTTTAAAGGAGACAGACTTATTTACTCAGAGCAGGAAGTAGCGCCGTAATAAACCATCCCCGGAGGGGTCTAAATAAGTCCCTGACAGGGACAGACGGGGGATGGGAGCTGGGGAATTTACATGCCAGTAAATGGGTGGGCGAAGGAAGGTCTGCATCCTGGTGGAAGGGAGAGCAGCTTCAACCCAATCTCAGGCCAGCCCAGCCCCCAAACCCTAGCCCCCAGCCCAGATCCTCACAGCACTGGTAATTATTAATATTCACTGTCCACAGGGAACCCTCTTACGGGGCTCCCACTACTTCAAAGAGACGGTCTCTCTGGACTGAGACAATGCAAAGTAGATAAAAGACCTCAGCTGCGATTTCTGCATATCCTCTCTCTTTTTCTTTGGCCAGACGCCTCTTCTTTCACTCTCCCCACACCTGATCTCGCTCTGGGGCCACACGTCTCAGCACACGCGCCCAATGTGGCCCAAGTCCACCTACTTTCCCTGGGTCTGGTTTAAATCAGAGGCTTTTTTAGTGGTTGCCCTTGTTTATTTTTCTTGGAGGATGGCTGGGAGGGAAACCTGATTTTCCTGTTACAGGGATCACACCCCAGTAAAGTAACTACCACTTTTAGGGCTGATCAGCACCATAATGATCGGTGTCTAACACTCGTACAATTGCCTTAGGACACTTGGAGGTTAAATGACTTGTACGTGGTTAACTCAGGTAATTTGTGTCAAAAGCAAGACTTGAACCCAGCCTTCCTGACTCCCATTCAGGATCTCTACCCACTGTGTTGATGCTGCCTTCACTGAACAGAGCTTTTGTTGTTTTGGAGGAGTAACTAGTCATTTCATTTATCTAGGATACTGTAAGTGAGGAAATTCCCACTATGAATGCAGTTTAGAACATCCTCCACAATTTACAGTTTAGCGAGTTCCTGAGATCAATACCAAAAGAAAAACAAAAAGGTCATAACATGGATCTACAAGGTATCAAAAACTCCTCCATAGTCTGGGTTCAAATCTCCACTCTTCTGCTTTCTACCTTTCAAAGTTTGGACATACCACTTCCTCTCTAGGCCACAGTTTCCTGGTCTGTAGATTGAAAGGGTTGGACTAACAATTCAAATTCATATCCTACTTCAAGGTTTACAAAACCTTTTACTCACAATAACCCTATGATCTAAGGTGATCTCAAATGTCCTTTACTAAAACAGTAAGTCCCTTACATGTCAATACCTACATTTCATCTTTAGAAAAGACTGGGCTTAGCTCTGTGTCATAGGAGAGTGTTCTCCTAAACTAAAACTTCTGTCTTCTTGTGAGAAAACACTGTTGAGCCAAGAAGAGAGGAGGTAGACACTGGTGTCTCAACTGCTTAAGAGCCCAGGAATCCCTGCCCTTCCCCCGCTCCACATGTCCTATGAACTTCCAGTCTGGAGCCTTCAGGATTACTATCCTAACAGAGTGAAAGTTTTGATGTAGATAATGGAGATTTTTGACACTTGACTTTTGTGAGGTGGGAATCTTCTCTCCCTAAAAGAGGTATGGCTAGGAGAGAGCATGAGGAAGGGAAAGAATACTAGATTTGGAATCAAGAGGTCTGGGTTCAAATGTAACTTCTTAACTGTGTTACCTTGAAAAAGTCCCTACCCCTCTCCAGGCTTCTGTTTTCTCAACTGTAAAATGAATGAGTTGAACTACATGATTTCTAAGGGTCCTGGAAATCTAACATAAGGAGGGAGAAGGCCTAAGGATGGACTTTGGTAAATCCACCTGCCTCTCTCCCAGCCTCTCCTCTCCAGATTCACCTCCTCCTCTTCCTCAGATTTCTTCTTACTTTCTCTTCACTCAGTTTCCTAGCCTTCACCTCTGAAACATGGTAACCTGTACCTCCCACAGTCCAGTTTGAGACCCTTTAGCCCAGGCTCCTGAGACTCTGGTCAGCAAAAGAGCTCCACTTCCCTTCTCTCGGACTTACCTTCTTTTGCCTCTTCTTTTCCACTCTCTGTCTTTCTCACTCGCCTTTCTCTCCCCAGAAGTCACTCATTTCTTGGAAACAAATAGCCCACTGCATCCTTCCCCATTCATCACAGTTCGGGCACTGGGGCCTTATCAGCCCCGCTCTGCATCTCTCATCTATTAGCTGGGCTGTTTGCACCTTCATCCGGCTGTCCTTGCACAGGGGGAACACATCGATCACAGGCCCATCTGCCCGCTGTCACAGACCTGTCGGGCCCCTGACAGGCAACATGACAAAACTGTTGTTACACAGAGCGGGCTCTGGGTGCCAAGGTAGAGATTAAACTGTACGAAACCCCAAGAGATCTTTGGAGCAGAGACCAGGATCCAAAGAGGCTTAGGGGAGGAAAGCAGCCAGAGCCAGGAATATGAGCCCATAAGTGAATATATAAAGAAATACATCTCTCAGTGAAGTTTTGAAGGAGGCTAGGAACATGAGACTGGACCCAATGTAGGCCCCAGAAGAGGGTTGGGAAGGGTGATTCTAAGTGTCTGAAGTTTGGTGGACAACGCAGGCAAGTCTGCCTATTTGTCCCTTTTATGAGTGTAGATTTGCCTCCTATTCCTCTATGAGCCTTATCTTTGTTTTAAGATAGTGACTAATAAAATCATAATGAAATGTATATAGAAAAACACAAAAATATCAAGATAAAGAGTTAAAACAACTGATGTAGTCTTTCCCCCTGAAATTTGAAGGTAGTGATCATCAAAACTATCTGGTACTGGACAAAAATTGGAGAAATAGATAAATAAAATCAAATAGAGCAATCATACACAGCATGGTGGATAGAGTGCTGGGTCTGAAATCAGGAAGGCCTGAGTTCAAATCTGACCTCAAGACACTAGCTATATGAATTTGTCAAGTCACCTAACTTCTGTTTGCCTCGGTGTCCCCAACTGTAACACAGGAATAACAATTGCACCTACTTCCCAAGGCTGTTGTGAGGATCAAATGAGATAATATGTATAAAACACTCAGTACAGTACCTAGCACATAGCAAGTGCTTGATAATACTTGTTTTCTTGTTTCCTTCCTTCTTACAAAAAATTAGTATTAAACCGTTACATAGAATCCCTTTTAGTTACTGCCTGTTTCCATTGTTTGGGTGGTCATTTATTAAAAATACAGCTTGAGCCCCCATCAGCACGTCTCTATACCAGATCATACCAAAAGGCATACAAAGTCAAAAGCAAAACTCATTTAATTAAAGTGACATAGCAAAATAAGTAACAAGGAACTAAATCAGGTAGTAAACATTTTAGGTTGCCATATACAATAGCTGCCATTATCAACTCCTCCAGGGGAGTATTACTTTAAGGAGGCAGAATGACATAATGAAAAAAATCATTGAATGTGGAACATATTAATTCAAAGCCCATCTTGGACACATTTTATATATATGATTCTGGAAAAATCATTTAACCTCTCTCAGCTTCAGTTTCCTCAACTGTAAAATGAAGATAATAATAGCACCTACCTCCCAGGATTGTCATGAGGAACAAATGAGACAATGTTTATAAAGTACTTTGCAAACCTTAAAGTCCAAATGGAGTGAGATGCAATCAGATCAAATTCCTAACACTAGAGCTAGATTAGAAAACCACATGCTCTAACAGCTTTCCTCCAACCCTAGTAAAACAAGGTATCGAGTGCTAACTCCCAGGGACTGAGTGAACACTGAAGCCTCTTGTAAAACCCTTCCAGCAACAATCAGGGCCCAGGCAAGATTCCAGTATTCAGGACATATCTACCATATTCATGCTGCTTCTTTCCTTTCTAGACTCTCTGGTGAGACTAAAGCAGTACTTTATACATTCCTATGGTGCAGTATCTTTACTCAAGTGTCTATTCCATGTGGCATCAAGGGAAAGGAACACATTTATTAAGCACTTACTATATGCCTGGTACTGTGCTAAGCATTTCATAATAGTTTGCATTTACCTTATTTGATCCTCACAACCTTGTGAAGTAAATGATCTTATTATCCCCATTTTACAGTTCAGGAAACTGAGACAAAGCCAATGGCTTGGCCAGGGTCACATGGCTTCTAAGTATCTGAGGTAGTATTTAAACTTGCATCTTCCTGACACAAGCCACTATCCACCTCACCACCCAACTGCCTTCAACATCAACATTTTGAGGGCTCAGGCAGTCTCCTGGTAAATGCAGTCCAGATAATTTCTCCTTCCACTGTGCCTGCCAGAACCCTCTATCCTATCACTACCCACTTAATATTCTTTCTATCTTCTTGTGTAACCCATTGTGGTAGTAATGGAATATAAAGATTCCCCTGTATTGGCTTGGTTTTCAAATTGATTGTGTTAAAACCC
Organism: Petaurus breviceps papuanus; assembly: GCF_028583685.1. Classification (NCBI taxonomy): domain Eukaryota; kingdom Metazoa; phylum Chordata; class Mammalia; order Diprotodontia; family Petauridae; genus Petaurus; species Petaurus breviceps. The sequence goes on along the minus strand of NW_027187280.1, from coordinate 2,646,498 downwards.
AGAGCTTGTTAATCCTACCTGTGGGATGGACTTGTTGATGTGAAAAGAAAGTCCTGAACTGGGAGGAGCTGGTGACGTAGATTTGGAGAGACAAGAGAGAGGCAGAAGAACTTTTTGGAAGCAGCACCTGGTGGAGGCAGAGAGAGAGACTGAGAGAATTGCTGGGGGCCACTTTGAATTGCCCTGGACTTTTGAGACCTGCCCCCTGAGCTGCCAAGGACTGAGGAGACATGGCTGTTTTGCTGGTACTTTGTCTGTCTGTTTTGATGTTGTTTTGCCAGATTTGTCCACTGGTGAAAGACAGTCCTTTTGTTGAAGAAGTCCTGGAACCTGGCTGTTGGCTAAGAGCTCCTGAGACTGTCCTGCAGACAGAGAGTGAATACTGTCCACTGGTGAAGGACAGTGTTGTTGTTACAGGGGTCTGGGAACCTTTCTGTTGGTTCAGAGCTACTGAGACTGTCCTGCAGACAGAGAGTGAATACTGTCCACTGGTGAAGGGCAGTGCTGTTGTTGCAGGGGTCTGGAGACTGTCCTGCAGACAGAGTGAATACTGTCCACTGGTGAAGGACAGTGCTGTTGTTGCAGGGGTCCGGGAACCTTTCTGTTGGTTCAGAAGCCCTGAAGAAGGATTTTCTTGTTGTATGTTTACAGAAATCCTGGGAGAGGGTTTTGCTAATGTTTTCAGGGCTTCTAGGACTGTTCTACAGACAGAGGATGAATTAATGAAGGGACTGGCAATGTATCTTGTGGCCTTGCTAAGCCTTGTCTCCCCAGGAACTAAGATTGCTGAGAACTTGCCTCATGTCAAGATGAAGAAAAGACCTCCATTTGGGTATTAAGTGCTGTGCTTAAACTTGATGTAACTCTGGGGTAGATTCAATTGTGATCCAGGGGTGGGGAACTTTTGACCTTTTTGTGCTCTGTGATTGAACAAATGAAGGTACTTTACTTATTTTTGGAAACTAATCTCCATTTGAGAAGAGGGGCTTTGTGGTGGACTAAATGAAGGTACAGCCTAGGGGTGGAGTAGTATTTGAGAACAGGGACTTTGTAATTGATTGAATGATTGGAAGGTCCTGGGGTGGGGTAGTACTTGGAGATTATTTAATCAAGCTTAGTAAATGCTGTATTTTGAATGATGTCATGTTTTGATCTTCTCTGTTCTTGGTTGGTCACTGAATAAAATGGAGAGCACCTATGCTGGTATTTTGAACCTTGGGAAGTTGCCTTTCCTTGGCCTTACATTACACCCATGTCTCCAAATCCATCTGTATGGGATTCTCTCCTTATTGGTGGATCTGAACGCCCTGCCCTTTGTCAGGGGAAGGACAGAATTGGCTAGAAGCAAGATGTTCAGTCCTCAGCCAATCCCTTTCAGGTTTCTCCAAGGGAGAATCCCTTTGAGTCCCCTTTCAGGACTCTTCAGGGCCCCTTTGGGGCTGGTAAAGTTTTAAGTCTTCTTCAAGAGGCAAGTCATTTCAGGAGCTCCTAGATTCCACTTAAATCCATGAAACCTGCTTCCTTCCAGAAGGCATTGAATCCCTGGTGAGCCTCTCCAGTAATAAATATTCCTTTCATGCATCCAGACATCCTTCATCCCCTCTAAAATTATTCTTTATCTTTCCTGGGACGTCCAATCCCTCTATTGCTCCCTGGTCTCTCAACCCATGATCACAAGCCTATTAAGAGTCAGAGGGGAGATATGAACCTTGACCTTCCTGACTCCGAGTCAAACAGTGTCTACTACTTCACACAACTATGATTTCTGCTGAAAGCACCACCGTTCTTCCAGTCACCATGGTTCACAACCTCAGAGCCGTCCTTGATTTTTCCCTCTTCCTCACACCCTATATCTAATCAGTTTCCAAGTCTTATAGATTCTACCTACACATCCCTTTCATACCCTTCTCTCTCCTATCATGGCTACTACCCTACATTCAGTCCCTAATCACCTCTTGCCTGGTGGTTATTGTTAATAGCCTCCTAATTGACCTTCCTGTTTCTAGTCTCCCTTTACTAAGCCATCCTCCACATAGCTGCCAAATTAATATTTATAAAGCAAAGAACAGATTGTGAAAATATTTATGACAAATAGAATAGATAAAAACTTGACATCTAAAATATATAAGGAGCCATTAAAAATTCACTAAGGTAACTCCTAGTCTACAATGGATAAATGGTCAAAGGTCATAAACAGACTCTTTTTCAAAAGAGGAAATGGAAAATTTTAACCACTTGGAAAAATACTCATCTTTACTAGTAATCCAAATTGAAACAGTATTTATCCACACACTCATCCAATTGCCAAAATAATAATAATACTAATGGTAATAGTAATAAAAATTTTTAAACCTCAATGCTGGCATAATTATGGTAAAAATGGTATTCGTTTCTATACATCATTTTCAAATTGCAAACCTGTAGAATCCTTTAGGAGAGCAGATTGGCAAGGTGCAATGAAAGTTATTTTTAAAAAATAATGTTCTTTGACCCAATAATTCAATTGTTGGGAATTTACCATGAAAGATTTATTTATTTAAGAGTTATCTGTCCAAAATTTTTCATTGTAGCATTATTTGTAATTATAATAAAATGGAAACAACCTAAATGTCTAACAATAGAGGAATGGTTAAATAAATTGTAGTACATTAAAGTACTGTTATACGATAATTCAATGGGAATGTAATGCTAGAGTTTAGGTATAAGGTATATTATAGTATACGGATGAGGAATGTAAATAAACCTGAAAAGACTTTTATGAAATAATGTAATTTTTTAAAAACACACACACAGAGAACCAGAAAAACAGAATAAGCACTATCAATATGATAGGAAAAGTAAATGAGAATAAATGGATAGACAAAGAAGCCCAATGGAGACAGAAGCAGTGACAAAAAAGTTGAGATATTGTATGTACTTATATTAATTTAAATGTAAATAAGTTTTATTTAAAATATTTGTTTAATTCGATATTTAGCTGATAACAAAGCATTTAATAAAAACATAAAGAAAATAAAGGAATATAATCTGAAAATGGGCAGGAATATAGGAAAGAGGCTTCAGATTTTGAAAAACATGAAATCCTCCCAGATATCTTAAACTCTATTTTTTAAAAGAGAGAGAATAATCATATTTTCCCAACCCCAAATCAAGACATATAGGATCATAGGACTGAAAGTTAGGAGGTACCTTAGAACTCATCTAGGGGTAGGGAACCTGCAGCCTCCAGGTCACAAGTGGCCCTCTGAGTCCTCAAGTGTGGCCCTAGAGACTACAGGTTCCCCAACCCTGATGGAGTCCAATCCCCTCAATTTACAGAAAAGGATACTGAGGACCAGAGCAGTGAAACAATTCACCCAACTTAGCAAATAGCAAAGCTGGGATGACTCAAGAATTGTACTTTGTTGCTTCAATAATGATAACAAGGTTATCTCGTGTTCCTATGGGACTGGGTTCACAAAATGGAACAAATATCATCACCTCCATTTTGCAAATGAGGAAACCAAGTCAAAGATAGGTTAAGTGACTTGCTCGCAGTCAATCAGTGAACAAGCCAGTATTTATTAAGCACCAAGTGACTCTAGACAGATGCACACCCTGAATCTGTAACAAGGTGGGGGCAGGGGGAGAGGGAGAGAATCTTTTAAAAATAATGTAATGTCCAATCTGTAGGCAAGCTTTCTTTGATTAAACTAATCAGGTGTTTAACAAAAGATATCAGTACTTTCTTCATGCTGTAATTAGAAGGAGCAACTCAAATCATTGAAAAGAGGGAGTTATGGAATGCACAACAAGAACTGTGTTTCTGAGGCACTAGATTAAGAAAGAAGCCACCCAAAAGAAGCAATAGGAGTCATGAAGATCTGGGGATGTCTATCGATCCCTAAAGGGGATGGGAAATAGTTCCTAGAATCTTAGAATTGTGGATCTGTCTCAAGGAGTGCTACAGATTGTATGTATCTGTGTGTATATTTGTATGAATAGATATTGAACTTTTTCATCTTTTGCTGGATCCATAATCTCACTGGTGTAAGTACTGCCTCAGCAATCCAGATCCTAGCCCATCTATGCCTTTACATTGTGAGTGACCCTAATTTATTCTTTCTGTAAATTCTACATAGAGGTTCTACTTGATGTGCTGGAGGACTTCCTCAATTTCTTTAAATATTTAGTGGAGATCATTGCAATGCATGGACTGTCCATTTCTTATCCCATACCACTGCCCACCTCCAGTCATTCATGAGCCTGTTTCTATCTTTTAGTACATTTCTTGTACCTAGGCTGTTACAGTCAGTAAAGACCTCTTTTTTCTAGTCTAGTCTTCCTCAAGCAGGCTATTCCCTAATCATGCACCCTCCTTCTACTAAGTGCCCACTTAAGCCTTGCTCCTCCTCTGCAGAACCTCCATATCTGAAAACTTCTATACTTGGAACATTCCTGGTCAGAAACTTACATTTTCCTGGATGGTTGAAGGATCCTTGCTCACAAACTTAGGGGTGAGGAACCAACTCCTACACCCCCTCTAAAAACACCTAAGCAACTGTTCAAGGAACAGCCCTGAGCCCTCAGCCCCCAGCTGATTCTTAGACATCAGCAAAGTTAAAGGTCACAAAAAGTAAAGACAAAGACAATAATATATTAAGGTAAGGCTCTTTCAGGTGTAAATGAAACATTCTCCATCTTAGAGAAGGGATCCTGAGCCTTTGAGGAACCTAATGGAACATGAAAAGGCCAGCTGAGACAACTGATCTCCTGAGTACACACTGAGACACTATCTTTGTTCCAGCTACTCTTTTGTATAAAGTCAAACAGGAACCTGGAAACTGTATATCTGGCAGTCACCATAAGTTAGGATGGGATCCCTCACTGAGGAAACCTAGCTCTAAACCAAGAAGAATCATTAAATAGAAATTATACCTTTCTTACCTCTTTACTTTGGAGGCGAGAAATCTCAAAACCAAGCCCTGAGGAAGCATAACTGAATTGGCTTCCTCCAATGCTAGTCTAAGAATCTCTGCCCTTCCTGAGAGAGTACAGTATCACTCTCCAGGAAAAGAGCACTGTAACAGCTCAGCTGAAAAAATACAATTGTACCCAGCCAAGGCTGAGGTTGAAGGCATTGGAGACTACAGCTGCACACTGAAGAGTGAGATAAGAAAGTCCAGCAGATTGATCCAACCAGCAAAGACCATACCCTCTAAGGAGCCAATGCAGCAGCCAAGCAACCTGCTTAATGCTACCAGGAAACAGATTAGCCCACCCAATAGACATTATGCCCTGGAATACGCATTCATATAAATAAATCAACAAAGAACTCTTATTTTTTGTAGAAAATTAAATGAGTGAATTTTGTCAGGACCCTTTCCCAGGGAATATCAGTCACCTTGTTTATACCCCAAGGAGATAATACTCCACAAAAGAGGAATTCAGGCCCAAGATGGTGTCTGCAACCCACCTTCCCCCATGGAGAGACGACTTTTTAGGATTCTTGAAAGGTATTGATCCCATCTTAGAGCTTTCATTGTGGTGGGTGAAGGGCAAGGAAAAGAAGTTACAAAAAAAGAGAAGTGGTCTCACCCCTTAAGAAGCTCAGGTGCTATTTAAGGCTCTATCCCTGGTTCTCTGATCTTCTCTTCTAACACTCCCCAAGAGAGCTCACTTTTCCACTCTTGTGTCTTCAGCTATCACTATGCTCTTCTGGCAAAGACTGAAGGACCACTTGGAGAACACCTTATTCTTTGGGAAGTTCTAATTGGATTAGATGATGGCTGAGGTTCCTTCCAACTCTGAAATTAAAAGTGACTCCTATGGGGTGGCCAGGTAGCACAGCGAGTAAGAGCACCGGCTCCAGTGTCGGGATGACCTGGGGATTGAATCCGGGCTCAGACACTTAGCACCCACCCAGAAACACCTGGCCATGTAACCTTGAGCAAGTTACTTAACCCTAAAAAAAAAGTGACTCCTAATTCTCTATCTCCACCTCTCCTTACTGACAATTCATCTCCTTACTGACAAATGGCTACTTAGATGTCTTAACATCACTTTAAAACTTTATTAAGTTTTTTTTATTATTTTTATTATTTTTTTTTTAAAAACAAAGTTTTTTCTAAAACTGAACTCTTTATCTTCTTCCATTTCCCCTCTCCTCCCTCCCCACCAATGACAACAAGCAAGTAGTTGGTTTCCTTTCCCAGATATTCCACTAGAAAGGCAAAGGGATGGGGACAGCTGGGTGGCCCAGTCAGTAAGAGTGCCAGCCCAGAGTCCTGGGATCAGTTCTGGCCTCAGAAACTTAACATCCACACAAAAAACCAGCCCAGAGTCGGGAGGACCTGGGATCGGTTCTGGCCTCAGATACTTAACATCCACACAAAAAACTGGCCGTGTAACCTTGGGCAAGTTATTTAACCCCAATTGCTTTAAAAAAAAAAAAAAAAGGCACAGGGATGTGAAAAAAGCAGTGGATTTGGAAGTTTAAAGGGCCTGAATTCAAATGCCGTCTCTGTAACCTAGTAGCTGTATGATGATGGGCAAGTGACCTAACTTCTTAGGGTCTTAATTTCTTTATCCATAAGGAATTCCTTTATCCAGAGGCAGATAGGCGGTGCAGTGGATAGAGGGCCTAGAGTCAAGAAGACCTGAGTTCAAATCCAGCCTCAGATGCTTACCAGCTTTGTGACCCTCAGCAAATCACTTAACCTCTTTCTGCCTCAGTTTTCTCTACTGTAAAATGGGGCCAGTAGTAGCACTTACCTCCCATTGTTGTTATGAGGATCAAATGAGATATTATTTCCAAGTCATTTAGCACCAGTGCATGGTACATAATAGATGCATAATAAATAGTTTCCTTATTTCCTTCCATAAAATAAAGAAGTTGAAATAAATTATTATTAAGCTTCCTTCCATTTCTGAAGTGTGTGATCTTCTTAAGAATGTGGTCCTTTCTTCAGAAACAGGTATTTAAAAAAAAAACACTTATGCAAAGTAAAGAAGGCAGAATTAGAACAATAGCCATTTAAAAAAAATAATAGCAACAAAACTTTATAAGTAGACAGACAGAAAGGATATAAGAAGGAACCATAAGAGCATAGATTTAGAGCTCAGAGGAGCCTTAAAGACCACCTAATCCAAGCCTCCTTTGAGAGATGAGGAGGGTGAGGTCCAGAGAAATTACATAACTTTCCCAAAATCATAAAAGTGCTCAGTGCCAAAGCCAAGATTGAATCTGGGTCCTCTGATTCCAAATCCAGTGCTCTTTTAATTATTGTGAATGTTAAACTTTACTAAATATTTTCTCTTCATAAAATATGAAAATAGTTCTAATTATATAATTTTATTTAGAATTTTCATCAATATTCTATTTGTTCATTTGCTTTTATTTAAGCAGGGTCCAGGGATGGGGGAAAGGAGAAAGCAAAGTAGGGGGTACCCCCAGTGTAAGTCTTCCCTTTATGTTTTCTTGTTTGGCATTTTTATGATTTTGTCCATAGTTTCCCAAAAATCCTCAATGAAGGATGAATCCAACACATTCATTCAAGGGCACTAACATGCCAGTCAAAGCATATATATATATATATATATATATATATATATATATATATATATATATATATATCATTGCTCTTTCTCATTCTCACTCCACTACCTTTTTTTCCCCAACTATATATGCCCCCTGGAAAAGAGTGCACAATCCTGTCAGTGACCTGATGATCCCAAGGACCCAGGGGTCCAGCGTCAGGCAGATCAAACTTCTAGATTCTTAGCTACAGTCTTTCACTCTCCACCGCCCCGCCCCCCCCATATTTGACAACACCTGTCTCAGCAGTCAAGAAGGAACACAGGACGCATGAATCCCCAAAGACTGACTTTCTCCAGAATTCCTCTAGCTCTGTTTCCTTCCTATTAGAGAAATAGCATTAGAGTGTTCCTGCAGTCTTTGTGGCCAAGCTTCTCTCCCACCCCCACACAAGCCCAGCTCAGCCCAAGTGATGTTTGGTTCACAGGAAATAGGGATTGTTATGGTTAAGAAAGCAGAGAAACACTTGTGTGTTCCTTTTCCCAACTACTTTAGTGCTTTGGCTAAATAAAAGTCCATTTTTATTCTTCCAGGAGCTGAGCAGAGGAATGTTTTACACCCCAGTTTTCACCCACCATGATCTATGTCCCTTTTACAAACTTATCTCTGGGTTTTTGCTCAGTTTATAAGCGAGGGGCAATCTTTCTTTCCTAAAGCCTCCTTCTCCCACATTCTGGAGGAACCTTGAGATTCCCTGCTGATGATTTAAAGGGCTATAACACTCGCAGCCGAGATTTGTTTTAGTGTCCATAAAACTCAAAAATTTCATAAAACAATTGGTGAAAATAAAATTACCAAAAAATGATATAGTGCCAGCAGACTGTATAATAGTTACGGGGGAAATGGAGACTATGATTCACTGGGGGATAAAAATGACAATGTATTTATTGCAGTACCCTGACAAGAAACTAATTTGTCCCTTTTACTTTACAGACAGGGCTAGAATTCCGATTTTTCTCTTTTTGCTTTGGCTGTGACAGGGGATACAGTACTTTCCTGCTTCTGGGGGCAGAGAAAGAGAAAGGGAAAGAGAGAGAGAGAGAGACAAAGAAAGAGATAGAAACAGAGAGACAGAAAAAGAGAATAAAGTAGATGTGTGTACATATATAGGCACATGAACAACTCTGACAAAAATTGTTTCACTCAAACTTCCCCTATATAATTTTGAGCCCCTCCCACAAAAGTTTATAAAGCTTGAAAGGGTTTTAATAAAACAGGTGAACATATTGGACAAAATTCTAAACATTCAGGAGACCAGTGGAATAAAATAAATGGTCATTTTCACTGAGAAATTTCATGTTCTATAGAGAAAGAAAAAAGAGAGACAAACATCCTACCCACCACCACCAATATTTACAGTTTTGCCCTAGGGATGAGCTGCTAGTGTTAAGGTGGGGAGGGAGTTGGGATGGAACCAGACCTGTGATTTAAATGTAGATTGGTTCTCATGAGGAAATTCCCTTTACTAAGTAAGGTAGCCTGGCACCTTCAGTCCTTGTACAAGGAAGGTGAGAAAGTCTAAATGGGAATGAAGGAAAGAAAGGAGAAGGACAAGAAAATAGAAGTTAAATGAGGGGAAGGGGTGGAAAAGGGAAGAACGAGTGGAAGAGACAGTGGAAAGAAGAAAAGAGGGGAAGAAAAAGAGGTAAAGAAGGAAAGTGAAGGGCAAAGAAAACGATCAAATTAGGTATTTAGACTAGATCGTTTCTTAGGACTTTTCTAACTAAAACTATGCTTCTTCTTTGCTATTCACAACTTGGTGAAGGCCTTGGACAAGTATCCTGGTTGTCCTTTCTTCTTTTCTTTTTTCTCTTTTTTCTTTCTCTATAGAATATGAAATTTCTCAGTGAAAATGACCATTTATTTTATTCCACTGGTCTCCTAGAATGTTTAGAATTTTGTCCAATATGTCCACCTGTTTTTTTAAGACCCTTTCAAGCTGTATGATCCAATGCCTTATTTTGACTACTCTGATGTATCTCACCATTTGAGACGCTTCTTATGCATGAATTTCTACCTGTAGAAGTGAGGCTAAGTAATGGCCCCAAATCTACATTTATTATTGTCTATTGAATCCTGAACACACAGCCCCTTTTTGAAAGATTCTGGTACAGTGGAGAGAGCCATGCGCCCAGAATCAGGAAAACTAGCCTCAGACACTTAATAACGACGTAACCCTGGGCAAGTCACTTAACCTCTGTTTGCCTAATTTTTCTTTTTCTTTATCTTTTTGGAAGGGGGAAGGTGGGCAATTGGGGTTAAATGACTTGTCCAAGGTCACACGTCTAGGATGTGTTAAGTGTCTGAGGCCATATTTGAACTCAGGTACTCCTGACTCCAGGACTGGTGCTCTATTCACTGCGCCACCTAGCTGCCACAATTGTAATTTTTTTTTGCTTGCATGTTGAGTCAATATTTTTTTTTAAATATATCCACTGTGACCTTATAGTTTGCCTGTTTAAAGTTCAACAGTGTTTGTTTGTTTTTTTGTAATTTTTTTTGCTTGCATATTGAGTCAATATTTTTCTTTTAAGTATATCCACTGTGACCTTATAGTCTGCACATTTAAAGTTCAACAGGATTTGTTTGTTTTTTCCCTTTGCGATTTTTTTTTTTTTGCTTTTTGGAGGGCAATTGGGATTAAGTAACGTGCCCAAGGTCACACGACTAGATTTTTGTGTTAAGTGTCTGAGGCTGGATCCAAATCAGGTCCTTCTGACTCCACAGCCTGTGTTCTACTCACTGCACCACCTAGCTGCCCCTCTTCGTGATTTTTCTAAGAAATTGAGTCAGCTTTGCTCTTGTCCCTCACTCTAAAATAATGATAGCTTCTTCCAATATCATTCTCAAGATAATTATTCCTGCATGAACTGGGTAGATAGTTCACCCTGAGGTAACAGATACTTACCAAGGTAATTGAAGATATGTCAACTTTAGACTAATTTTGAGAAACTGCCCATTATAGGCCTTCCCACCAGCTAATAGCCACCTATATCTGAGACCACTGAGGGCCTTGAATGTGTGCCCAGGCAGAGTTGCCCAAAAGATCGATCATGAGTTTAAGAAACTGTCCACAAGCTCAGCCACACATGCCCTGGCCAATTAGTACTTCCAAACCTTCAAGGCTAGTTTAAAGAAAGACCACTGATTAGAAGTGGCACCAGAAGTGGAATTTTTTCTCTGTACAGGAAAGTGCAATCTAGCCCCAAATTGCATTGTTGCTGAGGAGTCATCTTAGGACTCTCACACAGATGCTGGTGCTTGTATTGACATGTTGCCAATGGGCCAAGGACCAGGAACTTTAAAGGGCCCAGGGAAACATTCCTCTCACCTGAAGGCACTCAGCAGACCCTGGAGGAGTTCATGTTCCATATGCTCACTAGCCAGCAGAGATCTATCTATCTACGACCTTTAATAGACCATCTCTGAAATAAAAGCAAGTTGTACGTTGGGTTTTGCTTTCACATTCTTGTGGCACAGTGGCAATATTTGCCACATTGCAATCCATTTAAAGGGCATTTGCTGCTTAATGCTATGAAATCAATGAAGGAAACTGAGGAATTAGGCTCTTGAACCTAGGACAGGTGACTTCTATATGGGTCTTAGCTTGCTTATCTAGAAAATGAGGGAATTAGACTAGATGATGGGTCCAGAGCTGGAAGGGAATTTAGAGGTCATTTAGGCCAACTCCAACAACTTTTACAGATAAGGAAGCTAAGGACCAGAAAAGAAAAGTGACATATAAAAAGTGGCACAGCTATAAGTGGAAGAGTTGGGAATTAAAAGCAATGTCTATGGGGTGGCTAGGTGGTGCAGTGAATAGAGCACCGGCCCTGGAGTCAGGAGGACCTGAGTTCAAATCCGGCCTCAGACACTTAACACACTAGCTGTGTGACCTTGGGCAAGTCCCTTAACCCCAATTGTCCTCCCAAAAGCAAAAAAAAAAAAAGTCTATGACTCCAAAATCAGAACTATCAGCATACCCTTATAAGGAAGGATCTTCCCAATCATGGTGTCCAAGCAGAAGGAAGTCAAGACATCCTTCAGATACCCTAAAGATAGAAAGCCCAGACTCTCATATCAGGGTGAAGTTCAGGAACTAAGACATCAAAAACAGAGAGCAATGCCTGGGATGGGGAGAAGCCCCCAGCAGAGCAGCAATGATTACATTGTGGGGAGAAGCTACAGCGTCAGAAGCATGACACATCTTCATAGATGTGCCCTAGCCACATGGATTCTCTGTGGGACATACCATGATCCCTGTTCATGTCTACCTTTTCACTGATAGTGTGTGAATTTGTGGGAGGGTAGGGAGGAAGGTTATATTGCTTCCAACTGATTTTCTCCTTGGCCTAACTGATAAAAGTAAGCACATTTGAAGGAACTCAATTTATTTTTTAATATCTTGAATCTAAGATAATTTTTCTAAGGGCTTGTGTTTAAGAGAGAGTATCTCAGATACTACTAGACTCCCACCAGTGATTTAAAACTTTAGGGGAAGGTCACTCCCTAAATAATAATAGCTAATATTTATATAACTTACTATGAAGCAGGCACCACACTAAGTACTTTACAATTATTATCTCTTTTTTTTTTTCACAACAATCTTGGGAGGCTTGTGTTATTATTATCCTCATTTTACAGATGAAGAAACTGAAGCAAACAGAGGTCAAGTGACTTGCACATGATCACACAGCTAGTAAGTGTCTGAGGTTTTAAACTCAGGTCTTCCCCACTCCAAGTTCAGAACTCTGTCCACTGTACCACCTCACTGCCCCAATTCTTTCTGGAAGAAGGGAATTTCTTTTTTAACAGCTACTTTCTCCTAGGATAATGTATATTTTAATAGGAGGCAATGTCTCTCATTGAAAAGAAAGCTATACCAATCAAACTCCCAAAAGAATATTTCAGAGAGGGAGAAAAATAATAGCAAAATCATATGGAGGAACAAAAGGTCAAGAATATCAAGGATAATAATGAAAAAAAAAGTAGGGTCTATCTGTACCAGATATCAAACTGTAGTACAAAGAAGTAATCATTAAAGCCATTTGGTAATGGTTTAAACAAAAGAAAGAAGGATCATTGGGATAGACTAGGTACACAACAAATAAAACTGCAGAGTGTTTGATAAGCTCAAAGAATCCAGCTCTGGGGAATAGGATTCACTATTTGACCAAAACTCCTAGGAGAACCAGACAGCCATCTGGCAGAAATTGGATTTAGACCAACAACTCACACTATATATCAAGATAAACTTCAAATGGATATATGAAAATTCATATCATAAATCAGGAGAAAAAGGAAAAAATTACCTTTCAGATCTAAGGATAGTGGATGAGTTCATCACTAAGCAAGTGGTGAAAAGGGTCATGTAAGATAAAATTAATAATTTTGATTATATAAAATTTTAAAAATTTTACAGAAACAAATCTAATATAGTAAGAATTAAAAGGAAAACAGGAAAATTGTAAAAAAAAAAATCTTTGCAATAGGTCTCTCTAATAAAGCTCTCTCTTCCAAGTTCCTTACATAAAGGAACTAATAGAAATTTTTAAGACTAAGAGCCATTCCCCATGAGACAAATGGTTGGAGGATTTAAAAAGGAAGTTTTCAAAGAAAGAAATCCAAGTTATTGAAAACAATATAAAAATTATCTAAATCACTAATAATTAGAGAAATTCAAATTAAAATTCCACCTCACACCTCTCAAATTAATGAAGAAAAACAGGTTTACACTGGTTTGCTATTGGTAGAGCTGTGAATTAGTCTAACCTTTTTAGAAAGTAATGTTCAGGAAGTTATCAATCTGTACATACTCTGACCCTATACCACTACTAGGCATATACCTCCCAAAGAAATCAAAGAAAGAGAAAAAGGACTTTTATGTTAAAAATTCTTATATCAGCTTTTTTCATGGTAGCCAAAAATTAGAAATTAATGGGTGTCCTCCTATCGGGAAATGGCTAAACAAATTGTGGCAGAAGAATGCTATTGTGGACAGTTACATGGCACAGTGGATAGAACACTTGAGTTGGAGCTCAAGAAGACCTAAGTTCAAATCCAACCCCAGATACTTACTAGCTTTGTGATCATAGGCAACTCTGCTACCTGAGTTTCCTCATCAATAAAATGGCAATAATAATAGCACCTACTTCCCAGGGTTGTTGTGAAGATCCAGTAAGATTTTTGTGAAGCTCTTTGTAAGCCCTGAAGTACTATATAAATGTTAACTATTATTATTACTAATTATTGCTGTTGTGCTATTAGAAATGATGAAATAGACAATTTCAGAGGAAACTGGTAAGACCTTTATGAAATGATACAGAGCAAATCGAGCAGAACTAGGAGAACAATTTATATAATGATAACATTACAGAGAAAAACAACTTCGAAAGACTCTTGAACTCTGATCAATGTAATGATAACCCACAAGTACAAAAGAATGAAGATGAAATATGCTGTTTACCTTCTGACAGAGAGCTGATGAACTTAAAATTAACAAAGACAGGGGAGGTAGAGTCAAGATGGCAGAGTAGAAACAGGACCTCCGCACGACTCCAGCTTCCACCTTCCCCAATTCATGTAAAAGGGGTTTCTGAACAAACTTTGGAGCTACAGAACCCACAAAATGACACAGAGAAGCTAACCTCCCACTGAAGACAGCCCAGCAGGCTGGCAGGAATCGGCCAGCGCAGCACTCTGGGAGCCGAGCCCAGGCCTGGTGAGTCAGAGGTTTTAGCCCCAGGGCGGGCCTGACCAGCTGCTGGCCAGAGGGACTTCAGATCACCAGCAGCTGTGGCAATTTCCAGAATTATCAACACATAGATGCAAAGGACAAAGTGAGAGGTCAGTGCAGTGCGGACTTTGGGATCCAGTAGTTGGGAGTGCGGTCAGCCTTTAACCCCGGGGCAAGAAGCTGCTGAAGTACCATGGCCATGCAGCCTCCACCATAAGGCAGCTTCAGCTCCTGGCCTGCAGAGTATAGGGGGACCAAGCAACCAGTCTGAGGGGTAATTGCTCTTGCTTTAACCTGCTCAGATCTGGATTGCTGTCTAGGGTGTAGGTCCTGGGATGTGCAACCAGCTTGCTAGAGCATGTGGAGGCTTCAGAGAGGGCACCCAACTAATACCTTCAGCAGCTGACAAAACCCCAGCATTTGGGACGAAGCTCCCCTATCTGGTGGCAGAGTCCTACTGTGTCAAAAAGTCCAGGGGTCAAGTGATGGAGTGGCTACATGAGCAGGCAAAGAAAGCAAAATAAACAGAGCAACCCAATTTTACACTCCTATTTTGGCAACAAAAAGGATCAAAGTATGAAACAGGAGGAAAACAGTGAAGTCAGGACTCCTGCACCAAAAGCTTCAAAGGAAAATACGAGCTGATTACAGGCCATAGAGGACCTTAAGAAGCAAATAAGAGAAATGGAGGAAAAATTGGGAAGAGAAATGAGAACAATGCAAGAAAATTATGAAATGAGAGTCAACAACCTGACTGAGGAAAATAACACCTTAAAAATAGACTAACTCAATTGGCAAAAGAGACTCAAAAAGCAATGAGAAGAATGCCTTAAAAAGCCAAATTTGCCAGATGGAAAAAGAATCTCAAAAGCTCACTGAAGAGAATCATTCCTTCAGAATTAGATTGGAGCAAATGGAAGCTCATGACTTTATGAGAAATCAAGATGCTGTGAAACAGATCCAAACAAATGAAAGAACAGAAGGCAATGTGAAATATCTCATGGGAAAAACCATTGACCTGGAAAATAGATCCAGGAGAGATAATTTAAAAATCATTGGACTACCTGAAAGCCATGATCAAAGAAAGAACCTAGAAATCATCCTCCAAGAAATTCTCAAGGAAAACTGCCCTGATGTTTTAGAACCAGAGGGCAAAATAGAGGTTGAAAGAATCCACCGATGGCCTCCTGAAAAAGATCCCAAAAAGAAAACTTCTAGGAATATTATAACCAGGTTCCCGAGTTCCCAGATCAAGGAGAGAATATTACAAGCAGCCAGGAAGAAACAATTTGAATATTGTGGAAACACAATCAGGATAACACAGGATCTGGCAGCTTCTACACTGAGGGATCAAAGAGCTTGGAATATGATATTCAGGGGGGCAAAGAAGCTGGGATTAAAACCAAGAATCACCTACCCAGAAAAACTGAGTATCATGTTTCAGGGGAAAATATGGTCATTCTGTGGAATAGAGGACTTTTAAGTATTCTTGATGAAAAAAACAGAGATGAATAGAAAATTTGACATTCAGACACAAGAAGCAAGAGAAGCATGAGAAGGTAAACAGGGAAAAGAAATCATAAGTAACTTATCAAAATTGAACTATTTACATGCCTACATGGAAAAATGATAATTGTAACTGATGAAACTTTTCTAAGTATGAAAATAGTTGAAAGGAATAGATATATATATATATGTGTGTGTGTGTGTGTGTGTGTGTGTGTGTGTGTGTGTCTGTCTGTCTGTCTGTCTGTCTATATAGGAGAGTATATGGGCATATGAATACATATGTGAATGTGTGTATATATGTTTACAGATATACATAGATAGAGGGAACATGACCAATTTAATAGGAAGGCTTGATACTTAAAAGGTGAAATCAAGAGGTGAGAGAGGAATATAACGAGAGGAGATGGGGAGAAACAGAATGGGGTAAACTATCTCATATAGAAGAGGCAAGGGAAAATGGTTACAATGGAGGGGAAGAACAGGAAGGCAAAAAAAAGCAAAACCTTATTCTTGTTGAATTTGGCTCAGGAAGGGAATGACATACACACTAAATAGGGTATCTCACCCTACAGGAGAATAGAGGAGAAGGGGGTGGGAGGGGGGATGATGGAAAAGAGGGCAGGCTGGGGGGGAGGGAATTTGGAAGCACCCACTTTTGAAAAGGGACAGGATCAAAGTAGAGAATAGAACAAGTGGGAGGTGAGATAGAAGGGAGGGAAATATAGTCTGTCTTTTACAATGTATCTACTATGGTAATGTTTTCCATAGCTATATATGTACAACCTCTACTGAATTGCTTATCTTCCCAGTAAGAGTGGGTGACAAGGGAGGAAGGGAATGAATCTGGAATTCAAAGCTTTAAAATCAAATGTTTAAAATATATATACTATTACTAATACTATTTTACATGCAATTGGGAAATGAGATATACAGGTGCTGGGGCATAGAGATCCACCATGCCCTACTGGAAAAGTCGAAGGGGGTATGGGAGAAGATATGGGAGAGAACAGATTGGAGGAGGGGATATCCTGTGGGACTGCTATTTTGGGGCAATGGGTAGGGGAAAAAACAGGGAAAAATTTGTAACTCAAAATCTGGCAGAAATGAATGCTGTAAACCAGAAGTTAATAAAGCATGTGGAAAAAAAAAACAAAGATCTACATTTTTGGACATGATTAATGTGGAAACTTATTTTACTGGATGATAGTGATATGTAACGAACTTGTTTTTTGAAGTTTCTAAATTTTGCTTTATTGGGCAGCAGTGGGAAAAACAGATTCAAACTACTTATTACTTGAAAAGTAAAAAGCAAGTAAACTAAAATAATGCATTTGTAAAGTGGAATTACAGGTATCATAAAATACTCATTGGGGAAATGTTGGGGTGAGGGGGAGAGAGGAAGAGGGAAAAGGAGCACACGGCCCCGGGGTAAATGATAGACAGAGTGCCATTTAGTGGAATCAGGCAAGAACAATATCATGGGTATATTCCTCAGAATCATTGAAATTATTGGAGGCATGCGGCCTGGGCCGGGAGGGATGGGGAAATGGAGAAATGGCGATCACTGGGGATGATGAGGACCTGGCCTGGAATCCTAGTGCTGCTGCTGCTCATTTATCCGAGGTTTCTTCCAGCTCAGGCATTCTCTCTGATCCTGTCTTTGAGTCTAAGTGCAGCTATTTGAAGCATGAAGTTTCCTTCTAGTTTGGAAAGGCAATGTCTAACTTTCAAAGGCAATACTTTACTTTCTCAGGGCAGCTAGGTGGCACAGTGGATAGAGTGCTGAACCTGGAGTCAAGATGACCTGAGTTCAAATTCAGCCTCAGAAGCTTACTAATCTGTGTGACCTTGGGCAAGTCAGTTAACCCTGTTTGCCTCGGTTTCTTCATCTGTAAAATGAGCTGGAAAAGAAAATGACAAGGCACTCCAGTATCTCTGCCAAGAAAACCCTAAATGGGATCACAAAGAATCAGACATGACTGAAAAACTTTCTCAGACTGGGGAAATACATTGGAAGAGACAGTCCCTAGGAAATAGTTTTCTCTCACATTCTCACCTGTGCCCTCTCTCTTTCCAATGATTCTTCTCTTTTCAAAGGTTAGTGCATGTGCCTCATTAGACTCTCTGAGCCTGACCCCCATGAGCCTGAGCAAAGATCATATGCTTCTTAATTAAATGCCATGAAGCTCATTATCCCTGGTGAACTTTGGGAATAGACAGCCTGACTGCAAGATACTCATTCATTCCCATTTGACCGTCTCCTGCCAACCTTCTGAGCATGGCTGGTATGTGTGCTACAGGAAGGAACTTACTGCTTCCATCACTTTGTCTTGTGCTCACAGAACTGTGACCAAGTCAGTCCAGTCCCTCTGCACCAAGGGGACAAGGACAGGTATTCCTGGCAGACTCAGGTCTGCTCCAGATGCCCCTGCAAACAAACTGAAAAGTGTTTGTGTGACTCTGGCAATCACCACATCAAAGCAAAGAAACTCACAGTCATGGGGGTTTTAATATCTTTTTTGCAGCCTGGAACTTCAGATGTTAGATCTTGAAAAGATCATATATCATAGCTCTCCTGTTTTGCAGATGATAAGACTGAGTTCTTGAAAGGTTAAGTAAATTGCCTATGGTAGTAAAGCTAACAGGAGGCAAAGCCAGAATTTGAATACAGGTCTCCTGACTCCAAGTCAAGTACTCTTTCTCTATATAGCACACCATCCCTTTGATGAAAAATTGAGCTAGCCCTGGCAAAGGTTATCTCTAGTCTAAGCAACCCAAGCTATTCGGCATCAAGGAAATGTACATTCCAGACTGAGAGGCTCCACAGATGGAGCCTTTTTCAAAGAAAAGGGAAAAGATCATGGTCCTTATCTTAGTTCCTCCTCAGTCTGGAATGTTGTAAAATGGGTTCTTTCATAGAAAAAAAAATGCTAAATTAAACAGACTGGGTCTGTGGAAAGAAACTAAAATTGGCCTGATTTTTGATGTGGCATTAAGAAAACATCTGAACATTCAAACTGACACAATTCTTTGTCTTTTCATCCAGATGTTTGCTATTGTGTAGACACAAACAAAAGCATATTTCCCTCCAGAAGGTGTGGGTTTTCCTTAGAGCACAACTTTGCCCAGAATTGCCTTAAACTAAGTAGAGATGCTCACAGCTGAAACAGCCTAGCCCTAGAATATAAAGACCATCTGTCTACAATTTTATAACGTCTGTGATTTCACTATAATCTGCCTATAATTTCACCACAACATGTCTGCATTCCCACAACAATCTGCCCACAATACCACGACAATCCACCTCCATCTCTGTAACAATCCCTCTACGATTCCCTGACAATCCCTCAACATTTCTCCAACAATCTGTCTACAATGATACCACAATCAACTCATGATTCCACAACAATCTATCTATGTTTCCATGACACTCCATCTAGAATTCTATGACAATCTGCTTTCAGCAACCCAGCCATCGGTTTGCAATTCCAAGACAATCACAAAGGAAGAAATGGAGCTGAACCCAGGGCCTGCTGGACAGCTTCACTCTGCAGATCTGGGTTACAACAGCAGGTGGGCCCTGCCTAGTCTGAGCCCAGTTTCTCCACAGTTATGGAAAACAACCTGCCCCACCACCTGGATTTCAGCATATACTTTATTTATCTATTCCAAAGCCAATCCCCTGGGTCAGCACTCAGGATATTAAGAAATCACGGAGAAGGAAATAGATCTGATTTCCTCTATTATAGTAACTTCAGGTTGACCTATTGCTCATTTTCATTTAATATCTAATTGGAAAGGGCAAACAAATAGGTGTGCACCCCAAGCTGGCGGTCTGGCTTAGGGACGTCATCAGCTCGAGCTCCCCTGTTCAGTCATCAACCTCCTGAAGCCACTGCCTGTCACAATTAACATCTTTGAGGTATAATCAGGGGAGCAGATGAGGGGAGGCAAGAATCTGGTTTCTTATAGCATTTCCATTCTGAGGTATGTCTTTCATTCTGAGCATCTTAGTGCTCAAGGTCTGTCTCCTGCCTTAGCCACAAACAAGGCTGCTGATAATGTATTTTGGAATTAGAAAAATCTACCCCAAAAAGGATTGTACACACACATCCCAGACGCTTGGGGTGTATGCATGCTCCTATGTCTGGGCATCTGTCTATAGCTGACAACACTCATGTTTTTCTATATACGTGTGTATTTCTATGTATATACAGTCATTCACAGATAATTTTTGAAGAATGGAGTATAGAGAGTAGTGAAATCAAGGAGAAAGAGTGGAAGTAAAAGCCCAGGTTTGGGGTATGAATTAACTTGAACATCGCTCAAGTAAATAAATGTTTCTTCAGCACATATATGAAGATAAAGAGAGGAAGCATAGCATGATGGGCAGCTAAGTGGCACCATAGTATACAGAGCTCTGGACCTCATATTCCTGAGTTCAAATCCAACCTCAGACGCTTACGAAGCGTGTGATGCTGGCAAGTCACTAAATTCTGTTTGCCTCAGTTTCCTTATCTAGAGAATGAGCTGGGAAGGGGCGGCTAGTTGGTGCAATGAGTAAAGCGCCAGCCCCGGAGTCAGGAGGACCAGAGTTTGATTCTGGCCTTAGACACTTAACACCCACACAAAAAAACTAGCCCTGTAACCTTGGGCAAGCTACTTAACCCCAATTGCCCTCCAAAAAGCAAAAAAAAAAAAAAAGAAGAAGAAAAAAGAAAAGAAAAAGAAAATGAGCTGGGGAAGGAAATGGCAAACCACTCTGGTGTCTTTGACAAGAAAACCCCAAATGGGACCTTGAAGAGTCAAACACAACTGAAAATTTGTTGAACAGCAACAAAAGCATGGTGTAATAGATAGAGTCATCTCAGAGTCCGGCAGACCTGGGTTCAAGTCCTACTTTTGATACTTACTGGCTATATGATCCCTCACCCAAGTGACTTAACCTCTCTAAAACTATAATTTGTGAAGCAAGTACAAATTGGGAAGCCTGAATTAGCAGCGGGAACTTTCCTCACTGGTGTTCCCTATAGGAGTGAAATCACAGGTCCTGTACAAAGAAAGAATGGGGACAAAAGATGAGCTTATACTGTGGCTGGGGAGAGAAACCCTAAACACATAAATGCATGACTAGCAGTGCAAAGCATTGCTCATCTTTATACAGCGCCTTATAGTTTGCAAAGCAAAACATATGTTAACTCCTCTGACCCTCACAGCCCTGAGAGGTAAGTGCAATGATTATCCCTGTTTTATAGATGAGGAAACTGAGACAGAGAGGTTAAGTGACTTGCCTGGAATCACACGGTTTCAGAGGCAGCATCGGAACTCGGGTCTTTCTGACTCTTACATCCAGTACTTTATTGTCAGTCTACACCACCTAGCTTTGCTTCTTTTTGTTGTTGTTCAGTTATTTCTGACTCTTCATGACCCCATTTGGGGTTTTCTTGGCAAAGATACAAGGAGTGGTCTGCCATTTCCTTCTCCAACTCATTTTACAGAGGAGGAAACTGAGGTAAACAGGGTTAAGTGACTCGCCCAGGGTCACACAGCTAGTAAGTGTCTGAGGTCAAATTTGAACTCAGGACAAGAAGGCGTCCTGACTCCAGGTCCAGGGCTCTGTGCACAATGGCACCACCGAGCTGCCTCAGCTTTGCTTCTAGCACCTCCATTAAGGTGGTCAGTTCTTGACTGAGTTCTCTGGATCCAAAATAACATGATCACAGAGGACGAGATGGTCAAGGCTTTCTTGGGGTCATAAAATCATAGAAGAAATAGACACGGCATATTCCTAGACTCCCTAGCTTCCTCTAAGGTCTCCTCCACAAAGACTCTGCTTATCCCCTCCAGTTGGAATTTTACAGTCTATATCTATCTTGTGTCCCCCAGTAGAACGTAAGTTCCTTGAGGGCAGAACTTGTTCTTTTTGTTTTCTTGTGTGTGTTGTGTGTGTATGTTGGTGTTGGGTTTTTTTCTTTTGTCTTTGTACCTTGAACAGAAAGGTCCTCAGTATTTATTGAAATGCATAGAATCCTAGAGTTGTAAGGAACTTTAGACACCATCTTGATCAACCTCCCACCTCACGCACAAATGCCCTTCACAGTATCTCTGATCCAGGGTGATGCAACTTACATTTGGACACCTCCAGTGATGGGGAACTCACCACCTCCTGAAGCTGCTGGAGAAACCAGCCTGGGCTGGGGCTGAGTGCCACCTTCACACTCCATTGTGGAGAGCTATGATTGTAGCCATGCTTTCTGTTAACCTTTACATAGTTAATGTCTATGTGTGCATAATATGTCTATACATGCAGAGATGTGCAGAGAAATAGATCTGATAATCGAGTGTGGCGTGTGACACAGCCACACATGGGCATAGACTCACAGGTTTGACAACTGTGAAGACAAGAAGGGCTCACACAGACTCACAAAGACTCTTGCACAAGTTTGATGGGTGTGTATACAGTGTGCACACCCAGACTCGCAGAGGCCCTTGCTGAATTCTGAGCCTCCCCAACTGTTCTCTGCTTCTAGCTGGAGCTCAGAAAGATGAATGGTCTCCTCTCAAAGACAAGATACCTACCCCACAAATCACTGCTCCCAGGCCCCTCCACCATCCCTTCCCTCTGACCCTCCCCCATTACTCATCCACTGGAGGAAAATGCAAAGAGTAATAATAATTAGACAAGTACAAATAGCGGGCCTGGGATATGGATGGCCCGCTTCACTAAATAAAGGGCTGTTTCCATGCCAACAGAAGGGCCTGCTCACTGATCTCCCAGAGCAGGAAGGTGCCCAGCCCCAGCCCTGGTTTGCTGCTCCAGCAGGGGAGCCCAGAAAAGTGGATGTGGCCCTTCTGTTGGGGCTCTTGGGAGAGCAAAGGGAGCCAAGTCCCCAAGGTCCCCTATCTTACTCCCAAGGTGCACAGTACAGAAGTCACCCTTCCTTCCAGAGGTAAGGAGAGGGAGACTGACAGGCATGTGCTTAGACTCTATACAATCCTGTATAACAGTGTGCCCCCTGAATCCTAGAAATTAAAAGCATTCTCCTACTCAAAAAAAAAAATCCCTCATCCCTCTCCAAGAGAAGTTTAGTACAAATCACATTGGGGAACACGATCATTCTTTTCAAATATCTGAAGGGCTGTCATGTGGAAGAGAGACTGGACATGTTCTTTGTGTCTTTGGAGGAGGGAATTGGGACCAATGGGTTCCCAGGAGGCAAATTTGGGGGGTAGGAGGAGTTGGTACTACAAGAAATAAATAATTCCTTGCCAGTTTGAACTATACTTATCCAGCAAAGGAACGAGCAAATGTGAGGGAGCGGATTAAATCTAGCCTTTGCTGAAAGTGTTCCAGCAGAGGCCAGATGAGCACCTGTCAAGAACATGCTGTCAAGGACTTTCTTGTATGGGGTAAGGGGTTGTACCAGATGGCTATTAAGTGTCCTTTCCATCTCTGAAATTCTAAGATTCTAGATCAAATAGGATTGTTGTCATTCAGTCATTTCAATCATGTCTGACTCTTTGTGACCCCATTTGGGGTTTTCTTGGCAAAGATTCTGGAGTGGTTTGCCATTTCCTTCTCCAGCTCATTTTACAGATGAGGAAACTGAGGCAAACAGGGTGAAGTGACTTGTCCAGGGTCACACACAACTAGTAAGTGTCTTGAGGCCAGATTGGAACTCAGGAAAGTGAGTCTTCTTGACTTTAGGGCCAGCACTCTATCCACTGTCAGACAGGATAAGAGGAAACAGACAAGAAACCTCCAGAATTTTTCAAGCCAGATTTGTTTGCCAGACAGAAACAGTCCAAACAGTCCTGGACCAGTGTGAGGAAGACAAATGGGCAAATCTACTTTCCCCAGAGCTATGATTTCATTGATTTAAGGAACTCCCTCTGTGGAGATGCATTCCACCAACACAGACCAGTAACTTTCATCAATTTTTAGTCTTAGATAGCTGCATGGAGCAGTGGAAAGTCATATAACTTACTGAAGGTCATTACCTAGCACATGTCAGACAGGACTCGAACCCAGGTCTTCCTGATTCCAAATCCAGTGCTCTTTTGACTATGACAATTGTTCCTTTATATTGTCCACATATAGGTGACATTTTAATTTGAGAAGCAATTGATCGTGGCCACATTCCTGGTGAATATACTACCATGCCTCACAGGGCAAATATTTGGAGGGGAGGGGAGCCTATCTCAGGGAATGGTTTCAATTATATGACCTTTTTTTTCAGAGGAAAGAAGAAATCAGGGTTAAGAGACCTTGCCCAAGGTCATACAGCTGGTAAGTATCTGAGGTCACATTTGAGCTCAGGTCCTCCTGACCCCAAGGCCTGTGCTCTAGCCACCACACCATAGCTTCTCTGCCATGTAGCTTTAATATTTCCAAGAAGTATAGTGATTTTAACAAACAGGTAGTGTTCCTCAGGGGACTGAGTTCCTACCAGACTGTAAACTTTTTGATCAATCCTTGGCTAGTCATCTCCATTCAACGTCCTGCACACAGTAGAAGTTCAATTTTTTAAATATGCTGAATTAAATTACTTTAATGTATATATTACAATTATCTATAATTAATATATAAATTACGTATAATTTAGGGGGGAACAGACCTGTGATTTCATGAATGTATGGAACTTCTAGTGTGGAAATTCCCTCCACCAAAGCAAATTAACAATTCAACTGTAACTTAGAAAGTTGACTGGGGGCACTAAGACAGGAAGTGACTTACTCATAGTCATTTCCCATAGGCTAGTCTTCCTGATTCCAAGGGCTCCCTTCTGCCCACTACAGCATGCTGACACTGCTTTTTTGTATAAATACATACCTACATTTTCCCCCAAGTATTTTAAACATTCTCCCAACAATCTTGTTTAAATTCATGATTAACTTTCATGGTTCCTGACAGACTAGCGAAAGCAAAACAGACATTGCTCAGGACCTGTCTCCAGTTCTCACTCATTTTCAATGGGAGGACACAGAATGAATTAATTCTATCAAAGGAAAACCTCCAAGGGTTCCCTCTACCAGGGAAATTAGTCTAATGGGGACACAGAGTTGGCTGCAGAAGCAACCAGAGGCAAGAGAAGACAAGAACTATGCCCTGAAAACCCAGTCAGAGAGTGGACTGAGATGCAAGTACAGAGGGAGACAAGATAGGACTTCCTGAGTCCAGTCACTGAATTCCTCTGAAAAGAGGTAGACATTCAAGTCAGGAGAAAGTCTGCAATCTCTCTGTCTGCTTGCTCCAGCAGTCTTTTTTTCACTTCCATAACAGATGATGCCCAGCCCAAGGTCTTCTTCACCCTTTGGCCTAGCACTTGACCAAGGTTCTGATCAACGGTCAAGAAAGAGCTGTGCCCGACCTGCTACAAATCTGGAGAGCTTAAGTGCCTCATGAGGCAGATCATGATTTCTCTAAACCCCAATCCAGTGTCCATCTCTGTGGCCTACATCATTCAAAGGCCAAGAAGGGGCCCATGAGCCCACGTGTGGCTACTGGATCAGAGCTCTGGTACCTGCATGTGACTAGAGGACACTTTGTGGCAGTGAAGTCAGCACTGCTCTAGGGTCAGAAAGACCCGTCTCCTGTATGACCCTCAGCAAGTCACTTAACCTATCTAAACCTTTGTAAAAGCACCTACCTCATAGGATTGTAGTGATGACCAAATAAAACAACGTATTTCTAGCATTTTATAAACACTAAAGTTCTATATAAATGTTAGGTGTGATGGTGATAATGATCCCTCTCTGTTACTATAGAGATGCAATGTAGTCTGATGTTAGTGACCAGGATGAGGATTCAAGAGATCTGAGTTCTAATCCTGGCTCTTTCACCATGATCTTAGGTGGTGGGACTCAATTTCCTCATCTGTGACACAAGGCTGATGATCTATTAATCTGATCATTCCTCCTGACAAGGAGATAAAGGTAGTGTCCTCCAGGCATAGAAGGAGAATTATTATGCCTTTGCTGTATGTATATATGTGTATACATAATAAACATCCTACATGTGAAAATATCATATGTACAAGGCATGTGGTTGGGGTGCACACAGAAAGCTGAACAGCTCTATTTTAAAAGATGCTGGTTAGGGGCCCCCTGCCCCTTCACAAGTCCCTTCCTCACTTTCAAACAAGAGTAAAAAAAAAAAAAAGAGCCAAGGGTGGGGCCCAGATTAAGAATCAAGGCCTGATGGGGAAGCCTGGCTGGTCCCCTTGATGGCCACCAGAAACAAAGACAGTTTAACAAGAACTTTCCAGCTAAGTGTTTTTTTTTTCCTAAGACCTTCGCAAGCCCTGCTCCCCTGCCCACATCAGCCTAGCTGTTCAGCTCACTTTATTAGTGAGTTTGGCCTTCACTGTCTCGGCTGTTTGATCAATACTGCAGGGGGGTCAGTGATATTTTCTCCCTCGCAGGGACTAGCAGCCTTTTCCTTTGGCACCTGATGAACAGCGATGCCCCTGCACCGCTTATCTCCTATTGATTTTTCAGATCTCCTACCACATTTCCAGCTGTCCCACCATTTCCTCCCCTGTCACCAGGGTCCATTTAGTGCTAAGTTATCCCCTCCAACATTCTAACCCCCCCCACTCCCCACCTCCCATCAGTACAGGGCTTTCCTACCTCCTCCCCTTCCCCTGAAATTGTCAAAAAAACAATTTCCTTCTCCCCTTCCCTCTTTCACTGCAATCCTTCAGTCATTTATTTGTGTCTGGATGGCCTCTCTCCACCTCCTCCCCCGCCCCCACAGGGCTGAGCAGACTAGAGATGTCAGGTTCCCACTCAGTCCATGGCCCAGACAGACTTTTCAGCTGCCCCCACTGGCCACATTCCATGACCCCCCCTCAGTGGCTCCTCCAAAGTCCCAGGTCACCGGGAGCCTCTCTAGGGTTGGGCTCTGCAGCAAGTCTGAAAACATTATCCCAGTCTGCCATCCCACTATAGAAAGGCAACCTGGTTTGGTGGAAGGGCCCAGGACTAAGGTCCAGAGACCTGGGTTCTAGACCTAGCCTTGTCACTGAGTGTGATTTTAGACAAATCACTTCACTTGTCTGGGCTTCAGATTCCGCATCTATGAGGATTTACTAAAACCATTTATAAAGTCACTTATAATAATTTATAAAATGGAGGGCTGAGATGGAATTGGACTAGTTCACCACTAAGGTACTTTCCAAAAAAATCCTATGTTCCTGCAGCCACATTTGAACTCAGGTCCTTCTGACTCCAGGGCCAGTGCTCCATCTACCTGCCCTGATCAATCACTTTATAAAGACAAGTCCTTACTCTTCCTTTTCCTTAAGGAGAACTTTTCTCAAAGTTCCTCATTGATGAGCCACATTAGCATCTTTACCAATACAGTTCCTATTGTCCTTCAGGTCAGGCAGATCCCTTGTATGGTGGAAAGAACTCTTTGACCTTGGAGCTCAAATCCTGTGCCTGATGCTTTCTACCTGTTGACCTTGGGCACATCTTCTGGGCCTCAGTTTCCTTACCTATAAAATGAAGCAAACAGACTAGAAGGTTTCTAAATTTCCTTCGAACACTAGATCTTTGTAGGGATTATGACAGTTGCCTCAGTTTCCTTTCTGATGGCCAAATCTGACCTGCCTGGACTCTGACTAGAGGGTCTTGAGCAGAGGCCACAACTTTTAGCCCCAGAGGCAGTGTGGCATGAGAGAAAGAGCAAAGTAGTTGGAGACAGAAGATTTCGGTTTGGGTCCCAGCTTTAACCACTCACTAGAGATGCGACCTTGGGCAAATCATTTCACTATGCCCGAATTTCTGTATCCTTGTCTGCACCATGGGGGGATGGACAAGAGGCTGCTCGCCGTCCCTTCCTACCCTAATGTTCTTTGATGCCCAGACTCTCATCCCTCTAACAAGTTCATTCCTATGTCAGGTGCAACTTCGCAGGAGGAAGCTGCAGAGAATTTACGATTCTAACAGGTTTATTCCTTCCCTCAGCAGCTCGCTATTCATTCATTTATGCAGACTGGTCTTTATTGGAAGCTGTGTGCATAACCAGGCTTAGGGTTCCCTCTTGTAAGCCTCCAGTGCCCCCTGGTGGACAGATGAGGCCCAGAGGGGTCCCCCACCCCACATTAATCATAGCAGCAGGAGTGTAAAATTCAATTTTACCTCTCCATTCATTCTGAGATGAGCTGAAGGCCGGCCTTGTACACATAAACCACACTTTACTTCATCAGAGCTCCGTAACAAATGGAGTGTCTTCTTTGGGGAGTTTAACCATCAAAAAGCCCCACGCCATTTAATTCCCCTCGCGCCGAGGGTCAGGCCGGGGGCCCAGCATCAGCAAATGTCTCGGCGCTCAGCTGTGCAGTAAACTCTGCTTTCCGGATTGTTCCTCAATATGAAATGATCAGTCCATTTATCTGCTAGACCAGCCTGTCTCTTTGCTCTGCCTCCCAATATTTTTCCCACTGACCTGATCTGGACAATAAGCCAGAGCCTTTTTTTTTAAGATATCTGTGAGTCCATTTGTTTCCTCATTCTTCCCCACCCTACCCCCCCAGAGCCCTTGTGCTATATGCAGACAGAGCAGGCCCCGAGGCCTGGAGATGCTAAAACTTTCACATTCCCTTGCAAAGTGCATCTGTCTTGCCTGAGGATCAATCCAGAGGATCTGTGGTCATTACCCACCGTGTGAGCCCTAAACAGCCATCTTTCTGATTATGTAGAGGTATACTGAAGACCTGGCCAGGATGGGCCATAGAGGTGGGCTGAGGACAGAGCTGGGTTAGTGCAGAGAGGGGAAGCTTTAAAATAATAATAATCGCTAACATGAAGACTCTAAGGTTTGCAAATGATTTCCTCACAACAACCTGGGAGGTAGAGCCCCAATTTTGCAAATAAGAAAACTGAGAGTGAGGATGTGAAGTGACTTAGTGTCTGAGACAAGATTTTAACATAGATCTTCAGCATGGCTATCTGTTATACCATGTGTCTGCCTCCTTCTAAGGCCTCTGTGGAGATGCCACTAGGCTTGCAGTATGCCTTAAAGTTCAGAAGGTTCCTATTATATATATCAGGGTCCCATCATACAAACGATTCCTAAATCTCTCTATTCAGCTCTAATCTCTCCTAAAATCCAATACTATATCTCCAGCTGTCCACTGGAAATCTAGACCCGAATGTGTCCACAAGTACCCCCCACTTCCCACCCCCAGACTCCCAAACACATCAAATATAACATACCCAAATTAAATTTATCATCTTTCTCCTATCCCCTCCTCCAAACTTTCCTCTATTAAGAATACCACCATCCTCTTAATCACCTAGGTCGACTACTTTGACTCTTCTACCATCCTTAGCCCCAGTATCCAATCAGCTTCCAAAATTCTACCTCTACAACACTTCTCACAATTCGTCCTGAATTAAGACCTCCATCACCATTCACTTAGACTATTGGGAAGCATTTGGCCACTTCAATGTGGACGTTTCTCATCTGCATGGTGCTGCTTAGGTAATTATCTATTCAAATTTCCTTTTCTGAACCTCCAACTATATATCTCTTTATAATAGACCAAAACAAGTGACAGATGAATTCTTAGCAGCCTTTTTATTGCAGCAGAATAGCAAAGTATAATGGGGGATCAAATAAGGTGTCAGATGCTCTCGGCACCCATTTCCCAATGATTGCCACCTCCAAATATCTCCAGGATGTTCTAATCAATTCCTAATTAACCCTGTCTTCCCAGGGCAAGGGAAAGGGACAAACCAGTTCTGAAAGGACAGGGGAATAATGTGACTAGCAGGCTCTCCTTAGAGATTTCCCTTTCTAACTCAGCACAGCGGTGTTCTGAAAGACCTGGCTTCTTGACATAGAAACTCACAGCACATTATAAAGGTGCACATGTGCTTCTCAGTGCACATCAGTGGCCCAGAGTAAACCAGCTTCTTTCAGTACTGGGTCATGCTTACCTCTCAGCCCAGGAAGTAGCTTCTCTTTTCACTTCTCTCCCTGTCCCAGCCTTGTTCATGAGACTCTTGGAGACTTTTCCAAACTGTACACACTCAAAGAGCCAACTTCTTTGGGCTGCAGATAGGTTAGACTAGAGACAGACTGATGATGGTCAGTTGCCTGGGGTCACGTGACAGACACAAGAGTGTGCAGTAACAACCCTACATTTTTCCACAGGCCACTGGAAATCCTTTGGTGGGCCACAAGTGTCCCACTGGCCACATGTTATGCAGCACAGGCCTGTATTAGAGGGAATGACAGATGCACATGTAAAAATGTAAAGTATATCTAAGACAAATATACAAAGTGATTGGGAGAGGAGTAGTGGTAGCTGTGGGAACCAGGAAAAGGTCTCATGTAGGAAGAGATGGTGCTTGAGGAAGTTGGGGATTTTAGGAGGTAGAGGGAAGGAGGGAATGCATTCCAGGCATGAGAAATAGCCTGTGTAAAGGTATGCAAAAAATAAAGGAGGGCAAAAATAGGATGTTACAAAGGAGAAAGAGCAAACAGGCCAGGGCATCTGGAACATAGAGTGTGTGAAGGTGAGTAACATGTAATAAACCTAGAAAGATAGAGTGGAGTCAAGCTCTGAGGGGCCTTCAGTGCCAACAGGGTTTGCATTTCATGTTAGGGCCGACAGAGAACCCTTGAAACTTCTTGAGTAAGTGAATGATATGGTCAGACCTGTGCTTTAGGAAGACGACTTGGAATGGGGAGAGGCCTGAAGCCTGTAAACCAAATAAAAAGCCATTGCTGTAGTCCAAGCAGGAGGTGATGAGAACCAGATCTAGAG
Organism: Petaurus breviceps papuanus; assembly: GCF_028583685.1. NCBI lineage: Eukaryota > Metazoa > Chordata > Mammalia > Diprotodontia > Petauridae > Petaurus > Petaurus breviceps. The sequence continues at coordinate 2,615,894 of NW_027187280.1, read as the reverse complement.
GGGGGATTATTGTAGGAGCAGAAAGAAGGGAACAGCATGTGAGAGATGTTACGGAGGCAGAATTAGCAACATCTGGCAATGGATAGAAAACGTCAGGTGAAGGAGAGTGAGGAGCTGAGGATGACCCTCAAGTTGAAGACTTGGGTTACCGGAAGGATATCGGTGACCTTGAATTGCCTCAAAGAGGTTTTAGGCACATGTTAAAAAAAAAAAAAAACAACTAACCAACAACACTACTTCCAGAGCTTTTATGCAGGAACTGTGACCATCTCTACCCCTCCTGATTCACCAGACCAGCTTATAAGAGAGGACCTTCTTGATCTTTGACTGGTAACTCCCCATCCACACCCAGTGTCTGCTGAGTTCCCCTGACCACTCACCCAGGACCTAAGCCCACACACCCTCTCTAAAGCTGAGGAAGGAGACCTGGCGCCAAAGGCTTTCATTTCTGGGGCTACAGAGGTATACAGCAAGCACCTTAGCATACCCAGGATGGTCTGCTAGCATAGGTTCCTTTGATCTGCTTTATGAAGGAAAGACAGCTTTGAAGAGGTTAACAATCCTACTTTAATTACAGAGAAAGAAGAGAGTATAGAAAATACAAGCAAAGAAATCAGCGCAAAAAGATAGTGCTCCAGCTGTATGAACAGAGCAATATTGCGATACTCTTTACATACATCACTGGATCAAGGGAGCACAGACATTTAAGCAGTGGGGGGAAGAGGGGGAGGGGGGGGAGGGTCTCTGAACATGTGGCTACTCAGAGTCTTGACCAGGAAATCAAAAGATCCTTCTCTTGAGCAAACCCCCAAAGCAAAATACCAACTCAAGTATACATACACTTCTCAGAGCCAGAAGGCATCATAACCCTCATGACTCAGGGTCTAATTACAAGTCTAATTAGACTCAGGGTCTAATTACAAGCACACCTCCCCTAAGCAAGCTTCTCTTTAAACAGGTTCCTCCCCCAGTGGGCTCTATGTGACTCAGGATGTGTCACAGCTGGGCACACAGGTCTATTAATGGACAGGGAAGATCTTCAAATTCCCTTAACATTACAAAAGGTTGGATGGGAGGGATTGAAAAAAGTCAGTTAGATTTGATTAGGAGGAGGCTCTGGGAAGCCAGGTTAGGCCAGGCTGTATTATGTGCTTGTTGTGAGCATTGCTCAACCTGTTCTCAGCCATATTCTTAAAAAAGACAAAGTCAGAGAGGCTGGGGACTTGAACTTTTGAGGCAAAATTTGTGTGTGTGTGTGTGTGTGTGTGCTATATTCTTTTTTTTTAGTAGTATTTTATCAATATGTCAAGACAATTTTTAGCATTCATTTTTACAAGATTTTGAGTTCCAGATTTTTCTTCCTCTTCTCCCTCCCCTCCCTCCCCTTCCTCCCCTTACCTCTTCCTAAAATGGTAAGCAATTTGATATAGATTATACATGTGCTATCATGTAAAACATATTCCCATATAAGTCACAGTTGTGAAAGAAGAAACAGATTAAAAGTGAAAAAATATGCTTCATTCTGCATTCAGAGCCCATCAGTTCTTTATCAGGATATGGATAGCATTTTCCTTCATGAGTCCTTTGTACTTGTTTTAGATCATTGTGTTGCTGAAAAAAGTTGAGTCATTCATTGCTGATCATCACACAATAGTGCTGATACTATGTACAATGTTTTGCTGGTTCTGCCCATTTCACTTTGCATCAATTCATTTAATTCTTTCCAGGTTTTTCTGAAATCTTCTTGTTCATCACTTCTTATTGCACAATAGTATACGATTACATTCACATACCACAGTTTGTTCAGCCACTCCCCAATTAATGGGCATCCCCTCAATCTTTAATATTTTGCCACCTGTTATAAATATTTATGCATGTGCAGGTCCTTTTCCATTTTTAATCATCTATTTGGGATACAGACTTAGTAGTGGCATTTCTGGATCAAAGAGCATACACAGTTTGGTTGTCCTTTGGCATGGCTCCAAATTTCTCTCCAGAATGGTTATATCCATTCACAACTCCACCAATAATGCATTAGTATCACTTTTCCCATATCCTCTCTAACATTTATCATTTTCCTTTTTTTTGTCATATTAGTCAATCTAATAGGTGTGAGGCGGTACCTCAGAGTTGTTTTAATTTGCATTTCTCTAATCAAAAGTGATTTAGCATATTCTTCATAAGCCTATAGATAGCGTTGATTTCTTTATGTGAAAACTTTGACCATTTGTCAATTGGGGAATTTAAGCCAGAAATTTTAATTTGAGCCAACAAATATGTATTAAGCACAATGTGAAGCATTGTGCTAAGCAAGCTGGGGATGAAGAAGAAGAAGAAGAAGAAGAAGAAGAAGAAGAAGAAGAAGAAGA
>NW_027187280.1:2601348-2613515 GCF_028583685.1 Petaurus breviceps papuanus | reverse complement strand
GAAGAAGAAGAAGAAGAAGAAGAAGAAGAAGAAGAAGAAGAAGAAGAAGGAGAAGAAGAAGAAGAAGAAAAAGAAGATGATGATGATGATGATGGAGGCTAGAAAAGCATATACAAATATTATCTTGCTTTATCCTCAAAATAAACCTGAGAGGTAGGAACTATATCCCAATTTTACAGATGAAGAAATTGAAACCAAAGGCATTTAAGTAACTTGCCCAGTCACACAGATTATAAGTGTCTAAGGCCAGATTTGAATTCAGGTCTTCCTATCTCCAAATCAAGGCTCTATTTCTGTGCCACCTAGCAGTCTCACATAGTGACAAAGAATGAAAAATAGCCCCTATCCTCAAGGGGCTTACATTTTATTGTATGATACAACATACAAAACAGATAAGTAAATACAAGAGAATTTGAGGAGGAAGAGATTACTAACCAGAGAGACTGAGGAAGGCTTCCCTTAGGAGGTGATATGTAAGCAGAGCTTTTAGCCTTCCTTTAGAAGGCAGCTGATCTCTGTTCTGCTCCTGGCATTTCTCCCAACTATTCCTTGGCCCTTTCTGAAGCCACACTGACTCTCAGGTAGATGACCATCTTCCACATGAAGTATCAGCTGATTAAGGAGGACTTGGCAAAAATCTTGCCAGCAATGACTAAGAGAGAGAGATTCTCCCTACTCGTCCCAGAACAATTTGTTTTCCTTTTCCTTTATAGAGATGGACAACAGAGGCATCCTTGATCTCTTGAGGGATAACTTCCTCTTGCCACATAACCTGAAAGATTTCAGTCAGCTTCTGTATGAGCAGTGCACTCCCCTGCCTTATAGACCTCTGCTGGGATGCAATCAGCACTAGGTACTTTGCCACAGGAGAGGAGCCTAATGGCATCCAATATCTCTTCTTCAGTTGGAAGCTCAACTAAAGAGAGATTGACTTCAACCTGAGTTATACAGTCAATGGCTTCAGCATTGGTTGATAAAGATCTGTTGAGAACACTATGAAAGTGTTAATTCCATCTCTCTGGGATCATGTCCTTATTAGTGATGAGTGTGGCTTCATCGGTGCTGAGTAGTTGAGATGCACCAGAGGTCTTTAACCCATAAATAGCCTTCATGGCATCATTAAAGCAGTTCAGATTGTTGCCATCAGCATAAAACTGAATCTAATCTGCCTTCTTACTGGGCCAAAAATCTTGCATTTCTCTAGTTTCACTTGCACTTTACTTTTGATGGAGTTAAACACTGCCTTCTTAGAGACAGTCAAACTGTCCTGATGGTAAATCCTGTAGAGTTCTTGGTTTTTCTTTTAGCAGCTTCTGAATTTCCTCATCATTTTCATCAAGCCAATCCTGATATTTGTGAATGTTATGGCCCAGATGAGCAAATGTGGTGCTGTACACCAAATCTCTGAAAACTGTCCACTTCTTTTCTGCTCTACTGTTGCTAAATGCTGACTCAGCTTTCCCTCCAGGTCAGCAATAAACTGTTCACACTTGGAGAAGCGCTCTCGTGGCATTAAGTCTTCTAGTGGTCATCTTGCCTTAGGGCTGCCATTTTTGTTAAATGCAAATGTTTAGTTTGGAGAGGATAAGTCTATGATCAGTCCAGAACTGCACCACACATTGCCTCTCACTCTCACATCTTGCCTGTCTCTGCCTTACAATGACACAGTCTACTAAACATCAGGGCTTGCTACAAGAGTGCATCCACAATGTCTTGCTGCATTTAGGCAAATGGATGACAGTGTTGGTGATTAGAAGGTCATGGGATGCTTAAGTCTTCAGTAGTAAGTGACTGTTGCTATTGCTATTTCTAACTCCATTTCTTCCCAAGGACATGATGCTATCTATGTCTGATAGTCTGGGCTTATCTGGTGTTAAAGTCACCCAGAATTATAAGCTTGTCCTTTTTCAGCACACTGATGATGAGAGTTTCCAGATCTTCATAAAATTTTCTTTGACCTCATGAGGGTTAGTCATGGAGCATACATACTGATGATGGCGGCATAGCAGTTTCCTGCAAATGGCAATTGCATTGTCATGAGTCTGTCATTCACTCCTTTTGGGAGGCATACAATTTTGCTGACTAGATTAGATCTGACTGCAAAACACTATACCAGTTTCACCCAGAAAAATGTGTATCCAGCCCCAACTTCATTTGCCAGCCTTGTTTTACTCATAACTACTATTTGAATGAGGTATCTACTGAGTTCTCTCACAAGAGCTGTTCATCTTTCAGGTCTACTGAATTCCATGTTCATGTTGTCCATGAGAGTGCACACATTCCATGTACCAATGTTAAGTGGAATCATCTTCAGAAAAAGTTTTGTACGTTGTGTGTGTGTGTGTGTGTGTGTGTTTCAGCCACAGGGTGAGATGATGCCTGCCTCGGTAAGCAGGTCAAGGCTGGGTGAAGCAGACAATTTTTAAGGTAACTTTTCTAGCCTCTTCCTCACACCAGGAGGTGAATAGTGTGGTCCTTAAAAATAGCTGCTCAGACACCCAGGGGGCTGCCAAATCTCAGTGCAGCTTCAGTCCAGTGAGAAGACAGCTCTATGCTTTGGGTTACCTTTGTGTAGGGCTATGACAATAGCTCCCAGTGCATCTGCATCTGCTACTTCACCACCCACTTGTTACCACAGGATTTTGAGGTAGGTAAAATAATAGTAAGATAATGACTTAGTAACATATGGATGGTAGGTGGTTTTGACTTGTGTGTGAATTAAATTGAAGCAAGGCAGAGTTGCACAGTTGTCAGTCTCCCTTTCTCTTACAGAGTCACCAAAGTCCAGTGACAAGACAAAAGTCAAGTTGACTGGTGATGGCCTGGGATTCAGTGGATGACCTTGGCATCTTCAATGTCTGACCAAGCTCTAAGCGCTCCATAGCACCTGCTTCTGCCACCTTCATGGCCCACTGGAGCAAACTGCTCTCATCTGTCCATTCCACTGGGGAAGTCCTCACATGCTTAGGGTAGACATCTCCCCCTGACTCACTGAGGAGTTGGTAGTCAGTCCATTGTCCTCAACCTGGTTTAGCCCACATGCTGAGATAGTTTTGATACTGCGCATGCTACAGCTTCTTGGAGCCACAGGTGAGAGTTGAGTGACAGGTTGGACACCAAAGGTGGATGAGCAGCCCTGAAAAGGGCTTGGCAGCCCTCACACTAGAGGCTCTAGGGCACCATGTATACCCCATACATTTCAGGAGAATAGCAGTGTGTACACAATATTTGTCAACCTGATCAAGGCCTTTGATACTGTCAGTTGTGAGGGTTTGTGGAAGATCATGGAGAAATTTGGTTGTCTGAAGAAGTTCATCAGTATTATATACCATTTTCATGATGGCATGCTTGTGTGGGTTCTGGATAAAGGACAATACTCTCACACTTTCACAGTCACCAGTGGAGTAAAGCAGGACTGTGTGCCTGCTCCCCATGTATTTTACTATGATGTTTTCAGTAATTTTGTCAGATGCCTTCAAAGAGGACAAAAATGACATCAAGGTCAGATACCACACTGATGATAAATTACTTAACTTGAAAAGGCTACCAGCCAAGGTTAAAGTGGAAGTAGAGTTGGTGCATGACTTTCGGTTCACAGATGGTTGTGCATTCAATGTAGCCTCTGAGGCTGAGATGCAGTAGAATATGGATCCATTCTCTGCCACTTATGCTAATTTTGACCTGATAATCAACACCAAGAAAACAGAGGCTGTCCACCAACCACAACCACACCATGCATATATGGAGCCATCAGTAACAGCAAATGTAGTTTTTTAATCCTGTGGTATATCGCCAAGCACAAGCAACTTCCAGGTTCATATTACTAGCATAGCAAACTCCATTTAATCAGTGACAAATTAAGGCAAAACATTCACAGAAAAGAGAAAATCAAAATACAGCATTCACCAAGTGTAATTCAATCATTTCCAAGTACTACTCCACCCCTGGAAAGTACATTCATTTAGTCAGTCACAAAGTCTCTCTTCTCAAATGGAGTTTAGTTTGCAATCATAAACAAAGTACATTCATTTGGTCAGTCCCAGAGCACAAAAAGTCAAAAGTTTCCCACCCCTGGATCACAACTGAATTATGATTTTCATCAGCACAGCATTCAGTGCCCAAGGGGCAGTCTTTTCTTCATCTTGACCTGAGGCAAGTTCTCAGCAATCTCAGTTCCTGGGGAGACAAAGCTTAACAAAGCCACAAGATATATTGCCAGTGTCCTCATCAATTCACTCTCTGCCTACAGAACAGTCTCAGGACCCCTGAAAACATCAACAAGACCCACCTCCAGGATTTCTGTAAACATACAACAAGAAAATCCTTCTTCAGGGCTTCTAAACCAACAGCAAGGTTCCAGGACCTCTGCAACAACAGCACTGTCCTTCACCAGCAGATGAATCTAGCAAAACAACATCAAAACAGGCAGATGAAATACTGGCATCACAGCCATGCCTCCTCAGTTCTCGGCAGCTCTCAAAAGTCCTGGGCAGCTCCAGCTGGCCCTCACTCTCTCTCTCTCTCTCTCTCTCTCTCTCTCTCTCTTTCTCTCTCACTCACTCTCTACTTCCATGATACTGCTCTCAAAAGTTCTTCTGCCCTCCTCTGCTTGGGCCTGTCTCTAAATCTACCACACCAGCTCCTCCCAGTTCAGCCCTCTCTCTTCATGTCAACAAGTCCATCCCACAAGCGGGATTCAGAAGCTCTGGGTTTTAACACTCAACCCAAAAACCAAGCCAATACAGGGGGATCTTTAAATTCCATTACCATTACATGTGGATACATTTACTTGGCAGCATACTTTCTAGGGATGTACACATAGATGGTGAGGTTGACACATGTATTGCCAGCACTAGCTCAGTTTGGGAGGTTTTGAAGGAATATATATGAGAGAAGAGGTATTATAAACTGAAAGTCTACAGAGCCATTGTGCTGACCTCATTGTTATATGCCTTTAAAACCTAGACAGTTTTCCAGTGCCATGCTAAAAAAAAAAATTGAGGGGCAGCCAGGTAGCACAGCGAGTAAGAGCACCGGCTCCAGTGTCGGGATGACCTGGGGATCAAATCTGGGCTCAGATACTTAGCACCACACCCAGAAATAACTGGCCATGTAACCTTGAGCAAGTTACTTAACCCCAATTGCTTAAAAAAAAAACTGAATCATTTGAATTGTTTTAGGGAGATTCTGAAGATCACCTGGAAAGATAAGGTGCTGGACACTGAGGTCCTCTCTTGGGCTGAACTACCAAGCATTCAAACTCTACTGCAGAGAGTGCAACTCTGATGGGCTGGCCAGGTAACCAAATGCCAAATGTATATTTACATAAAAGACTATTTTATGGAGAGAGAACTCACACAAGGCAAGCACTCACACGGAGGTCAGAAGAAGCAGTACAAAGACACTCTCAAGATCTCTGAAGAACTTTAGTATCATTTATGAGACATGGGAGACTTTGGCACAGGAACACCCAGCACAGCCCACATTAAAGAAGCCATCATGCTCTGTGAGTAAAGCAAAATTGCAGTAGCCCACAGGAAACATGAGATGCACAAATCTAGAGACATCTCCATCCCAAATGCTCCAATGAATTATTTGTGCCCGACCTATGGTAGAGTCTTCTGAACTCATATTGGACTGATCAGCCACAGTTGAACACACTGTACCTTGATCCCAGCATCATGATGTCATTAGTCTTCTTCAAGTATGAAGAATAAGCAACAGAAGGAAGCTAAAGATTTTGGGTGTCAGGAGTGAGAAGGGAGAGCATTCCAGGCATGAGGGACATCCTATGTAGAAGCACACAGGTAGGAAAATGGAATGCTGAGTATAGAGAATGAGAGGTAGGCTGGTTTGGCTGAAATTCAGAGTATAAGGAAGCATAAAGTAAAGTTAAGTCTGCAAAGGGAGGCTAAAGTCAGGTTGTGAAAGGCTTTATATAAATGTCAAGCTGACAAGTTTGTATATTATCCTCTAAGTAGAAGGGAAACAATGAAGATTTATGAGCAGAAGAATGTCATGGGTAGGTTTAGCCCAAGATCCAAATAGCTAAAGTGGTCTCTCAGTGAGACTAGCTGTTGACCACAGTGTGTCCCTTTTACACCTTTTTTCATATTTAAATATTTCTCTTGGTTTGTTTTTGTTTTTTAATGGAGGGTGTGTTGATATGCTGTGGGTTTTGCCCAGCCTGTGGTTCATGTAGATTATGTGTGTCCACATGGGTTTGTCTAGATGTGGCTTAAAGATAGACAAGAACAGATATTTATAGAATTTCTTCCTTCATTCTTCTCCAAAGGAGACTTTGATGACACAAGGGGAAGCAGGAGATTGGGGTCAGAGGCTGGCCAGTCTGCTCTCCTTAAGCTTGAATTATATCTATCCACCTGGGAAAATATTTTTTATATTTCATCTGATTTCCTGATCGCTATCCCATAATATTAAAGAAGTATCCCAAGCCCTATACCCACAGCTTGGCTGTCTTCCAAACAAATGCCAATTTCACAAAGAGCATAACAAATAGCAAATAAACTCATTTATCCAAGTTGATAGTGAAACAGAAATCAGAAAAGGTGTACATATGAGAATAAACCAGGCAAATACAGAGTTAAGGACCTTGCTGAATCAAGATACAGAACCTCAGATTTCATCCAAAAGGAAATTTCCCCAAGTATTCAATATCATGTATTCAGTTGGAGGCAGGGGCATGATCAAGGTGCCAGATCTTCTACATGTTGGCTTCTTCCCAGTCTTTCTCTCCCTTCAGGGACATGAAGAGAGTATGGAACCTTGAGAATTCTCTCTCATAGATGAAAACCAGGATCTCTTCTCTCTCAAGAGTTTAACAACTCTGCCCCCTCATGCAAGCAAGGAACATTGAATAATCACTCACCACCAAGGGTGAGAATCTAATGCAAGTGGATTTTGAGCCACTGGGTACATGTGTTTGCTTTTATTTTTTTTTCCACACTCACAGAAACACAGATGTAGCTCATAACCTCTTAAAATAAATCTAAACTCTCCAGTTTGATTTTGAAGCCTCATCGCAATCTTATACTACCCTTACCTTATCTTTCTAGCCTTATTTCACATTGTTGTTGTTATTAAGTCATTTTAATCACATCTGATTCTTTGTGATCCCATTTGGAGTTTTCTTGACAAAGATACTGGAGTGGTTTGCCATTTCCTTCTCCAGCTCATTTTACAGATGAGGAAACTGAGGCAAACAGAATTAAGTGACTTGCCCAGGGTCATGCAGCTAGTAAGTGTCTGAGGCAGGAGTCTAAACAGATTCAGTTTAACAGGGTGTCATGAGTATGACTTTCCCCAGAAAGCTGGTTGTTCAAAACTTATCAGTACACTCATGGAAGGAAGGCACTAGCAGCCGAGAGAATCAGAAAAGGTTTCATGCAAAGGAGGATGCCTGAGTAGTATCTTAAAGCAAGAGAGGGACTCTATGAGGCTAAGACAAGAAGTGTACATTACACATGTAGGGGATGGCCAGTACAAAGGCATGGAGGAAAGAGGAGTGTCATAAGTGAGGATCAGAGAGTTTGGCAGGATTGCAGAGTGAGGGAGGAGGAATGGGATCCACTGAAGCTAGAAAGGTAGTTTGGGGCCAGGTTTTAAAAGCTAAACAGAAGAATATATAGTTTATCATTGAAGCAATAGGATGCCACTAGAATTAGGGGAGTCACAAGGTCAGAGCTATGCCAAGGAAAATTATTCTGACAGCAGAGTTGAGGACAGGCTAGAGAAGGAGAGGCTTGAGGCTGGGGGGCCAATTAGGAGGCTCTGCAGTAATCCAGGGGAGAGGGGATGGGGGCTTGAACTAAGGAGGTAGCTCTGTGAGTGGAGAGAAGGCCTTGGATGTGAGAGATGGTTTTGCTTTTGTTTTTCTGAGACTGGGTCTCCCTCTCTCACCCAGGCTGGAGGTTCAGTGGCCTCTCACAGTCGACTTCCAATGCTGCTCGGTACAGAAGTGTTTGCCCTGCTCTGTTTCTGACCTAGACCCCTTTGCCCCTCCTTAGATAGCCCTATGGTCCCCTGGGGCTCACCATATTTATGCTGAACTTGGACGTTAGCCCCACAGCAGCTTATCCCCCCCTATCTCAAGCAAACTACCAGCCTCAGACTCCCGAGAAACATGGAGTATAGGTGAGCACCACCAAGCTATGCATCAGAAAGTTGTGAAAGTGTAAGCAGGAAGCTTTGGCAACTGATTAAAAATATGGGATGGGGGAGAATGTGGAGTCCAGCATAATGCCATGATTACAAACCTGAAAACATTTCCAGAAATTATCATAAGAAACAAAGTCACTTATGATTTTTTTTTTAATTTTTAAAAACAATTAAAGAGAGTTACCACTTCTTTAAATCCTGATGCTGTAGGGGAGGTTGGAAACTGTCCTCTGAAAATCCCCCAAAGTCTGACCAGATTTTTATTTTGAGGTAGTCAGTGCTTTGCTATACCTGGCAAATTCACTGAGGCATGGCTCAGAGGTGACAGCGTCTGCTAATCACCCTCCCCTCACCCCCTTCTGCTTGCCCCATCCCTGGCTCCTGCCATCCTCACCATCTCCACCTCCTCTCCAAAAGCCAATCAAAAGTTTCTGGGATACAGCCTCTATCTGGCCAGCAGAGGTCAGTGCTTCCCTGCTCAGCACAGTCTGAGAAGCCTTTATCCCTGCATTTATAGCAGATAATCATTGGGGTTTCCTGTGCCCTTGACCAATATTTAACTAGTAGAGAAGGACTAGGAGGGAGAATGTGTGGGGATGTGTGATCATGTATGTGTCTGCGTGTGCATGTGTGTGCATGTATGTGCGAGTATCCCCATGTGTCAGAGGTCTTTGGGCGTGCTAGATACAGGTGAGACCACTGCCTGCCTGGCTCCATCCCTCCCTCCTGCCCTGCAGCATTAGCAGGGATACAGATGTATCTCCAGCTCAAAATAGGGGTGAGTCACTGTGGTAGGCAATGGGGAGCCTTATAGATAACTCCATACAAAAAGGGCACTGGGATGTGATGTGTTTGGAGCTGCACTGCTCTTTGTGCAATGATTAGGATTCCAAATAAAATGCACTGTGGCTTGATGGGTCGAGTGCTAGACCAGGAATCAAGAGGACATGCCTTCAAATCCCAACTAAGCTGTTTTATTAGTTGTGCCACCTCTGGACAAAACACTTTCCTAAACCTCATTTTACTCATGGGTCCTTATGTCTACCCTCATAGAGCTGTCATAAGGAGATAATTTAGGCAGATCTCCTTGCAAATCTTTTTTTTCTTTTTGCTTTTTAGAGAGCAATTGGGGTTAAGTGACTTGCCCAAGGTCACACAGCTAATGTTTGTGTTGAGTGTCTGAGGTCGGATTTGAACTCAGGTCCTCCTGACTCCAGGGCAGGTGCTCTATTCACTGAGCCACCTAGCCACCCCCTCCTTGCAAATCTTAAAGTGTTATATAAATGCGAGAGGAAAATTCATCTGACAGCATGGTGCAGGGGGAATTAAAATGAAGAAAGCCTGGAGGCAGAGAAATCAACTTGAAAACTGTTGCAGGAATCTAGGTGTGAGGTAATAAGGTTCTAGGTCTAGAGTTGTATCTTTAAGGTCTTAAGGAAAACTCAGTGAGACAGAGGACCATTAAACATACAGCTACTAGAAAGAACTTTAAATATCATCTAAGCAAATTATTACCTTCTAGAGATGAGGAAAACAAAGCCCAGAGAGTCAGTCATTAAGCACCAACTATGTCCCAGGCTCTACGGTAAGCGCTGTTGCTGTTCATCCTTGCCCTCCCTTCTTGGAGAGGACCAATGACATCATGAAGGTGATGTCTTGGCTTTACGCGAGGCAGAGCTGCACAAGGTCCTCAGTCCTCCTCTCCTCCAGAGTCATCAGAGTCCAGAGGCAGGACCAAAGTCAAGATGACTGGAGACGATCCAGGATGCATTGGGCGACCTTGGCCTTTCTGCTGTGCTAAGCATGAAAGAAAGGCAAAAACAGTCCCCACTCTCAGAGAGCTTACAGACTCACGAGGGAGACCATATGCAAGCATCAAGATCTTTATACAGGATAAATTGTGAGTAGTCTCAGAACAAAGTTACTAAGATCAAGGTCTACGAAAAGCTTCTTGCAGAAAGTAGGACTTTTGCTGAGATGTAAAGGAAGTCAGAAGCTGGGAGGCACAAATCAGGAGGGAGAGAGTTGGAGGCTTATAGGACAATCAAGGAAAACCTGCAGAGTCAGGAGATGGCATGTCCTGTGCTCTAGTCAAGGAGAAGGAACAGAAAGGAGACCATTGTCACTGGATTGCCAAGTACATAGCAGGGAGTAAGATCTAAGAAGACTGAAAGATAGGAAGGGGGCCAGGCTAGCAAGGGCTTTAAAAACCACACAGAAGATTTTATATTTGATGCTGTCAGATAACAAGGAACCACTGGAGTTTATTGAACAAGAGGTGACATTATCAGACCTTCACTTTAGGAGATCAGTTTGAGAGCTGAATGGAGGTTGGATCGGAGCAGAGAGAAACTTGATGCAGAGACCAACCAGCAGGCCTTTGCAATGGTCCAGACATGAGGTGGCAAGGGCTGGCACCAGGGAAGTGGATGTGCTGGAGGAAAGAAGGGCTCCTATGAGAGATGTTACAGAATTAGAAACAACATTACTTGACAACTGATTGGATCTGGGATAAAAGTGAGAGCCTCGTTGACTGCGGGGATGTTGACTCTGACTGGGAGCTTGTGCTTGTGCATTTCTCCCCAGGTTCAAAATACTATCCCTGGCAGTTTTCTCCCCAACCCAAGGACACCATGACTCACAATAACTCATTAATGGGCCCCGGTAAGACAAACTACCTTTCCCCACAATTATTCATAAGCAGACCCCAGTAAAAACTCTCTTTCCCCATCACAAGAACAAGCTGACCTCTGAAGGAAATTCTTGTAAAAACAGGACTCTCTTATAATCACAGAATTATCATGTATTGATTCTCAAAGTTATCATATTAAATCCAGAGGTCAAGCTATAGTCATAAACTCTCAAAGTTAACTTGCTATAGACATAACAGACCAAAAATACATCCCTGAGAAACCCCTTCCCCTGGTTTCCAGTAGTGAATGACACCTGTGACCAAGGTTATAAGTTGTCACCTAATTAGCATATCTGTCAGATAATCCACTACTTTTCCTATATAAGCTTTAGCATAATTCCTGCTAAATTGCAAGTTCTTTAGGTAATACAAGTTCCCTAAAGAGCTCTGCCCTCTATATTGGCATTACAAATCTTTGCCACCTTGACTTAAAGAATTCTTGAGTCCATGAATTCTTTCCAGATGACCCTTTCCTATGGTCTCTGGTGGCGTGGGGGGAAGGGGGGCAAACCTCTTAAATTACTACATTTCCCTTGACAGTAACAGGGAAGTTAGGATGAAGAGAGGGTTTGGAGGTAAAGATAATGAGTTTGATTTAAAATGTCTTCAAGACATTCAAGACATCCCATTCAAGATGTCCCTTAGGCAGTTGGAGATGCAAGGTTGGAGATCAGGAGAGAGGTTATGGTTGGACAAGTAGATCTGAGAGTAATGGTGATAATTTAAACCTTGGAAGTTGATGAGATCACCAAGGGAAAAGAGAAGAGGACCAGGACAGAGCAGAACTAGAATTCAAATCCAAATCATCTGGTTTCAAAATTCAGTGCTTTTCTTACTGGGGAGGGGAGACCCAAGGTATTAGGAACCTATTTTCTTAGCTATCCTTAGCAATAACCTGGTTTTTAATTGATACCTTGTTACTTTCTAGTTATTTAGAATGGGAGTAGGGACATCATAATGGGTCTCTATCCGACTTTGCTCTACCCAGAACTATAGATCTGGACAAGGAAGTGTAAGGGTTATGGGATTTAAAGATCTTCCATGCCCCATTGGACGTGCTGATGTAGCAGGAAGGGGCGGAGCAAGAGGAAGCAGAAGCCAAGCTAGCGTTCCTGTGGTGGCTGGCGGTGGTGGCGACGGTGGCAGCAGCAGCAGAGGCAGCGGCAGCGCAAAGCCCTTTTTGACTTAGCCAGAATTTCTGCAAAGGACTCCTGCTGAAGACTGCCAGGGGCCGGAGCTGCTGGGAGCGCGCTTCCCGGATGCTGGGTGGTTGCTGTGAGTGGGGAGAGGAGGACCT
>NW_027187280.1:2595845-2601338 GCF_028583685.1 Petaurus breviceps papuanus | reverse complement strand
GTAATGGATAATTATATCAGCATATTTGTAATCTCCATAGGCATTGTAAATATGGCATTGCTGATACAGGAAGTGATAACAGATCATTTGATTGGATAGAGGCAATGGCTTCCTGTTAACAGGATTCCTTCTCCTCTTGCAGGGGAGTCCAGATGAAAAGTATGATCCCACACAGAGATAGCTGTAATGAACTTTATTGCCACACAAAGGGAGGAGGAAAACAACCGATTAGCAGGGACAGTCTCCCTGGGCATGGTGGCAGCATACATTGGCAGTGCACAGTACTCACATTCCAGTAGAAGGTCCTCAGGACTCCCCCTGTATATCATCTGAAACAAAGAGTCAGTATGATACCAATGGAAGACTGGTAATATGAAGGTATTTTCTAAATTACCTGACAAGAATGGAAGAATGAGGAGCAAGAAAGGGAGAATGAGGAAGTGGAAAACTTAATCCTGAGAGTTTCTTTCTAGAAAGAAGCTGAAATGGGGGCCTGAGGCCAGACCAATCAAAGCAGTTTTCACTGGACAACACCTCACTTTGATTCAAAACTGATCTGTTACACTATAAGACAACTCCAAAAGACTCATGATGGAAAGAGATATCCACATCCAGAGAAAGAACTACAGAGTCTGAATGCAGATTGAAGCTAACTACTTGCTCTCTCTCTTATTTGTTTTCTTTTGTTTCTTCTTTCTCATTTTTCATTCCATTGGCTATAATTCTTCTTTACAACGTGACTAATGTTTAATGTAAAAGTATTTGTAAAACCTATATTGGATTGCATGCCACCATGGGGGAGCAGAGGGGAGGGGAAGGAAGGGGAGAAAATTTGGAACTCAAGGGATTGTGGGACCAAATATTATAAACTAAAAGTAAATAAATAAACTTATTTAAAAGTAGGAAGAGAAGGGGTTCTGCCAAATTCTTTATTTGATAGAAGTATAATCTTAATACATAGAGTAGGGAGGGTCAAAAGAGAAAAAGAAATCTATTTACTAATATCCTTAATAAATAATAAATAAATAAATGACAAATACAAAAAAAAAATTGTCCTGCTACTTTCAAGGGGACAGCACACCCAAAGACCTTCAGACTAGTAGGGAGCTTGGGTGCAGTTGTAATTTTTGCTTCATGGGTTGTAAAATCTCTAGACTAAATCAAAAGTATGGGAAAGGGATCAGGGCATGTGAGAGCTCCTTCTGCCCATCCCTCAAGCTCTGCACACTCTCTTCTGGTGAGTAGAAGAGCAGGAGACCTTGTTTCTTTCTCTTGCTTCTACCAGAAGTGGCTAGGTGGCAGAGAGGAGAGAATGTATAGATGATAAATACGAAATCAGAGTGGCACATTGGACAGAGAATGCTGGGCCTGGAATTGGGAAGTTCTCAGTTCAAATCTGTCCTTAGACATTTACTAGCTGTATGACCTTGGGCAAATCATTTAACCTCCGTCTCCCCCAGTTTTCTCATCCTTAAAATGTGGATAAAAATAGTGTCTACCTCAAAGAGCTGGTTGTGAGGATCAAATGAAATAACATTTATAAAAAGTGTCTAGCACATGGCAGACAATGTATAAATCCTTATTCCCCTCTCCACCTTCTTCTCTTGGGCAGGAAATGCAGGGAAGGGAGTGTCAGGGCTCTCCTTGGTGTAGAACTGGAAGTCTCTTGTCAAGGTTAATTGCTCAAGACATTGCTCTGCACTGAAGTCTTCAATCAAAAGGTACAAGGTAACTTGTGGGGTGTCATGTAGAGGGATTCTTGTTCAGGTTCACTTTGGACTACATAGCCTCCAAGACACCTTCTTATTGAGATTCTGTGCAATCACACCTGATTCAAGGGTATGATGGAGGTGTGATTCTTCTTGCCCCAAAGTCTCTGTTTCTGTGTCTTTAGAGTTACTATTAAGAATTATATCCTCAAACTATGCCCAAAGGGCTATAAAACTGGGCATACCCTTTGACCCAGCAATACTGCTTCTAGGGCTGTATCCCAAAGAGGGCATAGAAGTGGGAAAAGGACCCACATGTACAAAAATATTTATAGCAGCTCTTTTTGTGGTGGTAAAGAATTGGAAGTTGGGGAGATGCCCATCAATTGGGGAATGGATGAACAAGTTGTGGTATATGCATGTAATGGAATACTATTGTGCTATAAGAAATGACAGCAAGAGAACTTCAGAAAAACCTGGAAAGACTTACATGAACTGATGCTAAATGAAGAAAGCAGAACCAGGAGAACATTCAGTAACAGAAACATTGTATGATGACCAACTATGACAAGACTTAGCTCTTCTGAGTAATGCTATGATCTTAAGACAATTCCAAAAGACTCATGATAGAAAATGCTACCTACATCCAGAGAAAGAATTATGGAATCTGAATGCAAATCAGCATACTATTTTCTCTTTTTTTAGTTGGTTGTGTGTGTGTGTGTTTGTTTTCTTTCTCATGGTTTTTCTCTTTGGTCCTGATTCTTCTTTACAACATGACTAATGTGCAAATACATTTAATATGATCATACATGTATAGCCCATATCAGATTGCATACTGTCTTGGGGAAGGGGGGAAATTTAGAACTCAAAATCTTATAAAAGCAAATGTTGAAAACTAAAAATAAATAAATAATTTTTTAAAAATTTTATATCCTCAATTTATAGATGTAAAGAAGTTGCATATTTGTGCTGAGCTAGAAAATTCTCTAAAAGTTAAAATTATTTACAGAAGATAGTGTGGTACAGTGGAAAGAGAGCCAGATTTGGAGTCAGAGGACATGAGTTCAAATTCTGCCTCTCTTATTACCTGTGTGATTTGGGCAGATTGTGTGACCCATCTGGGTGGGGTTTCCATTTCCTCATCTGTAAAAATAAAGGGTTGGACTGGAATGAAGATCTCCAAGGTTGCTGTTGCTTAGAGCTCTAAATCTATGATCGTGATTAAGTATTTCCCTCTTTCTCAAGCAAGATTGCCTCTACTTGAGAAGCATAAGAACACATATGAATTGATGCCAAGAAAAGTAAGCAGAATGAAAGCAATATACACAAATTACTACAATGATATAATGGGGAAAAACATCAAAAACAAAGCAGAGCACTGAATAATTATAATGACTATGTTGGGCCCCAGAAAAGAAATGGGGGGAAATGCTCATCCATCTGCTATTTACCGAGGAGGAGAAATATGGGTGTGCAACACTACGTGTATTGTTGGACTAAATTGATGTGTTGGTTACTTTTGATGAACTGTTTTTTTCTCTTTAAAAATATTTTGTTTCAAAAAGCTGGCTTTGTAAGTAGGGAAGTATATATTTGGAAATAAGGTGATGTAAAAACAAAAAATAAGCATGAAAATGTAAAGATCATAGGCTTACATAACAAAATTTCTAGGATTAAACTAAAGCAGTCCCCAGAGGGAAAATTAGATATCTAAAAAAATACATTAAGAAAATAGAAAAAGGAGAAGACTAATGAAATTAATAAGCATTTTTAAAAATTAGAAAGCCAACAAGTAAAATAAGCCCAAAAGAGGAGATACTGAAAAGTAAAGGAGAAAGAGATTTACTGAAAACCAAAAAGACTAATTTATAACTAAAATAACTAAAACTAAAAGCTGCTTCTTTGAAAAAGCTAACAAAAGGGGGCCTCTAGGTGGCACAGTAAATAGAGCACCTGCCCTGAGTTCAAATCCAGCTTCAGACACTTAACACTAGCTGTGTGACCTTGGGCAAGTCACTTAACCCCAATTGCCCTGCCCTTCCCCCTCCAAAAAGCAAAAAAAAAAAAAAAGCTATCAAAATTTATCAACCTTCAGCCAATCTGATTAAAAAGAGGGCAGAAAATCAGACTGACAAAATAGCAAATCAACAGAGTGAAATCATCACTAACCCAGAAAAAATTAAAAAAGAGTTAACAGCACCTACTATCCATAGTTAGTTATGAGTGTAGTGGGGGATTGGAGCATGCCCATATCGCCCAACATGGAGGTACCTTGATTATCTGGGTTCTCCTACCACATGAGGAGGAGTAGCATCCTTCACTGGCAGCTAAGTGGTACAGAGGATAGAGCCCTCGGCCTCAGTCAGAAAGAGCTACCTTTAAGTTTGGCCTTGTGTGTGACCTTGGCAAGTCATGTAAACCCCTGCCTCAGTTCCTTCAATTTTAAAATGGGGATTATACTTCACAGGGTTGATGTGAGAATCAAACGAAATATTTGTAAAGTGCTTAGTACAATGCCTGACACATAGTAAGCATTATACAGACGCTTATTCCTTTCCCCCTATTTTATTTTATGCATTTAAACACATTATTCTGAAAAAGGGTTCATAAGCTTTACCAAACTTCCAAGGAGTCATGGCCACAAAAAAAGGTTAAAAAAAATGCTGGAGAATTTCTCAGCCTAGGTTCCTGAAAAGCCCTCCCACCCTTCAGTTAGATCTGATGATTAGAGATCCAAAAAATTAAGTAGCCAAGTGGGAAAAAATATCATTAGCATGTGTTGGAAGCATGGCTGTAATGCCACCATACCCTTCAGGTTCATTGTTCAGTGTTCATGTTCAATGTTATGACGACATGAGGCACATGCAAGTCATTGAACATTTAATAAAGGAAGTTGACTTTGCCTTAACACAGCAAGACTATGTAACAAGGACACAGTGGCACTTAGGTTCTCCGGACATGGGCCCCCCACTATCTGGAACTGGTCAGAATGTCATCAGGATGTAAACTTGCATGATCTTAGATACCCACCAAGATTGAGAGGTCCAGACACCATGTGACAAGAACTTTTTATGCCCCTGGATGACTAGGAAACCACACAAGTGAATCAGTCAATTAGGTCCCAGGGACAGCTTTGTCCCATTTTGGCTGGAGAGTTAGGGGCGGGAGTAGGGAAGTTAGAGAAGGTGGGGAAGCTTTGTCCTATCATAGCATGCTAAGGAAGACTGATCACTAATAGCAGCTTCAGTTTTCTTGTGTACAGATTTAGTTTTTATAACTTTTCAGGCTCATTTAGAGTACACAGTCATTCAGTAGCATTCTGTTGCAACTTAGCATAAATAAGTAAAGGATTTCATAGGAGAGGGAGGGGTAGAGGAATGAGGAGTCAGCCAAAGGAAAAAGGAGGGTTTCTAGGGAAATATTTCCCATGCAACTGGCAGAATTTGTTATCAGAATAAGAAAACTTTCCCTGTTAAAGGGCAGGCAAGAAGAGGAGGGGAACAAATACCTTTACAATTGTTGTGTAAGTCAATTTGATCTAAGACAATGGGGTTGAAGTAATCATTTAGACAAAGTTGTAGGTGTCTCTTATCCAAGGATAACAAAAGTTTTTTCTAGCAGTGGATGGGACCATCTGCTTTACTGTGTCTTTACATGGTTTATTATATTTTATTTCTACTTCAAACCCCTACCTTTGAGGTGGCATGGTAGAATTGGAAAGAAATGAAGGAAGGAAGGAAAAAAGAAAGAGAGAGAGAGAGAGAGAGAGAGAGAGAGAGAG
>NW_027187280.1:2511440-2595745 GCF_028583685.1 Petaurus breviceps papuanus | reverse complement strand
AGGAAGGAAGGAAGGAAGGAAGGAAGGAAGGAAGGAAGGAAGGAAGAAAATCACTAGACTTGGCAGTCAGGATCTTTGTGTCTCAGCTTGATCCTTACTTTCTGAGGCAAACACTGAGTTACCTCACCTGTAAAATGAGAAGCTTTGACTACATACACTCAGGCTCCCTTCCGTGTCTTCTGATTCTATAATTCTGTGAGGTTTTTGAAAAATGTTGCCTGAGAGGTTTTGAAAGCTAAGGATAAATGCCATTAGCAGATATCATAGATTCTCAGGATCTCAATATAGGAAACAATCTCAGAAACCATCTACTCAAATCCATACCTGAACAAGAACCCCTCTGTACTAATGCCAATGAACAGTTTGTTCAGTCTCTGAATGGAAAATTCAAATGTAGTAGATAGAGCACAAAGCTCCAATTCAGGAAAACCTGGGTTTGAATTCTGCATTAGAGAGTTACTAGCTGTGTGACCTTTGGCAAATCCTTTAAGCTTTCTGAGTCAGTTTCCTCATCTTGAAAATGAGAGGGGATGACTCAGTGATCCTAGAGGTCTATTCTAGCCCCTAATTAATGAGCTGGTGATCTCCTGAACCCAAACATTCTACTTTTGGATGTTCTTTCCATCAATTTTAAATCAGTATCTCTGCAACTTATACCCATTGCTCTGCCCTCTGGAGCCAAGCAGAAAAGGCCTAATCCCCATTCCATTTAAACAACCCTTTAAATACTTAAAGACAGCTATCATGTCCTCACTCTTTCCCCCAGCCTGGCATTAAAGCAATCTTTCCTGGATCTTCCTTCAGATATCTGCCATGCTATAGTGTCTTCCCTCTGATGATTATCTCCATTTTATCCTGCATGTATCTTGTTTGCACATTGTTGCTTGCCTATTATTCTCCATTATACTATATGCTCCTTGAGAGCTAGGACTATTGAGTTTTTTGTTTTTGTTTTTTGCCTATACTAGTGCCTGGTATAGAGTAGGCTCTTAATATGTTTGTTGGCTGAATGACTGACTGCCATAGCAGCCCAACACCCTGACCAACTATTGTTATTCAATATACTTCATAAATTCAAAATGTACAACCTCTACTCAAGCACTTTATGCTATGGTTGGTTCCAATCAATTCAACCCCATGCCTCAAAAACAAACCCAAACAGGTATCCTAGCTAGAGGTCCAGGGCATGTCCACTACAAAGGTTGACACATTTTTGCTTATGGAAATATTAACTTCCCCAAAACTGCATTTCAAACACTTTTGTGCAGTGTTATCAAAACCAAAGTTGTGGGTTTTATTCTAGTGTGGGCTTCACATTGTTCAGTGGCTACAGATGGATCTCTCTCAACCTAACTAATCATCTGAAAAATTCATCCCCCGAAAAGTGGAAGCAGAAGTTGGCAAACCCAAAAGTCTGCTCTGTAAGTGCCTGGGTCCTATACTTCTCTTTTTTTTTTTTTGGAGGGGGGAAGGCAGGCCATTTGGAGCTAAGTGACTTGCCCAAGGTCACACGGCTAGGAAGTGTTAAGTGTCTGAGGCTAGATTTGAACTCAGGTCCTCCTGACTCCAGGGCTGGTGCTTTATTCACTGCACCACCTAGCTGCCCCTCTATACCTCTTACTCTTAGCAAATGTCCTGAAACAGGAGTGGGGAACCTGCAGTCTCCTTATTGTTCTGTGATGTTTGGATCCAGTCAAAGGGGCTCACCTGAGGACCTAGAGGGCTACATGTGGTCCTGAGGCCACAGGTTCCCCACCCTCGTGACCTGGAATATATATTTTGCTAAATTCTCAAGGATGTCAGTAATCTTGAATTTGTTAAGTCATGACCCCCATTCAGGTGTGTCATTTGGATCTGCTTGCCTCACAGTAATATAGATAACACAATTTTTTAAAAAATCTGTATTTTTAGTTGCTGTGCCCAGTACACACTTATATTTTCTGTTGTCAATTATTCCTATAGATTTTTCTAGGTTTTCTATTATATTCTCCATGTTAGCTATTTTCTTCTACTTTAAAGAACATAAAAGGAATCCTAGAAGGATCAGAAGTCGCAGTATTAGCAGGCTGTAAAGTTGAGTTGACTTTGGTACAAGTCCAGCCTTCATCACACACTGGCTGTGACCCAGAGGTCTCAATGCTTCAGGCAACTTGCCACAACTCTAAGTTGCAGAACAGTTGTTTATCTCCATTATTAGAGATTTCCTTACCAGTGAAATTACAGCTCCAAACTAATCCAATTGTTTATGTTTAATATTACTTTTTTTTAGCATCTTTTAATTCATGTCCTTTTGTGATTTATTTTTCTTCAAGTTATTTGTTCTTGTGATTTTTTTTTCTTAGCGTTGCTAATTATTGCTTAATTATACACATCACTTATTCACTGAAAGATATCTCTAGGGTCATCTTACACAGTTCCTTTTTACAATTCCCCATACATAAGGCCTGGTTCTTTAGCTGACTCATTTGCTTTAGAATGTTTTTAAATTATATCAGCATTTTGTAGCTAGGTAGTGTAATGGATAGAGTGCTAGTCTTGGAATAAGGAAGATCTGAATTCACATTCAGCCTCCTATATTTACTAGCTATGTCACCCTGGGTGAATCACTTAACCACTACCTGCCTGCTTCCTCAAATGTAAAATGTGGAATATAATAGCATCTACCTCAGAGGGTTATTGTGAGGATATTTGT
Organism: Petaurus breviceps papuanus; assembly: GCF_028583685.1. NCBI lineage: Eukaryota > Metazoa > Chordata > Mammalia > Diprotodontia > Petauridae > Petaurus > Petaurus breviceps. The sequence goes on along the minus strand of NW_027187280.1, from coordinate 2,593,053 downwards.
AATGGGGCTTAGCAGAGTTTCTAGCACATAGCAGACATTTAATATTTTTCCTTTCACCTTTGCTTATTTAGAATTGATTGGTTTTTGTTTTCTTGTATAGTTTAGCATCTGCATCCTCTTTGAATTTCTATTTATTGTTTCGTATAGGATGTCAGTGGACTGGTTATCTTTTATCATCTCGTTCTAATATTTTGGGATCAGTCTCCTCCTCTTACCTTTAAGATGACAGAGGTACCCTGGAGTCTGAATTGAAGATTTATTAAAGAGAATATTCCTCTTAACCTTACATCAGACTGGGAGGAGGAAGGAAAGGTTTGATATAGTCTAGGAAACGGTTAGTTCTTCAAGGGTTGAGAAAGGACACAAGCAACACAGACAAATCCTAGGTAAGTCAGGGACCTCAAAGCTGAAGGCAATGGGAAAACCAGAATAACAGATAAAAGGGACCTCTGAACATGATTAGGTTTTATGGACAAGTAGATGATCCCATGATACCTTAGGGACAGACAGACCTTGTTCCCCACAGGAGTCTCACTATTCATAAGCATGCTTCATGTAGGAGGGACAAAGTAGAACAGGGACCCCGTCCCACAAATCACACATTTATTAAGCACTTAGAGGTGGTACTCAACAAGGGGTTCTGAGATGTTTTCAATATCCATCTATCAAGTGCCTGCCACGTACAAGACACTGTCCTAGGAGTCAAGGACATAAAGACAAAAACCAAAACCAAAACAATAAAATCCTTTTGGGATTTTACATTCTGCTAGCAAGATAGAATGCAAAGAAAGATAAAACATAGCAGGCAAAGAAGGCATCAAATGCTCCAGGAAAGCTGAAGGAGGAAAAACTAGTAACTGAGGGAATCAGAGAATGGTCATGAGACCATAGGTCTAGAGCTAAAAGGGTCCTCAGAAGATGTCAGGTTCAACTCCTTCATTTCATGGATGAGGAAACTAAGAAAGGTTAAGTGATCTGCCCAAGTTCACACAGGAAATAAGCATCAGAGGCAGGATTTGAACTCCAGGCCTCTGCCTCCAGAGTCGGCCCTCTCTTACCTGTAGCATGCTAGCTACTTCACTTTAGAGAGAAGGGAATATCAGAATTGAGCCTTCCTGGAAGATATGGATTCTGACTGATGGAGATGAGGGGCTGCAATTCCAGACCTGGGTGACAGCTTGTATGAATGCACAATAGTGGTAACAAATGGTGGGTGTTCTGAGTTCAGGGAGCAACCAACAATCCAATCTGGCTGGAATTTAGAGTACGTGAAGGGAAACAGGCGACACAGGACTGTATAAATAGGCTAAAGTCAGACTGTAGAGGGACTTAAAGGCCAGGCTAGAGAATCTGCACCTTATCTTAGAGGCAACCAGGAAGCATTAGTTTTTTGAGAGGGTGAGTGATATGGTCATACTGTGCCTTAAGAAGAAATATTCCAGTAGCTATACAAAGAAAAGGTGAGACCAATAGTCCAGAATGATGATGAGGGATTGGACAAAGGCAGTGAACAAGCAAGCAGAAAGAGAAAATATGAGAGATTTCCCATTAACTGATTTTTCTGTTCTCCATAAAGACATGGCAGTAGACAATTGGGATAGCAGAACCTCAACAAAAAGTGTGAAGTTTTAAGATGTGGACCTCTCCCATCCAGAATTTATATTCTTCAGTAAACCCAGGTCTGAACTAGCACAGAAAGAACAGAGACAACTCTCAACAAATAGTTCTTTGATTATGGGGCTCTTCTAGGGCAGGGGTTAACTTTTTGTGTCATAGATCCCTTTGGTAGACTACTGAATTCAGCCTATTGATTCCGTCTTAGAAAAAGGTTTTAAAATGCACAAAATATACTTATGAAGGAAATCAATTATACTTAAAACAGTTATCAAAGTACTAAAAAAAAAAGTTCATAGAACCCAGGTTAAGAAATCCTGCCCTAGACACTGAAGGATCAAACTCCATATAACCTAGCGGAGTTCTTCGTTAGCCCTAAGAATGAAAACATCAACTAAGTATGACATGCTGGGGGCACTGCAGTAACATCAGTAATTTGAATGACATGATTTGGTAAATATCTGACTAATGTTTGGCACAGTGACTATCCGGACTTCTTTAACTCCACCCTGAGGGAGGGCCCAGCTCTCCTGATTGGTCACTGCCTTCCCAATCACTGCTCTACTTTAACTCCTGACTCCCCACTCCAGGATTCTTTTCCTCCTTTCTGGTTACCCTGCCCTACCTCATGGCTACCCATCACTTTCCCTACCTCCATTTCCAGCTCCCTTTTATGTGTTTTCCTCCATTGGAATATAAGCTCCTTGAGGGCAGGGACTCTCTAGCTTACTTGTATTTTTATTCCCAGGGTTCAGCATATTGGCTGAAACCCAGTAAGCGTTCAATAAATGCTTTCAGATCAGTAGTGATGTTTTTCCATTCACCTGATCACCATGAGTTGATTTGATTATTTTCTACTTGTTTCGATTATTTTCTACTTGTTTCATATACATTAGCATCATCTTCCCTATCAAACTATGAGCTGAACTCCTGGGACATGTTGTTTTATAGACTCCTACCACACCTCAGTATATTGCAAATCACTGGGGAAACAGCAGACACTCATTAGTTAGTTTATTCAACTCTCCAAATACTGCTTAATCACACAGATGAATTTTAATTCCAATTTTGTTTATTTCCTTGCCTCCAAATACAGAATTCTTTAATTATTAAAAGCAATTCAAGTTTCAAATAATCCTTCTGATCATGTCAACACCGATACCAAAGGCTTTTACCAGTCAAAAACAATCTGTGGTGTAATGCCCCTATATTCTCTTGGGGAGTTCGGTTGCTCCGTTTTATCTACAGCAAGAAACATATGCCGGCCTTCCAGAGCTAGGAACGCAGAAAACATTTTGTAGACATGTTGTGGATGTCTCTCACCACCTGGTTTACCAGGTATGTGGTCTTTGCAAACCATAAACAAATTTTTTTTTTACTCTGTATCAACAGAGTATTGAAACCCTATTTCAAATAAACGTTAATGCTAAAGATACAAAACTATGATTGGGCCAGTTCATAAACTCATGGAATTTAGACCCTTAGATCATGAATACCAAACCCCTCATTCACAGAGGAGCTGACCAAGGCCTAGAGACATCTATGACACCAGGTACATCTTAGATCTGTTCTGTCTGCTTTGGACATTACTAAGCAAGTATCAAAAAGAGGTAGAATTTTAACAAACACTTCTTGATAATAATGTCTGCAAATATTAGCAAATTCTACCAAGAAGGAAACCACCTTTTTAAAATAACATTATGCTTTTGGTTCCTATGGAATCTGAATTCTGGAAAGATGTGGAAGAAATTCATAGGAGTTTGTTATCTCTCTTCCATTCTTTTTCAGCCATAACTATATTGGATTTGGGTCTCCTCATGTCATGCTATTGATATTAAGTTGCTCTGTGGGTCTTCCTTGCAGACTTTAATTCATCTCTAATGCTACCATGAGCCTGAGTATTGACTTAACACCATCCAAATGTACTGGCTATGACAGAGTGAAACTAACTTACTTTTCTCTCTCTCTCTCTCTTAAAGGCCTGGATTAATGAGAATGTCTCATAATACAAGTCACAGAAGTCAGGAAGGGGGAGGAAAACATTTATTCTAGTTATAAAGTTGCTATCATTATTAAGATATTACTATTATTTACACATTTTAAAAATGGAAAGAAAAAAATGAAAGTACATGTTGGTGCCAAAGTGGCATATCCACCAAATAAATGTCAGTACAAAAATAAAATTTCAAGCTAAATGTTTTTAAAACAAATGTCATCAAAACAGTAAAAATAAATAAATAAACCTACAGCAGCTACTGTGTTTAAATGCAAACACTATTATAGCAAAGTAGGCTTGGGGCATCAATATGACCAGAGCCTGCTGGAAAAAGGAGGATACCCCCTCCCAATAAAGAGCCAAAATAAAGCCATTATTAATATACTACAGTTATGTTCCTGATTTATAGAAGTTCAGAGCATCTAAACTGTTAATTCCTGCTTAAGCATTCTCATGAGATTTTCCCAACTGGAATTTCATAAGATTTCACTAGTGTTAAAGCCAGCGACATCAAGTCTAAGATGTCAAATCCCAAAAGAGGGAGCCAAGCCCACTTGTGAAAATGCATACATTCATTGCAATAAGGGAATATGTGCTCATGGGTCCTAGAGGTGTATCACTCACAAATGGCCCTCAAAGCTCTCCAAAATTGCCAGGAGTGCCCAGAGTGATTAAGGGCTAAAAAAATATACAGCTTGTATGTAAACGTATTGTTTGTTTCACTTTAAATGGAATGCCATTCTAAAGTTTCATACAGAGGAGAAATAGGGACAAAAGGCAAATGAGAAGCTACAGGAATTGACTCTACTGTTTTAAGGTCCTGTTCTAGGTAGGCATGCTCCAGGTATCAGAGAGATTTCAACTGAAACGCTGGATGTTTCTTTCTAAGGTCAGATTCTTTCCTGGACTACTCTGCATTCAACAAGGCAGCAGCACATCCATCAGGCCATATGTGGTCCAAGGGGTAAGAGCTGTAGTATGCAAAATTATTTGTCCTCCTTAACATGACATTACACCATTCAAAGGTCTCTTTTTCCTCCACAGAAGCTCCAGTTCTTACTCGTTACATCAGTACTTTCTGATTGTCTACCCATGTTGAAGGGACAACATGCCCAGGCTAACAAATATGCCATGTCCTGCTCATGCATCAACTCCTACAGGATCCTGACAGGCTTTTTTACATTTAGTGGAGCAGGGAATAGTGGCTGATGAACTGACTGAAGAGTAAAGAACAGCCAGCTTTAAGTCAGTGAAAATTTAGTATTATATGTCCCAAGGCTCAAAAGCTACATCTTGGAAGATACCAAGAAGAAACAGATCAGGTACTGTCAGCAGCAGGTTGGATTATGGTCATTGGTCATCAACCTTGGCCCTTTTGGCTTTCATTGAAAGAGGCTGAAAAGGAAATGATAAAAAGACAATTAAGATATATTTTAAAATATGCATATACTGTATTGTGTATTTAAGAGTTCACATCAAAACATTTTTCTTCCAATATACAAATAGGTTAGTCTCTGACTGTTGTTCACTTTCTCCTTCAAACCATACATCTCAGAAGATGCTGTGAAAGAAAAACCAAGTCACCTGTTTGCAAAATAGGGCTTCTAATGAGGCTAACTATGATCTGGGACAATGATCCTCCCTCTGTGGTCCTGACTACATTTAGGCTTTGTCTCTAGGGTATGAAAGTTATCACTGAGAAAAAACAGGCCTCTCTCTCCCCGAAACACTGCTTGCACAAAAGAGACTCTAAGCAGACTGGCTATTAACATCTCATACCCCAAAGAATGGTACAAGGAAAAGAAAATTACTCTTTCTTTTCATGTCTTAAGGATGGTAAAAGAAAGATGCAGTCTCTCTTCCCTTTAAAAACAATAAGGAAGAGAGAAAAACAGTAATGTTCATTAACAAAGGATGAATTTCATCAATATACTTCTTTTTCTGAAACTTCATTACTAGAATAAAAAACATATTATACATAAAAGGCACTCAAATGTTTGTTGAGCTGAATTTTGAAAAATGAAGGTCATATAATGATACAGTCAAACCACACAGAAACAAAATAGCCAGTAATAAGGAGTATTGTTAATTAATTTCAGGTAATTAAGACTTATTCTCAACAATATATTACAAATGGATTGTTAATGGGTTAATTGTAAAATATTTCTTAGCACAATCAAGCTGTACATGGAAGTCCAACTCTGAAGTTGCCTTTGGGTCAGGAAATGGAAAAAAGGATGGAAACAAATGGGTTTGACTCTGAATCCAGCCCTTGGAGAAGAAAAGACAGCAGATGATAGGCAGAACTGAAATCAGCACTGAACAACTGGGAAAAGAAGCAAGGAGAGTATGAATGATTAGTTCATTTGAACTTTTAACCTGTTTCCCTGTCATTTTCCATCAAACTTATAAAACTACTTTTGATATAAGTAAAAGAACAGATTCAGTTTTACTCTCTTAACACTGATCTAGGGGCAGCTAGGTAACACAGTGAATAGAGCATGGGCCCTGGAGTCAGGAGGACCTGAGCTCAAATCTAGTCTCAGCCACTTAACACTTACTAGCCATGTGACCTTGGGTAAGTCACTTAACCCCAATTTTCCTGTTGCCCTGCCTTGCCCTCTCCAAAAAGCAAAAAAGAAATAAACAAACAAAAAAGTGATCTAGAGGCATCTTCAAATTTATACTACTCAGAAGATTTCCCTATGCCTAATTATTTGTCAAGTACTTTATAACTATTTCAGTGTTTTTCATAACTTATATTTCTGGTCAAAAGCACTGAATACTTCATCTCTCAAGGAGGCTTTCTTTTTTCTACCCATACAAATTTTGGAAAAAACATTTATTTATTTCAGGCAGGGGATTTGGTGGGCTCAGAGCTGTTGTGGCTGCAGCATGTCCTCATTCCAGTTCTTTGGCCCAGCCTCACCTAGTGCTTTACACACCTGGCAGCTTGAAATAGGAAAGAACTGGAGAGGCGGAGAATAAAAAAGAGACAAATATCAAAGGTCTTTATCATGAATTCCAAATGCCTTTAAGTCAATTCCTTGAGTTGACTATAAAAGGAGAGTTGTAGTTTGTATTCTTTTTATTCTTGGATAGAGTCCTTTAATGTTAAATTATTAAAAGGCAGCTTTTAATTTGGATTTTTACACAAATGCCTAGTTCATTTTTTAAAACTTTGAACCTGCTAGACTAAGCCAAATTTAGCCTCAGCTCATAAAAATATTTGATTCTGTATCTATTCTGCTTATATACATCACAAACATGTTCAATAGTGCATCTTTATCTAGCCTCTTAAAAATATTTTAAACTGTCACTGATCTGACTGGTTTCTAGACTAAAAAATTTGTATTGGGGAATTTAGGGAAAGAAGTAATCCTCAACTTACAAACTATTTGAAGTTCCAAAAGCACTTTACTCCTTAATTATTTGTAACTTGACAAGTATATCACACCATGGAGGACATGTCATCCAGTTACAGATAAAAACTGATCATAAGATACATATGGTTGGCCCTGGTTAGCGATTTTGTGATTTTGGGGCCAAACAACTACAGTATACTTTACGCTCATACACCTGATACATCCCACTTCAATACTCTGTGCAGAAAAACCACCTTGGTGGTAAGTTACCTTTAGCTTATAGTAATTATAAGTGTCTCTGTTGAGGAGGACAGGGGCATCTACATCAGCCCAAATCTGGCCCAGCTGACAACCATATATAAAGTTATCAGCCCTGATTACTAGTTATATCTAAGCATACTAGATTGGACATAAAGTATGTAAAATATTATATGATCTAAGTTCTAACCAGCCTAGATCACGTCCTCCTTGCAAACCAACTGTCACAACTGGTATAATCTACAACAGTTTGGTGATTGTTCCCAAAGTCCACCTGCAGGGACCTGGAGTTACCAAATATTAAGAGTCCTTGACTTCTAGGCCTATGAAACTGGATATCTCTGCAGTATTTCCAAGAAGATATGCTAATAAGTCATTCTAATTAAACGGTTTTGTTTCACATTTTAGTGAAATGTTTTTACAGTCTGTACATGTTCCAAATCAACATAATCATAAAGGGTATCATTTTTAAAATTAAAAAAATATATATACAATAACAGAAGATTGGACAGAAGTACCATTCATTTAAACCCTACTTCCATTCCATGGCACTCTGATTGGAGCTAATCATAAGAGTTCTAAGAAACAGAAAACCCAACCAACATTTGGAAAGAAAAATGGACACTACTTGAACAACGAAGCATCCATCAATATCTAAAATGAATTAATCTTAAGTATACTGCCATTTACTCTGAGTACAGTTACTCTCATAATCTGTAACAATCTTCTAGATTAACTAGACAGTATCTTAATCTTTCCTCTGAGGATCTCTCAGCACATTACTGAATCAAAGTGGATTTGTGAAGTTCTCATAAATTAATCAGAAAGTGTTCCTTGGGTCCACTTTCAAGAGTTCTCATTTTATTTTTCAAAATCAAAATTTTTCAGGTGAGGTGAAAGTAGTAAGGTTAAAACAAAAATGTAGCCAACAGAGTACTCTTCACACACCTCACTCCCCACACACAACCCCCACCCCTTAGAGAGTTCTGAATTCATACCGTTCCCTGCTGATAGAAATGTGGTGCCAATTCCAAAAGCCATGCAGATTCAATAGCAGTCACATCTCTCATGTAGTATTTTGAAGTCTGTATGACCTCATTGTAGACAACCCTGAAATTGACAAAGATAGAACATATTGAATTCTTTACATTAGAAAATGATACTTCCAACCCACTTTTAGGAGGAACAGATAAACTGGATTATAATTTATTGAACATAAACTATATTTTTATACAATTCTTCTCACCTAGGAAGTCTTTACATCTCCATCTATCAAGATCCTACTAACACTTCAAGGTCCAGTTCCTTTTCCCCATCAAGGCTTCCTTGATCCTCAATCCCCTAAAACTTAGAGTGCCTAGCACATAATAAACACTTAATAAATTAACTGACATCAACAGATAGGTTGAGAAAGATTAGGATTAGAATTAGCATTGAAAAAAGACCTCAGATTTGGCAATTATGAGATCATGAGTAACAACTCAACAGTTTCTGTTGAGTGCTGAAATTGGAGCCAGACTACAAGAGTTGAGAATCAAGGGACAGATGTGGTGGCAGTCATTGCTGAAGACTTTTTCAGAGTTTGGCTGAGAATGGGAGTAAAGGATAACTGGAAGGGATGGTAAGGATGAAGGAGTTTTTTGGTGTTTTTTTTTTTTTTAAGAATGGGGAGAATTGGGAATTTTTTAAAGTAGTAGGGAAGGATCTAATTAATAGAGAGAGGTTGAAGATTCAAGAGCAGGAATAACATTCTCCAGCAATCTGCTGGAGAAGATGGGAAGGGGTTGGGTAAAGAACACATGTAGAGGGGTTGGCCTTGGCAAAGAGAAGGGTCACTTATTTGTCAGAGACTAGAAGAAAAAAGGAAAAAATATGAGATGATGACAAAGGGTTCCAATATGAAAAGAATGGGAGAAGGTGAATGGTCCATTTTTTTCAATAAAATAAGAAGCAGCATTCTCAAGTGAAAGAAAACAGGGAGGAGGTGGTGCTGGGGACTTGGAGAAGGAAGAGAAGTTTTAGAATAGCTTCTGGGGTTAGTGGATAAGGAATCAATAAGGGAGGAATAAAAGGGCTCCCTTGCTCCCGTGAGGGCATAGTTGAGGTCTGATAATGTGAATTTGTAATGTACTCAATTAGCAGTTCTGAGGTTTTCTCCAGCTTCACTCAGTAGTTCAGGAAGAGGAACACAAGAGACTATTGGTAATAGTAAATCTTGGTTGAGGTTTGGCAAGAGAAAAAGGGCAATAAGACAAGAGGGTAAGGGATCCAAAATCAGAGGACAGTACAAGGTTGAACTGGCTAATTCTTAGGTTGAGGTTGGAGAGATAGGAAAGTAAAGTCAGAACAAGAATAATGGACTGAGAAAGTAGTGAAGGGTAGAGGAAATGGAGGTCCTGAAAAGGGTGAAGAAAAGATATAGGAGACACAAGGAGAGGTGGAATGAAAGGAGGTTATGGTCAGAGAGGGAAATGTCAGTTTCTAATTAGGGAACTAGAACACTTGTGAGTGAGGGTGAGATCTAGTGTGTGACCATTCTTATGTATGGCTAACACAGAGTTATGGAGAAGAGTATAGAACATAAGGAGGTTGAGAAAACTGGAGGTTAAGGAATATGAAGGAACATCTACATGGATATTAAAATCCCTCAGTATGATGGCAGTAGTTGAGGTGGAGAGAGAAATATGTACTGAACTCTTGAAGTCTGTTGTCAGCTGGGCCAGATTTGGGCTGGTGTAGATACCCCTGACCTCCTCACAGAGACATTTCTAATTACTATAGGCTAAAGGTAACTTACCATCGAGGTGGTTTTTCTGCATAGAGTACTGAAGTGGGATGTATGTGCAATTCATGATCATCACGGATAGTCCTTAGAAATTTAAAAATAAATTAAGTCCAATCAACACTTAAAAGTTTGCAGCCAGATTCTCCTATAGACATGCTTTATACCTTAATGACGAAAAGAGAATAAACTTCAAATATACACAAAGAAAATACTTTTCCCCCCATCTCATTTTTTTTCTCCTTTTCCCTCCCTCCTTTTACCCCCAAAGACTAAACCATTGTAGGAAAGGAAAAGAAAAAAAGCAGTATGTACACAGCCTTTTTAATATCTGACATTAAATGCCTACTTTCTGTGTTCATCTTTATGACCTTTTTGATTGGATATAGTGCTGTATTTTCAGTATTCCTTTATTCATTGATAATGTCGTAAAATATTAGTTACCTATAAGCGCCAGTGGAATGAAACTTAGCAGCATTAGCAAAGAATCCAGAGACGATACACTTTAGAACAGGATCTGGGTCACCTAAACAGTTAAAAAAAAAATACAACCTATAAATCAATCATCCATCAGATATTTTTATTTTATTCAACTAATGTTTAAATGAACAATCGTGGAGGTATTTTTGATCATGTATTTAAATTTTACAAACATCCAATAATAGCACAAGTGCAACATAAAATCAAGAGATAAATATTATATACATTTCAATCATAAAACAAGTCACAAGAAAACATCATAGAACACTGTATATAAATTAATAAAGAAATACAAATGCTTTTCAATATGTTCTTCTCAACAGTTCAATCTGTAAACTGCCTTACTTGTTACAGGCTGTATATTTATGTCCCTGTTTCTTCTGATGAAGTCCCACACAGTCAACTTCTTCATCAGACTAGCATACCTAAAGAAAGATCTTTAAGGCCTCCACCATCGGTACACTGCAGTATATATACCCTATAGACTTCCTGGGCTAGTTACTGCAAACTATCTGGAACAGCCTGGCTGTTTGGAAGGCAGAACCTATATATTCAGCCAAGAGTACAGCTACAGAAAGATTTAGTTCTATCCTGCCCTGTAGTTTCCTTGAGTCATCTTCTGGCTTAGCCTCATACTACCCATCAGCTTCTCCAGCTTCCTACCTTCACAAACTGAAGGAATTTGAGGATCATGGTGACTTTATAAGCTGCAGGTTCAAAAGTATCATCATCAGTTAGGAGGAGAGAAAATAGGTATTTAAAAGAGCGTCAAGATTCTAGTAAAAAAAATTCCATGAATAAAGAAAATGTCTCTCTTGTAGATCTAAAATTTTGTTTTTGGTTTTACTTTAGTAATTTATTTTTAGTTTTCAACATTCACTTCCACAAGATTTTGAGTTCCAAATTTTCTCCCCATCTCTCCCCTCCCCTCCTACCCGAAACAGTGTGACTTCCTATTACCCTTCTCCCAATTTGCCCTCCCTTCTATTACCCCTCCCACCCCCTTCTCTTATCCCCTTCCCTTCTATTTTCCTGTAGGGCAAGATAGATTTCTATACCCCATTGCCTGTATATCTTATTTCCCAGCTGCATGTAAAAACAATTTTTTAATATTTGTTTTTAAAACTTTGAATTCTACATTCTCTCCCTACTTTCCTCTCCACCCACCCTCACTGAAAAGGCAAGGAATTCAATATAGGTTATACATTTGTAGTCATGCAAAACACTTCCATAACAGTCACGTTGTGAAAGACTAAGTATATTTACTTCCATCCTATCCCATACCCCAATTTATTCTATTCCTTCCTTTGATTCTGTCCCTCCTCAAAAGTGTTTGCCTCTGATTACCACTTCCTCCCATCTGCCCTCTCTTCTATCATCTCCCCTTCTCTTATTCCCTTCCCTTCAACTTTCCTGTAGGGCAAGATAGATTTTCATACCCAATTGAGTGTGTATGCTATTCCCTCCTTAAGCCAGATCTGATGAGAGTAAGGTTCACTCATTCCCTCTCACCTCACCCTCTTTTCCCCTCCATTGTAAAAGCTTTTCTCTTGCCTCTTTTATGTGAGATAATTTACCCCATTCTACCTCTCCCTTTCTCCTTCTCCCGTATATCTCTCTTACCCCTTAATTTTATTTTTTAGATATCATCCCTTCATATTCAACTCACCCTGTGCCTCTGTCTATATATTCCCTCCAACTACCCTAATACTGAGAAAGATCTCATGAGTTACAAATATCATCTTTCCATGTAGGAATGTAAACAGTTCAACTTCAATAAGTCTCTTAGGATTTCTCTTTCCTGTTTACTTTTTCTTGCTTCTCTTTTTTTTTTTAAGGGAGCAGAAAAGAATGGTTTATTATGATCTCAAGAAAGGGCATCTTCCTTCTGACAAATAGTCAGGGAGGAGAAGCAATTTACAAAAGGAAATGGTGAAGTTATAAAGTCCTAACAAGGATTTCTCCCCCACCCCCACTTTGACCCTTTTTTCCCATTGGCTAGGAAGTCAGGTGCACAAATCTAAGCTCGGCAATCTACTTCTAGTACCAGAACAAAGAAACAGTAGACCACCTAATGTACATTTGAGAAAGCACTTCTGTCCTTATTTGGCATATCTTTTTTTTTTTTTACTTAAAAAAATGCTTTATTAACTTCTGATTTACATCATTCGTTTCTGCCAGATTTTGAGTTACAAATTTCTCCCCGCTTTTCCCCCACCCACTGCCCAAAATAGCAGTCCCACAGGATATGCCCTCCTCCCATCTGCTCTCTCCCATATTTTCTCCCATACCCCTTTCGACTTTTCCAGTGGATCTCTATGCCTCAGTGCCTATATATCTTATTTCCCAATTACATGTATAAGATGGTATTATTAATAGTATATATGTATGTATGTATATACATACACACATATATATGTACATATATATATTTGAATATTTTATTTTAAAACTTTCAATTCCAGATTCATTCCCTTCCTTCCCCGTCACCCACCCCCACTGTGAAGACAAGCAGTTCAGTATAGGTTGTACATGTGTGGCTAACGCAAAACAACAACATAGAAGATATATTGTAAAAGACTGACTACACTTCCCTCCCTCCCTTCCCACCTCCCACCCACTCCACTCTCCACCCTGATCCCGTCCCTTTTCAAAAGTGGGTGCTTCCAACTTCCCTCCCCCCGAGCCTGCCCTCTCTTCCATCATTCCCCCCTCATCCCCTTCCCCCCTATTCTCCTGGAGGGGGACATACCCTTTTTCATTTGTATTTCACTCCCTCCTCAAGCCAGATTCAATGGGAATAAGGTTGACCCATTCCCTTTTGCCTTCCTATTCTTCCCCTCCATTGTAACCATTTTCCCTTGCCTCTTCTGTATGAGATAGTTTACCCCAATCTCTCTCCCCATCTCCTCTCATTATATTCCTCTCACCTCTTAATTTCACCTTTTATGTATCATCCCTTCCTGTTAAATTGGTCCTGTGCCCTCTATCTATGTATACCTGTAAACATATATACACACATTCACATATGTATTCATATGCCCATATACCCTCATATATATATATATATATATATATATATATATATATATATATTTCTAATCCCTTCAACTACTGAGAAAAGTTTCACAAATTACAATTACTGTTTTCCCATGTGGGAATGTTAATAGTTCAACTTTGATAAGTTTCCTACAATTTCCTTTCCCTGTCCACCCTCTCTTGCCTCTTGTATCTGAATGTCAAACTTTCTATTCAACTCTGGTTTTTTTCAGCAAGAACGCTTGAAAGTCCTCTATTCCACTGTATGACCATATTTTCCCCTGAAACATGATACTCAGTTTTGCTGGGTAGGTGACTCTTGGCTTTAATCCCAGCTCCCTTGACCTCCGGAATATCACATTCCAAGCCCTTTGATCCCTCAGTGTAGAAGCTGCCATACCTGGGTTATCCTGATTGTGTTTCCACAATATTCAAATTGTTTCTTCCTGGCTGATTGTAATATTCTCTCCTTAATCTGGGTATTCCGGAACCTGGCTATAATATTCCTAGGAGTTTTCTTTTTGGGATCTCTTTCAGGAGGTGATCGGTGGATTCTTTCAACCTCCACTTTGCCCTCCAGTTCTAAAACATCAGGGCAGTTTTCTTTTGAGAACTTCCTGGAGGATGATTTCTAGGTTCTTACCTTGGTCATGGCTTTCAGGTAGTCCAATAATTTTTAAATTATCTCTCCTGGATCTATTCTCCAGGCCAGTGGTCTTTCCCATGAGACATTTCACATTGCCTTCTATTCTTTCGTTTGGATCCGTTTAACAGCATCCTGATTTCTCATAAAGTCATTAGCTTCCATTTGCTCCAATCTAATTCTGAAGCAATGATTCTCCTCATTGAGCTTTTGACATTCTTTTTCCATCTGGCAAATTCGGCTTTTTAAGGCATTCTTCTCCTCATTGCCCTTTTGAGCCTCCTTTGCCATTTGAGTCAGTCTGGTTTTTAAGGTATTATTTTCCTCAGTCAGGCTGCTGACTCTCATTTCATAATTTTCTTGCATCGTTCTCATTTCTCTTCCCAATTTTTCCTCCACTTCTCTTATCTGCTTCTTAAGGTCCTCTATGGCCTGTAACCAGCTTGTATTTTCCTTTGAAGCTTTTGGTGCAGGAGTTCTGACTTCACTGTTTTCCTCCTGTTCCATGCCTTGCTCCTTCTTGTCCCCAAAATAGGAGTGTAATGTTGGAATCTTCTGTCTGCTTTGTTTCTTTTGCCTGCTCATTTTGCCACTCAATTACTTGACTTTGGGGCTTTTTTCCACAGTAGGACTCTGCCACCAGACAGGGGAGCTTTCATCCCAAACACTGGGGTTTTCTCAGCTGCCTGAGGTATTAGATGGGTGCCCTCTCTGAGGTCTCACACGCTCTGGCAAGCTGGACACATACCCTAGGACCTCCACCCTAGACTGCAATCCAGATCCAAGCAGGTTAAAGCAAGAGCGATTACCCCTCAGACTGGTGCTTGGTCCCTCTACACTGTGCAGGCCAGGAGCTGAAGCTGCCAACTGGCGCTGGCTGGCTGTGTCTCAGTGGCTTCTCACCCCAGGGGTAAAAGCCACGCACTCCCACTTACTGGTCCCAAAGTCCAGACTGCACTGGCCTTCACATCTATTTGTTGATAAATCTGGAAACTGCCACAGCTGCTGCTGTTCTAGAATCCCTCTGGACACAGCTGGTCAGGCTTTCCCTGGGCGTGGTGCTGGGCTCGGCTCCCAGAGTGCTGCGCTGGATTCCTGCTGGCCTGCTGGGCTGTCCTCAGTGGGAGGTTAGCTTCTCTGTGTCATTTTGTGGGTTCTGCATCTCCAAAGTTTGTTTAGAGTCCCCTTTTTACATGGATTGGGGAGGGTGGAAGCTGGAGCTGCGGGAAGGTCATGCTTCTACTCTGCCATCTTGGCTCCACCACCCCCCCCCCCCTTTTTGCTTCTCTGGATTCCATATTTGAAAGACAAATTTTCTATTCAGCTCTGGTCTTTTCATCAAGAATGCTTGAAAGGGGGGCAGCTAGGTGGTGCAGTGAGTAAAGCACCAGCTCCAGAGTCAGGAGGACCTGAGTTCAGTTCTGACCTCAGACACTTAATACCCACACACACACAAAAAAAAACTAGCGGTGTAACTTTGGGCAAGTTACTTAACCCCAACTGACCTCCAAAAAGGCAAAAAAAAAAAAAAAGAATGCTTGAAAGTCCTCTATTTCATTGAATATCTGTTTTTTTCCCCTAAAGTATTAAACTCAGTTTTGCTGGGTAGGTGATTCTTGGCTTTAATCCTAGCTCCTTTGACCTCTGGAATATCATATTCCAAGCCCTCCACTCTCTTAATACAGAACCTGCTAAATTGTGTGTTATCCTGATTTTGTTTCCAACAATATTTGAATTGTTTCTTTCTGACTGCTTACAATATTTTCTCCTTGACTTAGGAACTCTGGGATTTGCTACAATATTTCTAGGAGTTTTCCTTTTGGGATCTCTTTCAGGAGGTGATCAGTGGATTTTTTCAATATCTATTTTCCCCTCTGCTTCTAGAATATCAGGGCAGTTTTCCTTGATAATTTCTTGAAAGATGATGTCTAGATTCTTCTTCTGATCATGGCTTTCAGGTAGTCCAATAAATTTAAAATTCTCTCTCCTGAATCTTTCCAGGACAGTTGTTTTTCCAATGATATAGTTCACATTTTCTTCTATTTTTTTCATTCTTTTGATTGTTTTTTAATTTCTTGATTTCTCATGAAGTCATTAGCTTTCATTTGCTCCATTCTAATTTTTAAGGAATTATTTTCTTCAGTGAGCTTTTGGACCTTCTTTTTCATTTGACCAATTCTGCCTTTTAAGGCATTCTCCTCATCGGCTTTTTTGGAATCTCTTTTGCCATTTGGTCTGGTCTATTTTTTGAGGTGTTATTTTCTTTTTCTTTTCTTTTTTTAAGCAATCGGGGTTAAGTAACTTGCTCAACGTTACACGGCCAGTTATTTCTGGGTGTGGTGCTAAGTGTCTGAGCCTGGGATTCGATCTCCAGGTCGTCCCAACACTGGAGCCGGTGCTCTTACTCGCTGAGCCACCTGGCCGCCCCTAGAGGTGTTATTTTCTTCAGCATTTTTCTGAGTCTCCTTTTAGCAAGCTACTGACTCATCTTTCATGATTTTCTTGCATCACTCTCATTTCTCTTCCCATTTTTTCCTCTACTTCTCTTACTTGATTTTCAAAATTCTTTTTGAGCTCTCCCATGATCTGCAACCAATTCATATTTTTGTTGGAGGCTTTGGATGTAGGAGCTTTGACTTTGTTGTCTTCTTCTGGTTATATATTTTGATCTACCTTGTCACCAAAGTAAGATTCTATCGTCTGATTTTTTTCCTGCTACTTGCTCATTTTCCTAGGCAATTATCTGACTATTTAGCTCTTTATTAAAGTAGGTCTTTGGTTCAAGTTTAGAGGGTGTATGGTCCCATGCTTTAGGGGTTTTGTGCAGCTATTTTCAGAGATACTTTTAGAGATCTGTAAATTTTCAGTTCTTCCAAGGTTGCATGATCAAAGGAGAAGTGTTTACTCATTTCCTGGACTATGCTCTGGTCTGTGAGTGACCACAAGCACTCTTTTCTGCCTTGGAACTATGAGCCACAAGCTCTTCCACACCAATGCTCCTCCTCGCCCCAGGACCACCACCCAGTACTGCAACCTAGAATGAAGCACGGGCAAAGCAAGAGAATCCTGCCTCAGCACCAGCAAAGAGATCCCTGCAATCCCCCTCTGATCAGCAGCTCAATCCCCCAACTGTCTATGGGCCAAGAGCTCTGGAAGCAGCCACTGCCACCATCATCTCCACAACCCCAGGGTTGGGGCTGAACTGTTCTCCTCTCTCAGGTTCAAGAGACCTTAGCCTACTGACCTTCTAAATCATCTTTGGCATTTGTAGGTTAAGAAGTCTGGAAATCACCACAGTTGCCAGTGATTGAATGCCCTGAGGGCCTGTTCCTCCCTTTTTTGTGCCAGCATGGCCAGTGGTGATCTGTGCACCTCTCCCAACCTAGCACAACAGACCTATCCTGTGGACCTTCCAGGTTGTCTTGGGCTGGAAATTTGTTTCACTCTGTCATTTTGAGGGTTCTGTTGCTCTAGAATTTGTTTAGAGCCATTTTTACAGGCATTTGGAGGGAGTTGGGGAAGAGCTCAAGCAAGTCCCTGCTTTTACTCTGTCATCTTGGCTCTACCTCTAAAATTTTTAAAAACAAATGTAGCTAAATGACCAGAGTTCAGCTCAAGTAAACACTGAACTAAATAATTTGATTTGGCTAGATTTATTAAAATTTTACAACTTAAACTTTTCGAACTCAACCATTCAATTATACCTCTGGTGCCTGATAGTGCAATCTTTCCCTTCTCTCATGCAAAGTCTTTATTTATGAAGTTTTCTTTTAAGGAGTTTTTCATATTTTCCTATCAAAATTTGTAGAAAATAACATTATTTGAAACAATTAACTTTACTCTCTTCTTTGTTTTCCTAATGCTAAAAAGTATATTCATTTTATACTACTGCAGCCTGCAAACGTTAAAATACATGAGAACAACTCTTATGATTACAATCTGTATATAAAAGTGAAGAGTCCAGAGTGAACAGAGGGAGGAGAAAGAAAGAGAAAAGACAGGGGGAGACAGGAGAAGAACTTTCAGAAAAGTAGTAAACATTTTAGAAACAAATATCTAGGGTTTTCCAATGTCTAAGTCTATAATCTTACCTTGAACATAGATGTATACAATCATCATATAGGCTACAAAAAGTTATTTTTAAAAGTATATACATTACAAATGATTGGAACCAGGGCATTGTTCAACATTCACTAGAAGAGCTGGGTTAAGTCCCATACAAATAGAAGCATAAGAAAATTGCCCCAACTTCACCTTTCTTCAACTGCAAACACTTACATCTATCAATCCAATAACAATAAGATACAATCAAGATTTCAAAGGTTCATTTTCAATACAAGGGGGTCATTTTCTTTGAAGAATCCTACTGCAATTATCTAAAATCCCAATTATTTATCCAAGTAGTCACTAAAAGATATCAGACTAATGCATATTTGAATAAATTCTAAAGAAACCTGAAAATTCAGCTCTTTAAAAAGGTTTTAAGAAATGAAAACTTCATTTTGCATTTAGTGTTCTGCATTTTGCTGAATAAATGACAGTGCTTTTCATAAACATAAAAAGATTTTCTAAAGCATCCATCTAACCTCCTCTTGTAGAGGTCATCTGAGGAAATAAAATTCATACCAAATGTTCTCTGAAGTGGATATTAGTGGATGTTAATTTGTTAGCCATCAATTTTTCTTTGGAAATCTGTCTCTGAAATCATAATAAATAGTCATGGGAAAACATAATTTGATATTCAAAAGCTTATTGCATATTCAACTTGTCATTTATAACCACAGCTTGTAAAATAAAATTGCAGTTATAAGGATTGCAAGTTGCTCTCTGGAAAAATCTGCCCTTAGAAAGAAAGAGAAGTCAGTGGAATAGAAAGGGAAAAACTTTGCCAGCACCTCTGACATTAATAACTGTGACTGGGGTGAGTCACCTAACCTCTTGAACTTGACTTTCTTCATTACAGGAGAGGAAGACTGTAGTGTCTCCTGCACAAGGTTGTTATGAGGATCAGAAATGTGAAGACCTTTTGTAAACCTTAAAGCATTAAATTAAAACTCCAGTGTCACTGATATTTATAAAGAAAACTTTAGAACAAGACAAACAGAACTCAGGCTGCTCTTACCTTCACTAGATCTCTTTGGTATTTTAAACTTGACGAGAAGCTTCTTCAGTTGCTCCCTCACAGCCACAGCCCTCGTAAGCCCCTTGTAGTTAAGGAAATGCTCTTGACACCACTGAGAATTCCTGCTGTGCTGCAAGACAAAGAAAGGGGAGGGAGCAGGGGACAGAGGGAGGAGGAAGAAAGAGGAGAGGAGGAAACGAGCAGAGCAGAAGAGGGGGAGGAAGAGGGAAAGAGAAAGGCAGGCAGGGACAGAAGGAGGAAGGAGAAAGAAAGGGGAAGGGAACAGGGGACAGAGGGAGGAGGAAGAGAGAGAAGAGAGAGGAGGAGACGAGCAGAGCAGAGAAGAGGGAGAGCAGAGGAGAGGGAGGAAGAGGGAAAGAGAAAGGCAGGCAGGGACAGAAGGAAGGGGAATGGATAACAGTGAGGAGGAAAAGGAATGGGAGAAGGTGGAAGAAGAGAAGTTGCAGACAAAGAGAAAGCTGTAAAAAATAAACAGCAATAGCATTCATGTGGAATACATATGAAAAGGAAGTGCCTGCTTATTTAATGTGCTGTTTAGTCATTTCAGTCATGTCCAATTCTTTATAACCCCATTCGGGTTTTCTTGACAAAGATACTGGACTGGTTTGACATTTTCTTCTCCAGTTCATTTTACAAATGAGGAAACTGAGGCAGGGTTAAGTGACTTGCCTAGGATCACACTGCTAGCGATGTGAATTCAGAAAGATGAGTCTTCCTGATTCTAGATCAAACTACAGTCAACTTACTTATTATTTTATCCAAAAGTGATCATTTTCCCTTTAAACAAGCACCTTGAAACTTTTGTGCAGCTTTAAAGCAAAATTTTTGCTCACGGATGCATCTCTAAAATTATATGTAAATTAATGGGGAGATGATTTAACTAATGAAAACTCAATTTGTATAGAAGTTTTCAATATATTAGAAAGCAATATACCTAACTGCGTAAAATGGGCTACACTTGTAGTTATATTCCACCGTCAATAAGAAGCTATAGATATTAGCTTAAACTATGAAAAGCAAGATCCTTTTTTGGACATATGCTTTAAAAAATTTAATGTGTAAAATTTATCCATTAGATTTTAAAACATTAATTTTTTTTCCTGAAAGTCTTTTCTTAACTGGATCTTAACCTTCTCTAAATATGCAGTGACATTTAATTTTAATGTTTTATCTTTTATAAGGCCACATTCTAGAAATGAATTGGATTTTTTTTTTGCCTTTTTTTTTTTTTGTATGGCAATTGGGGTTGTGACTTGCCCAAAATCACATGGCTAGTAAGTATGTCAAGTGTCTGAGGTCACATTTGAACTCAGGTCCTCCTGACTTCAGGGCTGGTGTTCTATTCACTGCACCACCTTGCTGCCCCAATGAACTGTTTTTAAATCCATAAAATCTTAGCCTCTATTTTTTCCCTCACTACTCCTTACATAATAGAAGGCAGTGTGATTTTATGGAAGGAACATTGAACTTGGAGTCAGAGGACATGGATTTTTATCCTCGTTCTACTTAGGCAAGCCCATTCCCCTTGTTGGGTCTCAATGTCCTCTTAAAAACATGAGAAGACTGAATTAAAAGATCTCAAAAATCAAATGATCTCTTTTAGGTCTATATCCAGACTCAGAAATTTAAGTCGTCCAATAGCGTAACTTCTTTAGCAGGTTAAATATGAGTTACAATGATAACTTGAATTCAGCTATATTTATAGCATATAACATTAAACATAATTCAGAACTGATAAGATGTATGTGTACTCATGGATTCTTGCACTAAATATAATCCTTATGTTTGTTAAAGTTTTATAAGTTCTCTAAGTTTTAATGGAACAGCCAATGTGTGAAAATTTCCTGGATAGTCTCACTATACCAAACTTTAAAGTTTTAGTCTTGAAAAACTCATCCACACACTCACTCATTCAGAACAGGAGGTAACTGACAGTCTTAATGGGTATTTAGAGACATTTCACAAGACTAGTAGCAAGACCAGATTAAGAGGACTGAGAATCCTGGAGAATGCTGAACAGTTAGCTTACTAACTCATTCATGTCTAAAGTTAATGATTCTCCTACTCTAACCAACAATATAATTAGAAAACTGAACCAAAGAGGCCAATTAGCCAGAGATTGTGGAGATATTCCTATGAAAATAAATAAGAAAAATAGTTCATAGTTTCACCACTATCTTCATAAAACTTTATCTTCAGGGACTTGTGTTCACCTAGCAAAAACAATATGCTAAGCACTTTAACTAGCTTACTTTGATAAAAGCTTCATATACGTTAAGCATAGTAAGATGGTCACCCTCCTCCACAGCAAATTTTCGGTGTTCCCGCATCTGAAAGAAGAAAAATATTTTAAATCTTTATGCAAATAAACTATAATGTAGTTATTACTCATCTACTGTCTTGTCTTCTATGTCTTCTCTTTTAGAGAAGCAACATCAAACTTCCCCCCTCCCCCCAAGGGCTCCATGCTTGCTCTAATTTCTCTCTCCATACACCAAGATCCTGGGCAATGGTCACCTATCCCATAGATTCAATTACCACTTTACATGCAGATACTATCAAAATCTACTTGTCCTGCCCAGAATTCTTACCTGTCATCTAATATAGCACTGAATTTCCACCCTCTTCAGCTGTTTTTAAGTGTTGCTACTAGCTACACTGGCCCAAAGTTCTGTCCATACTTAATACTTCGCAATCATACTATGGCTTTCCATTTCTCTAAGGATAGCACATAAAAACTCAATTCTTTGTTACAAAGGATTTTGAGTTTGTGTGTTTTTTTAAACCAAAACACCTTGGACTACCTCTCTTCTCAGATCACTTTACCTACTTCCTTTATTCCTCTCAGACAAGTTTACTCAACATTCCACTTTATCCACTTTATGTTTTATTTATAAGAAAGGAATGAGTTAAGATTTTGTTGCATATGGTACTATATTAGGCTATGTAGTGATAAACAATGTTCTTGCAATCTAGGAGGGCATAAATAAATGAAGTGGTCAAGCTGAGGCTTAGGAAGTGATGATGGGACACTCACATTTATATGACACTTAAAGGCTAGCAAATCATTTTTTTTTCCTCAAAACCCTATGAGGTAGGTAGGGCAAGAATAATTATCCTCATTTTACAGATGAGAAAATTGAGGCTCTGAGAAGAAGACTCTTCCAATGTCATACAGATGCAATGAATAATCATAGGGTCTTGAGGTAAGAGCTATCAATGCAATGATCAAAGTGATTTCTAGATAAGACAACAATGTCAAAGTAGTATATACTCAGCAGAGGAGCTGAATGAGAAAGTTTAAAAACAGATGATAGATGACAGATGTCTGTGACAACATAGATATAAAACACTGCATACAAAAGAAATTGTGAAGGAAGGGGTGGCAGGATTTGGCAATAAGAGTGGAAATGTGCAGTGATGGATAGAAATGAGAGGAAGGTTATCTTAAGGCTGAAAAGTTGTGATAGTGAAAGAATAATGATTATGACTAGTGATAGAAAAAAATGGACCAAAAGTAGAAAGATGTGCTTTCTCTTCAATAACTTTTGATGATGTAATCAACACTGAACAAGTTGGCTGAAATTCATTTAGAATTAATATAAAAGTTGGACTTACAGCCTGAGTTTTCTGATTTGGTGGAATTACAAAGACATTCTGAATCTGCATCATGGCCGCAATGCTCAAAATCTCCTGAGAACAGCCAAAATTTCCTGTAAGACAAGTGGCAGTCCTGACTGATAGCATAAAATTTCTCAAAGAATACTTGGTTAAATCTTCTGGGTACTATACTGTTAACTCATTAAGTTGCAAACTGTTTTTGTATCAAAAATATGACACATGAAGCAAAAATGCTTACAATATTTAATGCATTATTTGTAATCTAGAGGCAAGGCAGGCATTAAGAAATTTATAGAAATGCATTATAAGACAACATGGAGGTTCTGATAAGAAAGCAGCTAGACTATTAACCAAGTAGGAGAGGTCCAGGCTATAGGTATCCACCTTTACGTGGTGTTGTTTCCCTCTAGCTCCAAAGCTCTCTCTCCCTGCTACCAATGGGGATACTCCATAGCCTGGCCTGTAGGATTAGGAGGAAGAAAAGAGGCAGGGAACACATGGCTATTGACACTTTTGTTTGTTCTTGTGATTTTTTGAGACCATTAGCTTCTGTTTTGAAACATCCACCCTCCAAGTAGAGACTCACTTGAAATCACAGAATATTAAAAGCTAGAAATTACTTCAGAGATTACTTAGACAAACCTGCATTAACAAGTGAGGAAACTGAGGTCTAGAAGGGTGAAATGACTTGCCCAAGGTCATAGTGTGAATAAGTGGCAGAGCTGGGACTCAAATCCAAGCATTTCAACAATGAGTCCATTGTTCTCTCCACTCTGCACTTTCCTCCCTACCTAACCAAGTCCTCCAAAGCTCTACAAGCCAGTCACAGACATTCCACAGGATCAGAAAATCACCCCAACTATCTGGAAAAGTGCTGTACCCTGGGGGCAAAGTCTGTGGAAAACAGAAGTTGAGAGGAGCATTTAAAGGGGAAAAAATTAATGGTATACTGATGGGGTCCCTTCTCAGTTTTCATCAGCTTCACAAACCTTTGCCATTTGCCTCAGAAATGATAAGTTAGAATGGCTTTAGTTATGCCACACTTAATCTTGCCTCCCAAAACGCAGCAGCTTAAGAGGAAGGCTTTGTCAGTTGTCCCAAGACTCAAAATATGCTTAATTAGCCTCTCACTGTACTCAGGTTTATGTCTTCAGGATCTGAGAATTGTGTTGTTAATAAGAAGAAATACCTTTCTCTATCAAGGAATAGAAAAAATAGTTTATAGTCAGAAAAATTCCTCCCAAAGTCTTCCTTTACAGAAGGGTCAGAAATTTTAGCTAACCTTTCATTGTCCATTAGCTGATCTGCTTGGTTTTAATTCCACGAACATCATGACTCCATACCAGGTACATTCTTCCATGCTCCTTTTCAGCTTCCTTTTGTATATTTTTCTTACCCCATTAGATTGTAAATTCCTTGAGAGCAAAGGCTATCTTTTTTTTCTTATACAAACTTATGCATTTAGCACAGTTGCAGGCACACAGTAGGTGCTTAATAAATGTTTACTGACTACTAACTAAAAATGTTCACATTATAATTTTTTTAATCAAATTAATTTTTGCCCTTAAAATTAAAAAATCTGTAAAGAGAGACTGAGCATTCTCTCATCTGACTAGTATATAACCTCATACAATTTCCAAGATTAGGACTAGAACAGATATTTCTCAAATCACTCAAGTTTAGGCTAAATACCTCTTAGTAATATGAATGTGATTTCTTACCTGACATCCTATGTCACAATTTAGAATTCCTTAATTTTCTTTTTTTTTTTTAGAATTCCTTAATTTTCAAGTCTATAATAGTAAATGGGGATAAAAAAATTTCTTTCACAAACTAAAATGAATAATAGCTATTTGTTTATTCCTACCTGATTCTAGCAACATCTTTGCAAACATGGGATTCAAAGGAAACTCTGCTATTCTCATGCCAAGAGGTTCAGTTAGGTGACAGTGTTTGTCTAAACCTGCCAAAAGAATGGAATTATAAATTAATGAGTATGGGTTTCTGTTTTGAAAAAAAAGCAAAGAAAAGAACATTTATGGAATATATTGAACAAAGAATACCATTGAATGTGGAAGCAATGTTTGCTAAATTGAATGCTGCATGACTAGTTAAAACAAACTGATTATTCATTTATAGTCTTGGAGGTAATTTTTATAAAGAATATTGCAGGAGAATTGTATCCTCCATATGTGCCATCAATGAAAAAAAAATGACCCCTCTCCTCAGGCCAGATAACTACCTGTCAGGTATGATACAGAAGGAATTTCTCTTCATGTATGAGTTGGATTAGGTGATTATGAAGGTCCCTTCTAACTCCAAATTTTGTGATTTTATAAGTAGGTATATTTCAACATATACCCTAAGCAATCATAAAAATGAAATAAGAATAACTTGGACCTTCAGGCTGCTGAAGTGAGGACCTAGGCACAGCATTCTAATTAAGTAAGGTTATATTACTTCAGAATAAAATGTCTTATATGCAACTGAAAGATATAGATGGGCCTGCCTTTGGGACTAGGTATGATATCACAGGTCTATGGGAAAACCAAAATAAAGGCGCTAGAAATCAGCAATAGAAAGTACTGGAAAGGATATCAAGGACTAAGATAGAAGGGAAGAGTGGTCAGCATGAACTGAAGAAAGAATGAGGACAGTAGTGGCTCTAGTGAATACCATGTACCAGGGCTACAAAGTCGAAAGAAGCCCTTCTCTGTTGGAATGAAGGAGCAAGGAGTCATTTAAAAGAGACAACAGTGAAGTAGGGATTATGGTCATACAGGGTAAGAAAGGAAAAGATAGATAAGAAAAGAACTGGATAAATATGCTGATTTCTTTAAGCAGTAACTATAAATACTCCCAAGTACATAAATCTTCTCCTCATTTATAGGTTTTTATGACTTATCAATGTTTATATGTTGTACTTTTGGGAGAAGGCTAAAAAAAAGGTATAGTACCAAGAATAAGAAAAAGAAAAGGATCTAAAATGTCCAAAACCTTTGACCCAGAGATTTCACTCCTAGGTATATACCCAAAGGAGGTCACCAACAAAAAGAAAGGTTCTATATATGCCAAAATATTTATAATAGCACTTTTTATGGGAAAGAACTGAAAACAAAGTAGATGCCCATTAAATGGGGAATGGCTAAACTAATTATGGTGCATGAACATGAATATTACTATACCTGTGAGAAACAATGAATATGATGAATACAGAGAAGCATAAGCATACTAAGACTTATATGAACAGATGCAGAGTGAAGTAAGTAGATCCAGGAAAACAATACACATAATGATTACAACAACGTAAAAGAATAACCATGACAAAACAATCAAAATTTAATGATGCAAAACTTAAAACAACAAGCTTAGGCCCCAAAGAAGAAACATGAGAAGACATCTCTTCTTCCTACTTGTTTGCAGAGGATCAATGATATGGAACATTGCATATAATGTCAGATTTTTCTTTTCAATATATTGAGTGGTTTGGCTAATTATTTTCTCTCTTCCTCTTTTTAAAAAAATTTTTATGAGATAGCACTCTGGGAAGGGGAAGTCTAGGCAATGTAAAAACAAATGTTATTAATAAAAATCTATTTTTAAAAAAGAAAGAGTATTGCCATTACTCTGGCTAGTGGCAGTAGTAAATTAAAATACAATGAGATTAGAGATCTGAGGCAAAGTCATGATTCCCTGACCATAGCTGGGTATGATGGGAATTCATATGGCAATATGAATGGATCAAAACAAATCTCTTCATACAAACATTAAAACCATCCAAAGGGCATTGGCCTACTTGTGGCAATCCATAAATATCACCTTCATACTCTAAAAAAAGCATAGTAAAACCTCAGTTATTATTAACTAGTTGTATGATCTTGTATATGTCACTTAACCCCTACGTACTGTTTCCTTATATGTAAAATGAGAGAAGTGACTAAGAGTTCTTTGAAAGAGTTCTTTCATTATCTCCTTTAATTCTATGCCCTCCTTTTGCTGATTATTTCACATTTTCCTGCATACAGCTTGATTATACATAGTTGTTTGCATCTTGTGTCCCCTATTAGACTGTAAGCTACTTGAGGGCAGAGAGTATCTTTTGACTTTTTTTGTCAAAAAACACTTAGTAAAGTGCTTGGCACACAGTAGGTGTTTAATAAATGTTTTTTGGCCAACTAAAAACACATTCTTCCATGTAGGAAAGGCTACAGAAAAACAGGAATACTAACATTGGTGAAGCTGTGAATTGGTCCAGTCATTCTGGAGAACAATTTGGAATTATGCTAATAGAATGAATGAATGAGTGAAAAAGCATTTATTAAGTGTTTACTATTTGCCAGGCACGTTGCTAAAACACTAGGGATACAAATACAAAAGTAAGACAGTCCCCACTATCAATGAACTCAAATTGTAATTGAGAGGGATAATACACACAGAAAGGTTCAGCGACAGGTTAGAAGGCAATGCCTATGGGTGTGGCGGGCATAGCAGCAGAATAAAGGGTAATGCCAGGTAATTCTATCCTGCTGAAAGGATTATAGATGGTGACTCACTGCTCAGCAAAGTGGCATAAATGGTCCTAGAAGAAAGTGAGAGAAATGGCTTAGAGGGGCTCAGGTCACAATTAAGAAGATTCAGGGACTGGGGCAGAGGGTTAGAAAGAAGTAAGGGTTTGTGGGGCTGGGAATAAGAGGTCACAGTCCCTCTTGGGAAGGAAAAATGGAAGGGGGCAATGGATGAGACTGGAGGGAAGGGCTCTTTGCAGTAACTGCTTTACTGTACCTTCTGGCACTCAAGGGGAACTGGGGAGTAGGGATTAGGAATGGGGAGAAAAAGGGCTCTGGTCCTACTAGTTGGAATTTAGGTGGCAAGTGGGTCAAGGATTAAAATGCCTTAAATGATAATACCCTATAACAGAGACATCCTACTACTATGTGAGGATGTAAAAAACAGAAAGGTCACATATTAATACTACCAAAATATTCATTGCACTGGTTTTGAAGTGGTTAAGAATGGGGAGGAAATGTTGATGCCCATCATCTGAGAAACAGTTAAACAAACTATAGTATGGTTGTGAATATGTGCCATTAAAAAATGATAAACTTGAAGAATTCAGAGAAGCATGAGAAGACAAGCACTGATGTAAAACTGAAGTCGAATAAAATGAATAAAACAAAATACACAATGATTACAAAAATGTAAATAGAATGAACATAAAAATGAAACTGAACACTGTAATTATAATGACCAAGTTTTGCCCAGACAGAAAGATGAAAAAATGTACCTCATTTGAAGAGCATGGGGGCTGAGGCCAGCTCAAACTAGTTCATAAGAAAGGATTGCTAAATTTTCAGGGAGTGCATTTACACCTCAGAAATCAGCAAATGCTACATTATCAGGGCTTGATTTATTGTTTTGTTCATTGTCTAGACTTAAGAAAGTGATGGAGAAAGTATTAATAATATGAATTAAATTTAAAAGTGTCATGGGTAATTTTTTTTTCTGTAATTCTGGCTGTTTGTTATATGTTATAGGAATGTAAATTTTTAAGATCTTCCCTGCCCCTAGGCTTAAGTGCACCTGGAGCCTGTGGTGGGAGGCTTGTTTCTCTGGAGATACTTTGTGATTGGGCAGTGGGTCAAGAAGGTTGTTACATTCTCTGAGCCAGGAGAAGGCTATATAAGCCCTGATGTAAGGCTTTGCTTTGGGGCTCACTTTGAGAAGTGTTGTGTGATTTGACCAGATGAGACTCTGGGCAGCCATCGAGCCTCCCAGCTTTGAAAAACCCAGATGTTGATGTTTCACACTCTGGTAACTATGATTTGGTATGGATGTAATGGCCGGACAGTTTGGAAGCCTGTCTGCTTGAAATATTTCTGTCTGTATACTCTGAAGTTCGGGGTGCTGACCTTTTTCCCCTGAACTAGGTAAATGATGTTTGATTGATTAAAGTAAGCTTGTTAACCCATTCTGAGTTGCTTTCCTTTAGAAAAGCAGATCTAAGAACCTGTGTTGGCAGCCACCCTGGGGACACTGGGGTGCTTGCTGCTATACTGTTAAACACTTATCAATACACCCATTTCTGTCTCCCTTTATTTGCAAAAGAAGAAAACTATAGGTAAAGGCACTGCATATATATCAACAGACTCAAGTGAAGTATTAGTTTGTTTTGCCAAACAATTTTTCCTCTTTTACTTTTTAATCCTTTGTTATAAGAGATGGCTTTCTTGTGAGTTGATAAGAGAGATACATATTTGAAAATCAAGGTGATATAAAAATAAAAAACATCAATACAAATATTTAAAAATCACATTAAAAAAATCAAAATAGAAATGATAGTTCAAAATATATGCCACTGGGGACTTAAACAGATAATTAAGAGTTAATACATAACTGCATGTACTATACAAATTATCCCAAACTCTGACTCAAAAAATTTTAATGTCTGTGTTTACTCTTGGGCTAAAATTAAAGTTAATTTGACTGTCAAAAATCTAGTTGAAGGGGTGGCCAGGTGGCACAGTGAGTAAGAGCACCAGCCCCAGAGTCGGGATAACCTGGGATCGAATCTGAGCTCTGATACGTAGTACCACACCCAGAAATAACTGGCCATGTAACCTTGAACAAGTTACTTAACCCCAACTGCTTAAAAAAAAATCCTGGTGAAAATGGCAAAGCTAAGCATTTCAAAAATCCTATTTTGATTTAAAACTGAAGAAACCCAGAATAAAATAAGTGACAAACAATAAGTAAGGGACCATAAATCATCACTGGCCATGGAGCAATTTGTAAGATGATTACAAATAGGATTCTTTGGTTATTAGCTGATTGTTTTACATCCTGTTTTGGTCTACAACCAAAGTAAATATGAAACTGAATCAATACTCTATTGATAGATGCTTACACACTAGTAAGCAATCACAATTACCCAGATAATTCAAACAAAACTCTAAAGTGACTCATCTCTTTTATGTTGGTGAAAGTGGCCTGTTTAAAAGGAAAACATTAAGTATTGAGGATCAAATAGGTAAATAATGAACTCTCCTAATGGTCTATATCCTATCGTCTTGAGAGTTTCATTATTAAAAAGATCATTTGTCCCTGGACCCAAAACAACTCAACCCCTGAATTTAAAGATTTTAAAAGTGTTTAAAACCAATCAAAAGGTTTTTTTTTGTTTTTTCCTACCTTAAACTTTGACTAGCTGGAGAGTGAATGAGTGAATTCAATAACTTTCAGAGAGGAAATGAAGTTTACAAATAAAGGACAAATGTAAAGAGTATTCCTTTACACAGAACCTAATAAACGTATAAAATGCAAGAAACACTAGCATAGTGCTGTGCATATAATGGCCATTTAAAAATGGTTATTCAAAAGAAGTGAACCTTTAAAATAATTTCTTGCATTTCATAAGTTTATTAGTAATCATATAAGGAATGCTTCTTACATTTTTCTTTCATTCATGAACTTTGATAAATGAAAGTTAACAAATTCTCTATAGCTATAAAAGTAAAAAACAATGACAATTTTATCCTATAATTAGTATTAATGCTTAAAATAAGTCAAAATATGATTTTAAATAAGTTTAATACAATCCAGTATAATACAGTCCCTTAGAACCAGAGTCACTAAAAAAGGAAAATATGTGTATTTTCTTCTACTTTAAATTCAGACTGCGGCTTTCTCTCTATTCTGAGATGAATATCCCCTGGAAAAACCTAACCTATTCTAAGATCTATTCTACCTAAATAGCTTGATTTTGCATGACTCTTCCTAACAATTTATACCTGTGCTGATATACAGTATGACATTAGATATTATCAAAATGATGAGTATAATTTCTTCTTTTTTATAAGTGTGTATTTCCACGTAATGGAATAAGGACATGCCTGTAGAAGAAACTAGTATTTAATGATCTAGTTAGCTTAATGAAACAAAATATATCCTATAAAAGGGACTTCCTCATTTTTTTTTTTTGCTTTTTGGAGGGCAGTTGGGGTTAAGTGACTTGCCCAAGGTCACAAGGCTAGTTTTTGTGGTAAGTGTCTGAGGCCGGATTTGAACTCAGGTCCTCCTGACTCTAGGGCCAGTGCTCTATTCACTGTGCCACCTAGCTGTCCCAACTTCCTCATTTTTTGTCAGTGTATTTGGATCCTCTGAGAGATTCACAGTTTCATCAGTGTGCATGCTCCACTGACATGGATCAAAGACCTTCCATAATTTTTTATACTGTAAATCTTTGCCTGTTTTCCCATGTTATCTTCTATGAAGGCTCAAACCCTTCTTCCTATTCTTTTAATATCACAAATAGCAGTGTACTACTACTTGAATTAGTCTACTATCCACTTATAAGGCTATCATAAGTAAAAACACAATAAGAGAAAAATATGCTCACCTCCCAAAGCATAGAGTAGTTCCAAAGCCTGAACCATAGACTGTGCTGGAGGAGGCTGTAAAAAAAAAATTAAGTTTAAATTAAACTCTTCTGGGACCACTGCTGTGAAACTATAAAGATTTCCTTCCTGAATTCCTGTGTATCTATTCTGTACAACTTTTCCATATTCCTAAAACACAGCACACCAGAGTTCTCCATCCCTCATGAATAGGGACCAATTAGATGATGTCCAAGAATAGACATTTATATTCTTATTTCTGACAGAGGATTATTATACAGTTCTGATTTTGAGGAAAGTGTTAACTTTAATCCAGTTTCTATTTTCTGATTCTGTCTAGTCTCTCAGTTTCTTAAAATTCTCTATTTTTGTTTTATAGTCACATTAAAAAAAAGTAAAGGAAAAAAGGACAAGGTCAAAAAGTAGCAAAACTTTGAGTAAGTCTATAATGAGACAGAATGAAACATTTTCTTGACTTCTTTGTTATTTGCTCATTTGTTTGGTTCTACACAAAAAGTCTAGGGTAAGATGTTACTCTTTTTCATGTTTGTTTCTTTTTACTATTGGATCTTAAGTTCACAATTTTAAAGATTTTTTAAAATTTAATGTAAAAGTAGTCACAAAAACAATATCACAACTTTATATTTGCAAACACTTTTTTTTTTTTAAGCAATCGGGGTTAAGTAGCTTGCTCAAGGTTATACGGCCAGTTATTTCTGGGTGTGGTGCTGAGTATCTGAGCCCAGATTTGATCCCCAGGTCATCCCGACACTGGAGCCGGTGCTCTCACTCACCGAGACACCTGGCCACCCCTCAAACACTTTCACAAAACACTTTCTACATGCCCTTATTTCATCTAAGCTTCACAGTATTTCTAATAAGGTAGGGAGAAAACAAGTATCATACTCATTAGACAAAAAAGTAAGTTGACGAAGACAGAAATTATGTGACTTGACCAAATACACAGAATTAATTAGGTAATAATAGTCACATGAAATAGAACACAGGTCTTTAATGTCTTTTCCAAATATGCTTCAACTGTACATGTCACACTGATTTTATAATCTGCTATAAAAGGATTCTGAAAAATGAATGATCTATGACTAATGAAACTACAGAAACTAATGTTTAAAACAAAAGTTGCATTTTTCATTTTTAAAAACTACTAAGATAGGGGCGGCTAGGTGGTGCAGTGAATAGAGCACCAGCCCCGAAGTCAGGAGGACCTGGGTTCAGATCCGGCCTCAGACACTTAACACACACACACACACAAAAAGACTAGCCATGTGGCCTTGGGCAAGTCACTTAACCCCAATTGTACTC
The DNA here is from genome assembly GCF_028583685.1 of Petaurus breviceps papuanus. Classification (NCBI taxonomy): domain Eukaryota; kingdom Metazoa; phylum Chordata; class Mammalia; order Diprotodontia; family Petauridae; genus Petaurus; species Petaurus breviceps. The sequence goes on along the minus strand of NW_027187280.1, from coordinate 2,560,396 downwards.
CAAAAAGCAAAAACAAAAACAATAAAAACTACTACAATATTCCTACCTGAAGCAGCCTGACTCCCTTTCATGGCACATGAAAGAGTTTTTCTTGCTATAAATGGCCTAAATTGTTACATAGGATTTTGTACATTTATTACCTAAAAGCTGCTCTACTATGGAACCTTTATACTGCTTATACTGGGAAATAGGATTCACACTCATCTTAATTTAGTTTAAGGGAGCATGATTTGACCTCTGTATTTTTGAAGTTCTATGATAACAAACTATGTTACAAAGGGCAAATGGAAAAGAGGGTTGTTTTCATTCATTCTAAATGTGAAACTACAAAGAAATCACCTCTTCAGTGATTCTCAATTGCTACACACGGCAATCAATCTTAGAAAACTAGATGCTAGATTATTAGCTCCACTTTTTCGCCCAGTAGAGGGAGCTCAAAACAAGACAGGACTTACAGACATGAAGTGGAACCTGAGGACATTGTCGATTCCTAGTGCTTTTAGCTGCAAGATGACAGGTGCCAGGTTACTACGCTGCATCTCAGGCACAGTGGATTGAGGCAACTTTTCAAAGTCTTCCTCTGAGGACAGGAAAGAAAAACTCCTGGAATTAAGCTTCACAATCATAACATCAATAACTTCACTAGTTTATAGCGCCTTAATGTTAACAAACCACTTTCCCCACAATTAATGAGAAAGGTAGTATTATTCTCATGTTACATGCTGGAAACTGAGGGTCAAGGAGTTTAAGTGATTTGGTTAGAGTCACAGAGCTATTAATTGTCAGAGCTGGTTTCCTGACTAGAGATTCAGGATTCTACCATACCACATCTGCCTGAACTACTGATGAGGGTTAGTAAATAGTAAGAGATAGCATCATGAGCACAGATATCACAGTTAACTATGGAGAAACATCTTACAGAAGCACACAAGAACATAGATTCAGAGAAATAAGGTACTTAAAAGATCATCTAGTTCAATACCTTCATTTCAGAAATAAGTAATCAGCAAGCAAAAAGGTAGACCTAGCTAAAATTAGTAAGGGATGAATTTTAATGGACCTTATCAGTATGATTTTATTACTTTCTCCAGCAAAACTAGGAACAGAAAATGAAGGTGGCCAGAGTTGAGAACTGGTTCAGCAGCAGATCATGAAAATATACTATATAGTTCCTTAAACTGGTGAAAGAGACAGAAAAGTATTTTTACATAAAGATAGTTATATCAAGTGTTAAAGGATATAAGATAATGCTGGTAGAGATGGACATTTTGATGCCTAAAAGAAAGAGATGAACTTTTGCTTAATAAAAATTGTTAAAATATGTGTATGAAGAAACAGTTTCCAAATAGATTTAGACAGAGAATCATCTGTAGCATAAATATAATGACTCAAACTGTGTGAATTATGTAGCTATGTCACTTATATGAAAATAGTTTCATGATTTAAAGGGCCAGAGAAAGAACTTTTATTTATTAAATATGAGTAAAAAGAAAGTTCAAAATACAAAATGGGGGAAGACTGCTGAAGACTTTGAAGCTACAGGATATCATGGCCCCTTAGCTCATTTGCATATAACTCTTGTTTCTAAAAAGGGTAAAATTCACAAAATGAGAAGGGATATATATATATTTGGTAACTGAGGGATCATTAAAAAAAATACTGATTTCATGGGGGAAATCTGATTTCACCTTTTAAGTGATAGGTGAGTCACTTAGTTTCAAGTGACTCTCATTTAAGCCATGGTAGAACCCAGGATAGGAACCTGATTTGAAGGATTATGACAAGAAGATACATCACGGGGCAGAAAAGTTATGCAAGTTGAGTAGAGGCAGCTAAAAGCAGTCAATTAAGAGAAGGCTTCAGCTAAGTGATTCCTGATTGATGGGAAAGAGAAATGATATCACTACCTAAGAGAAGAGCTTCAGCTACACCTACTGCCCTTTGGTGCTGCCTAGAGATGAAGAGAGGTCAAGTGACTTTTGAGTGCCTACTGCTCTCTGCTGCCACCTCTGGTTTGAGAAGAAACAGCCGATAGGAGGAAAGGCACTTTCTGCTGCTTTGTAGCCTGGTGAGCTAAGTATGTCTGGCTTGCTTTCAGAGTCAGCCTAAACTGTGTTGCTTCATGATCTGTACTTACTGAACAGACAAAGGATATGGGTGAGCAAATAATTGGCTAAATAGGCCTGGTACAGACCTATTTGTATAGCCAGCCAGAAAAACTTTGCAATTCTCTGCAAACTTATTCATATTCCTAAGCATTCTTTAATAGGTGAATGTAAGTTGAGAGAGCTTGTAAATGCAGTTCGAGTACAAGAAAAAGAGGATTTGCCCAAATAAAGAGCTGTGAAGGTCAAAAGAGAAGCAGTTTTCTCTAGGACAGATGTTCCAGAATGGACTGACAGCATCAAAACCATCCCTTAGCAGTTACCCATAGCAAATAGGTTTTCCCTTCACATGTGCTTCCCTGCCAGGTTCCTGTAAGTGTGTGCTCACTGTCTCCAGCAAATACTGAGGGCACTGACACAAGATTTGGGATGGGAGGGGTAATTTTCAAAGATCCAGGTCTTAGAATTTGAAATACTTAAAAAATGATGATTAGGGCTAAGATATAGATGGTTGAAATAGAAAGGAAACAAAGTTGACTATATAGTTCAGTAAAGAGAACTGCGGAGGATAGAATTTTTTAAGGGGCAACAAAATGGCCTTATTTTTTGAGAGCTCGTTTTTTGCAAATTGTCAAAAGTCATGCAGAACCAATTGTGATTAATAAGGTAGGTGACTGAATGATGCAATGTAATAATAATAGCTGACATTTAGAGAGTGCCTACTATATGCCAGGCATTGTGCTAAGTGCTTTACAAATATTATCTCATTTGATGCTCACAAGAACCCTGGGAGGTAGATGTTATTCTTATCCCCATTTTAGAGATGAGGCAAACAGAGGTTAAGTGATTTGTCCAGGGTCACAAAACTAATAAGAGTCTGAGGCCAAATCTGAATTCAGGTCTTTCTGACTACAGGCCCAGCACTCTTATCTGCATGTGCCATCTTGCCACTTTTATTATTTGGGGTCAAAAATAAGGTGTGACAATAAAGTAATGAGGTTGATTTTCTTGTGTGGTGTGTAAACCAGGTCTAAAAGCAATTCCCAGAGAAGAGTTCCAAAAGGTTTAAACAGCAGCACTGCTAAAATAAATAGATTGCCTTCCAAGTTTTGATGGGCACGGTACTTAAATGGATGCATAAATTATACTTCTTTTTAAAATTGCTCCATTACTTTATAGTAATAGGTCATATATAACTTCTAACTATTGAAAATGATGTTAATATTTGCTGGATGTACTTCAAAGTTTGTCATACTTCCTTTTCCTCTTTGCAGAAGAAGAGGATGAGGAGTGTTGAATATTACTATCAGACACACTGATACACACTGGTTGGTTATGTTGAATTTTTAAAAATTATTTAATTTTTATTAGGAGGAGTAATAAAAGGAATAAATCACTGGATAGGGTAGAAGAGAGGGACATATTCAGAAATAAGAATGAGAGAAAAACAAGAGATTAATAAAAATAAGATTTTAAAAAATAAATATACTAACCTGTATAGAGTCTATAACATTTCCCTGAGCGGTTGCGACCTGCACGTCCTGCCCGTTGATTGGCTGATGCCTGTGACACTGGAACTACCACGAGACATTCAATAGCTGTTTTGGGATTATAGGCTCTAAGTTTCATAAAGCCACAGTCTATCACAAACACAATTCCATTGATTGTAATAGATGTTTCTGCAATGTTGGTTGCCACTATCACCTAAAAGTAACCAAAAATAATTTCTTAAAAAAGACTGATCTTTCCCAATTTTAAACAAATACCAAATATAATCTAATATTTAGAACATGTTTTAAAGTAGTCAAATACATTGCAAATTTTAAGGTCTTATTTTCAGATACTATAGAAGCTTTCTTGGTATAGCTAAAGGTATAAACTTGTCTTTATAGAGCACGTTCAAACTTTTTCATAATACCTTTATGGCCCTAATTTTTACCTTGACAATTACCCTCTGAAATAGGGAGGCCAAGAATTATCCCTTTTTGCAAGTAGGAAAATTAAATGATTTGACCAAGATCACACAGAAAATAACTGATAAAACCAGGAAAAGAACAAAGGTTTTCTTCCTTCTCTTTTTCTACCCTACATTCTAACCATGCCATTTCCCAAGGTTCCACAATGGTGAAAAAGAACCTACTTCCATGATATCCAAACTTTGAGGTGAACCTACAAACTTCCACTTCCCCCCACTTCCCTCTCACCCTACCATCCCTTCCTACCAGGTGCTGAAGGCAGCAATCCTAAGCCAACTTTTGACTTGCCTATGTATTCTTGCCAACCCAGTGGAAAAGCACAGCAATACTGCACTTGGGGAAATGAAGTACTGTAAGTAGAAGACTTGCTGGATCCTCCAGTTTTCCAAGGTGATGCTCCCTACTGACTCCCTGCCAGGCTCAAAAATAAATGTTTTTAGACACACCCAAACTTAAATTTAAAGGTGATACTACAGGCAAATTGTGATTCAAAACAAGTGGACTAGAAACCACACCCTTGAGATTCTAATATTTTATCTACTACTGACTTATGGGCATCAGTATATCATGTGCTGAGTCAGCCACTAAGCCAAAGTAGTTTTGTCATGAGGTAAATTTAAATATACAGAAGAAAAGCAAATAAATTCATACTCTGAGATTATGGCCTCTAGCTCGATCTCAATAAGAGAGCAGGTTTGTCAATATCAGGATCATAACCTACTACTGTTTTACTTTGTTACACACAGAGGCAGAGTAGAAAAAGGGCAATGGACTTGGAAGACCTGAATTCAGATCCTGGTCCTATTATGGGGAAGGCAAGTCACTTAATCTTTCTAAGCTTCAGTATCTGCAAATCAATACCCCATCAAAACCCCTAGTTCTTTTTCAAGTTGCTATCTAACAATTTACTATGGTTTCTAGATTTACTATTTATCAACATACCCTTGACTAAGATACCTCCTTAAATTAATTTCAAAAATATTCCTATATAAATGGATCACTCAGTTAAAAAAAAAAGTTGTATCTCATCCTTGTTCATGTAAAAACTCTTTTAAAGTAATATTGATAAAGCACAGAGCAAACCTTAAAGCAATATATAAATTGAAGCTATTATTATTAGTATTACCTTTCTGACATTATGTGTCATTCGTTCAAACACCTTCATCTGTTCAAATGAAGGCAACCCAGCATACATGGGGAGAACACGGAGGTGCTTTTTCATACCAGTCCTAGACAGAGCTCGGGCTTGTTCAATTAGCAAAGAAACAACAGTCTCTACTTCCTCCTAAAATGCAATGAAAAATGGGAAAAGATGAGAGAAGGCAAATAGCATTTTGTGATTCTTAGGGAAAATTAAAAATAAAATTCCTACTCAATATCTCTGAGAAGCAGTACAGTGCTGTGCAAATGTCATTGGATTTCAAGTCTGAAAACCTGGGTTAGAGACCCAGCACTTTATGATAATGATTGAGCATTATATATAACAACAGTATTGCTAGGACAGTAACAAATTTCAGGTGCAAAATTTGTAATTCAAATAAAGGAATTGTGCATGAAGGGGAAAAAAGTTCATGGGGAATCAAAACAGTAACTCTGGTACTCAGTTTTCCTCTACTGAAAGCCAAATATTGCACATACATTCATTGCAAGCTGTAGCCTGTGAGGCAGCAGCAAGCTTTCTCCGAGAAAAATCATTACGTTGTGGAAAATGTTTAACAGTGGAAAGGATTACAACTCAAGTAGTTAGTTGAGGAGTGTTCTGATAACAGAACATCACTGGGGCTTTGTTGCCGTCAAGCCATTTGGCACCACTGGCCTGTGATTAAGACTATTCCTGGGAAAAGCTAGATACAGCAACAAGATGTACACAGCAAAAATCAGATGCAGAAACAAGTATCTTCTGTAAACAAAAAAGGCAAAAGGATTTAAGGCCTATTGGCTGCACCATTCAACTTCCTACAAAACAAGTTAATCAATTTAGAACATGACTAACCACTTCACACAGCCCCTACAAGCTAATCATTCACTGGCAATTTAAACACTATGGTAAATTAGTTCAAACCATAGAGGTCTGTCAGTTTTCTAGAATTAAGGAAACAAATAATACAAAACACCAAATGAATGGTTAAAGAAAGCATTAAGAATCTATATTCTATACTATTTTATGTAAGTGCATGATTAAATTAGAGAAGATAACTACAGAGGGAACAGTTATTGGGAAAGGCTTATGGTATAAAATATTAAACAAATTAATAAAATATTGGTTCTTAAGAGAAAAAAAGATTCAGTAGGATTACCTGGCCAGTAAGAAATGCCAATATATCACCATCACCCTCTGTTTGGTGAATTTTCATCACAGTTTCCACAGTTGATTTGACATAATCTGGAACAGGACTGCCCCCCCAAAAAAAGTTGACTAAATTCACTTACTATATAACCTGTATGTTAATTAGAAATCAATCATTACGTTGTTAATTTGTCTCATGAAAATAAGAAATCACCCATCAACATAGGCCTGCCTAATTGAAAATTAGTATACAGGAACATATAGGAAAAAAGGTTTCCCTCTGAGATATGTGTCACTTAATGTTACTCTCCTAAATAGGCATCATAGATACTATGGGTTTTCCTTCAATGTTATTTTATAAAAAGATGAAATGAACATATTCAATACTTAAATAAATGTGTTTTCCTTTGTGAAAACAACATTCACTACCAATGGGGCATGTATTTCAAATTCTTTTTGTCTTCGCAGCATTGATCCTATAGATATCCTCTCACCCAGTATCCCCTCTCATTTTCTTTTTCTTTTTAATTAATTTGTTTTTAGTTTTCAACATTCGCTCCCCTGCTATTTTCAAAATGATTGAGGAGGGCACAATCTACAGTCATTCTGAATTCAAATTTACAACAGTCACAGTTACCTACTCACCTAACCCTTGCCTTTGTCTCTTCATCAGGGAAGAGACACTGACCAACCAGTACTAATCGCCTACACAGACCTCTCAAGAGCCTGGACATGAAGAAGGAGGCAGAAAGCCTGGGAACCAGTCAAATCAAGCTTCTAGCTGTCAGGAGTACTGCTTGCCCCAGGCCTAATAGTTAGTACTCTAGATTGAAACCTCAGAGCCACCTAGTCCAAGACTTTCATTTTACAAATAAAGAAACTAAAACCCAGGGAATTAAGTGACTTGTCCAAGGTCACACAAATACTGTCAGGGGTAATATGTAAGCCCAAGTCTTCTAATTCCAGCGTCAGTGTTTTTTTCACAGGTAACCAGAGACTCGTGTAAATGTTAAGTGTTGAGGAAGACTCAAGAGCTGCATTTACCTGCTTGAAAAATGAGTCTGCTTACTGCATTTGTGGATGTGTGCACTACAGTTTATATATCTAACTAGATAATGCCACAAAGCAGAACACACCAAGGAAGAGAGAAATAAATGCACATGTTATTCCTCAACCAAAGAAAGATGGGCAAACCTTTCACCATCAGAGATCCTATGAAGCCATGAAAGCCAGAGCACTGTGGTCCTGAAATATCACTTTAACCAAAGTCTTTCCTTTCAACTAATAGAATAAAAGAAAATATATCTCTATCTGAAAATAAATTACCTAAGATATCTTAATAAATTTTGGGTAGCTGAAAATCAATTCAATTTAACTATGTCCAAATGGCAATTCTCTATAGAACCCAGTATATGCTATATAATGTCATAGCACAGATATATTTTTCAAAAGACCATTTTAAAGATTAAAATAACAACAAACCTCTGTAAATAAAAGACATCCACTGGAAATGTTCTCCCTTCCACTGTAATGATCACACATGTATCCCTACCAGGATCACTGGTTTCATTTTGATTAAAGAAATTCCGAAATTTCTATAATATTAAAAAAAAAAAGTTAATTTGCCATGCATCTCCAAAAAAACGCATTTCAAACAAAAAGAGAATTCAAATCCAGGGGCAAATGGGAAACAACGCTGTACGACTGTTATATGGAAAAGGATTAGGCTTAGAGACAAGAAAACCTGGGTTAGAATCTCACACTTATCATCAGTGAGACCATGGTAAGCTTCTATGAGTCTCAATTTCTTCTTCTACTTCATAAACCCACTATGAAGCTCAAATGAAATAATACATGCATGGCAATCTGAAAACTTTAAAATACTATCTACCATTATTATTATTATTTCTATTTTGTATTCATACAAAAACACCTACTATGCAAATGGCATTATACAAGTATTAGTAATGATAATGAAAAACATTCCCCAATTTCTTTAAAACTGTAGTTTTAGGCAATCAAGTTTTAATCAATTTCCAATAAATGTTTAGAAAGAGAAATCTATCTTCAAAACTGCATTCAATATGACACCCAAATTAACTAATGAGTAGTTCAAAGTGGAAGGCACTTAAGTAGTACTTTTAACCTGATTTTATAAGATGCAGTATTCGCTGTCAAAGAGAGTGCAATTTGGGGAAAATTTTTGAAATATTGTCCCAAACACTAAATTATGTTTCTTTTTAAGAAATAAATTTTATTGATATCCTTTGTTTTAAATTTATCTAGATTTCTCCCAAATGTCTCCCCCTGCCAGAGAGCTATCCCAGATAAAATAATTTTTTTTGCTTTTTTTTTTTGAGGGGGGAAGGCAGGGTAATGGGGGTTAAGTGACTTGCCCAAGGTCACATGGCTAGTACATGGTAAGTGTCTGAGGCAGGATTTGAACTCGGGTCCTCCTAATTCCAGGGCCGGTGCTCTATTCACTGCGCCAACTAGCCATCCAGGAACATTTTTTAAAAAGAAAAAAGCAATCAGCAAAACTGATTACTACACTAAAAAAAATTTTGAAAATATATGAAATGTTTCACATCTGGAGACCTCCCACTTCTGCAAAGCAGTTGAGAAAGGCGTTTTCTTATAGCTTTCATAGCTCTTCTTTGGGACCAAGCTCATTCCTTTGTAATTTTCCAATGCTTATTTTTGATTAGTTTGTGACTGTTGTTCAATTTACATAGCTATCGTGTACAGTTTTCTTGGCTCTGCTTACTTCATCTTTCATCTGTTCACACTGTCTTTCTATGCTTCCCATTGTTCCTTACAGACCAGTAATATTCCATTACATTCACATGCCATAATTTGTTTAGCTAATCCCCAGGTGATGGGCATCTAATTTGTTTCCAGTCCTCTGCTACACAAAAGGTGCTGCTATGAATATACAGGGCCCTTGTTTTTATCAGTGACCTCCTTGAGATATATGCCTAGCAGCAGAATCTCTGTAATGGACATTTTAGTCAGTTTATGTGCACAAGTTTAAACCGGCTTCCAAGATAGTTGTGCTCATTCACAGCTTCACAGCTTGTGCCTTTCTTTCTCCAGTAGTCATGGAGTATACCCATCTTTTGTCATCTTGCCAATCTGCTTGGGTGTGAGGTGAAACCTCAGGACTGTTTTGATTTGGATCTTTCTTATTAATTGTGATTTGGGGCATTCCTTCATATAGATAATTGTTTGCATTTCTTTTTTGGGAACTGTTCATATCTTCTGATCATTTATTTAGTAGACAATGGTTTTTTATTAGATGTATGCATTTGTATGTGTCAGTTGTCAATATGTCTCTTACCTGAGATATCTGATACAAAGATACTTTTTCTTATTCTACCACTTCTCTTCTTATCCTAGACACAATGTTTGTGTAAAAGCTTTTCAAGTCCATGTATAATGATAAAAATTACCTATTTTATCTTTGTAATTACTTCTATCCCTTGTTTAGTTAAGAATACATTTCCTATCAACAGATGAAAGGTATTGGACCCTCTTCTAATTGATGATATAATCTTTAGTATTCAGGTCACATATCCATTTTGAATTTACTGTGGAATATGGTGTAAGAAGTTGATGTAAACCTAATTTCCACCAAACTACTTTCCAGTTTTTCCTATAGTTCTTATCAAAGAAGGAGTTCTTTCTAAATCAATGTATGCTTTCAGGTTTACTAAACCGTAGGTTGATAAGATAAAATTTACAATGCAAAAATTCTTAAATGCAAACAGGGCAAAGAATTAGGTACTAAATAAAATTCCAAACTACATTTTTCAAAATCATTTCACAAAATGAGTCTATCAATATTTATTGAGTACCGGGGCAGCTAGGTGATGCAGTGAATAGAGCACCAACCCTGGAATCAGGAGGACCCGAGTTCAAATCCGGCCTCAGACACATTTACTAGCTGTGTGACCTTGGGCAAGTCACTTAACCCCAACTGCCCTGCCTTCCCCCCTCCAGAAAGCTAAAAAATTAAAAAATAAATATTTAATGATTACCTACTTTATGAAAAGCAGTATATTAGGTGTTATAAGAATACCTATTATGGTGTTCTCAAGCTGAAACTTCTCCCTACAAAGTTCAAATGATGTCTTAACTGCCAAACCTAACAGCTTTTTCTCAATCTTCATCCTTCTTGACCTTTCAGTAACATCTGCCACAGTTGATCACGTTAACTACCTCCTCTCTGAGTTTTAACTGCTCTCTCCTGATTCACCTATAACCTGGATGACTGCTCCTTCTCTTTTGCTGCATCTTCATCCATCTGAACCCATGATCCCTGGGCATACCCCAAGTCTCTGTCTTGAGTCCTCTCTTCTCCCTACACTTTCTGACATCATCTCTAGGGTTCAATTATAATTTCTGCTGATGTCTTCCAGATCTATATATCTAGCCATAGTGTATCTCCTGAGCACCATCCCAACAATATCTTCTGTCTATGGGACATTTCCAACTAAGTGTCTTACAGTTATCTCAAATTTAAAATGTCCAAATCTAAACTCATTATCTTCTGTCCCTTTCTTCCCCCCCAAACCCTGCCCCTTCCCAAACTTCCTTATTAAAGTCAAAGGCACCACTATCCTTCCAGTATCACCTTCAACTCCTTACTCTCACTTACCCTGTATCCCCACTCAATTCACTGCCAAATCCTGTCATTTCTACTTCCATGACATCTGTCAGATCCATCCCTTTCTCAATATTCATACTGCCACCATCCGAGCTCAGGCCTTCACCACCTGTTTTCCCAGTTGACTACAATAACCTTCTAGTTGGTCTCCTTGCCTCACACATCTCTCCCTAGTCCAATCTATCCTCCACATGGTTGCCAAGATGACTTTCCTAAAGAAGAGTTCTGACCGTGTCACCCTCCTTGCTAACTCCAGTGGCTTTCGAATACCTCAAAAATCAAATTGAAACTCCTCTGTTGACATTGAAGCTTTTTGTAAGCTGGCCCTTCTTATCTTTCCAGGCTTCTTACACATCTTACTCCCCTCTACAATACAGCTATATAGGTCTACTTGGTATTCTTCAGAAATAACACTCCACATCTCATCTCTTTGCCTTCACATCGGTTTTCCCTCATGTCTAGTATATTGTTCTTCTTCACCTCTTCTCAGTATTCCTGTATTCCTTCAAGACTCAACTCAATTACCACCTTCGGCAGGAAGCCCTTCCCAGCCCCTCTAGCTGCTAAAGTTATCTTCTATCTACTCTGTACAGACCTATTTATATATGTTTCCTCCCCAATTACCATGTGAGCTCCCTGAAGGCAGGGTCTGTTGGACTTTTTCTTCTTATCCTCAGCCTAACACAGTGCCTGGCATACAGTAGGAACTCAATAAATCCTTGTCTACTTGCTTCTCCAAACTATAGGTATAAGCTGCACCACTGAAATAGTCTGTACTATATTCAGTTCTAAGGGACACATTTTAGGACAGACATTAAAAAAGCAGAGAGTATCCAGCGAAGGGGAAGTAGGACTGTGGAGAGCCTTGAAATCATGACATATAAGATCAGATGAAGGAACCAGGGTGGGTGTTAAGTCTGGAAAAGAGAAGTTAGCCTAAAGTTGGCCTATATGAGGCCTTCTCTGAACACCCCTCGAACAGCCCACTTCCACCTCCACCAAATGACGTTGTAGTTAGGTCATTTCCCCAGATATCATGTAAGCTACTGAGGGTAGAAATGCTTTCGTTTTTGTCTTTGTACTCCCAGTGCCTTCACATAGTATATCTATAATAAGCACTTGTGAATTACCCAAGGGTCAGAATCACAACAGTAGCTGCAAGTTGCAAAATGGCAAATTCAGATTTGATCAAAGGAAAAACTTCCTGAAAATTAGTTATCTAAAAGCCTCCTCCCAGAAAATTTTCAATCAAAGGCTAGGTGACCACTTGCCCATTAAACTCATTCAAGTGTGGATTTGACCTCTGATGTCTATGATTATGGCAACTATAAATGTCATAAAATGTTATTAAAATATCTAATAAAATTTTACTTCATAAAATATTTTATCATAAAAACCATTTCCGTTTATTTTTTAGAATAAAACTTTACAACATCAACTAAATTATCCTCCCTGCCCTCCAAGTCAGTGCAATTTAAACTTTCCTTTTATCTTCAAAAATAGGTGATCTTCAAAATGTTTTAAATATTTGTCTAGGAAACATTTTTTGCCAAACTTCACCAAGTATTAAATATATACTGATATGCTAGGACAAATAAAGACAAAATGAGAACACCTAGTACAATACTCAAAAAATACTCCTCAATTATTATTTAGTCACTTTATAAGTATTTGTTTAGAATTTTAGACAGACATGTACAAACAATGTGCTGAACTAATTACAACAGAGCACCTGAACTAATTAACACATAATTTTATTCCACCTATCATGCCTCAAGGGAGCTAATAAAACTTGATTTAAGAAAGCCCATCTACATAAGCTTCCACATAAAAATGAAAGTTCATTTTTTCATGTAAAAAAAGGAAAATTATGAATCAAAGAAGTTCATTAAATACTAATCAACAATGACTTAAATTAAAACACTGTCCAAACAGACCAAATAATGTCATTTTCATTTTAGTCTTTTACCTAACTTGGTACAAATATGGAACAAACTAAGCTAGGAAAATTACATTTATATAGCATTATTCAAAATACAGTCTTTTTAGTTAAATGGGTGAAAAGCTGGTCTGTGGGGGAACCTTGCTCTTTTGCATAAAGAGTTTACAATTTTTATAGTTAAAGAAAAATTAGAGATTAAAAAAACTTTATAGCAAAAAAAAGTAAAAATCTAACTACATGGACACTAAAGAGTTTGCAGAATAACAACTTAAGTCACTTATCATGGACTCACTTAATTAGCTACAAATTAATTGCTACCCACAAGTTGAAAAGGAGGTATCCTCTCATCATAACTGAATCTAGGACATGTGTAATCACAGCAAAAGTAGGTCATTCTACTACAGGTGAAATCTTTGTTAGAGGTAAAATTTATCTCTTTCTGTACAACAGTTCATGTGTTCAGTTCAAATAAAAGAGAGGGCGTAGAGGTAAATGAGTGATACCTCTGCATCCAGAGTGGCTGAAGCTACAATTAATCGAAGATCCCCTCGTTTCTTTTGGATCTACAAACAAAGAATCAAGAAACAATAATGGTGAAAAGTGGCCTTTAAAAAAAAAAAAGAACTAAGTGCTAGGCTATAGAGTGGAAGGGTTCAGAATAAGTAAAGAATATTTGTAAGAGACAAAAACAATGACTGCAGTGTGGCAAGGTAGAAGAGAGTAACATGGATGCGTGAAAATCAGACTTTTTTTTGTTTTAGTATATAAGGTTGGGGGACTAAGAAGAAAAGGGAGGAAACAGCCTGTATATCAAGGGGAGATCATTGTGCACATATGCAAGTATGTTCATCTACCATGTTTCCCTGATAATAAGACACTGTCTTATTATTTTTTTTTGGACAGAAAAACACCAGAGGGCTTATTTTCAGGGGAGGGCTTATTTTAATGAACATTGACAGCAATTTTAATAAACAGGTAAATGTGAACAAAAAAATGTACCTTTATTCAATAAGCAAATCACTGGGGAAGAACAGGATGACGCGCTCACTGCTCCAGCTCTGACTGGATGCAGCTTGGAGCGTGGCGTGCGTTTCACGGGGGGGGGATGGTGCATACAGAGGGTACCGTAATGTAGCGTGTAGCACAGGGGATCACCTTCACTACAGTAGCAATCTCAATAGGGCTTATTTTCGGGGGAGGGCTTATTTTAGAGGAATCTTACACAGTAAGGGGAGGGCTTATTTTCGGGATAGGTCTTATTATCGGGGAAACACGGTATGAGGGAGAAGGACCAGTTTATGAAAGGCAGTGAGGTATGGTGAAAAGTGAGCTGGATTTAGGATCAAAGACCCACAGATTTGACTCATGGTTCTACTGTTTATTAAATGATGGCTCTGAGTAAATCATCAAACTTTTTTGAGTGTCAGATTCTCTGTCTATAAAATGGATATCATAAATGTAAGCTATTATATAAAGAAAGGAAGTACAAGCTAAGGGAGATGTCTAGATATGAGTTTATGGAGCAGACCAGTGGTGACCAACTCAAATAAAAATGGAGGCCACTAATACGTACACGAGGCTCCTTCTGAACCACATACTGACTTAGTTTTAAAATGCATTATTATCTACATTTTATTGTACTTTCATTTATTTTGTTAAATATTACTTAATTACACTTTAATCTGATTCAGGTCATACTTAGGAGTGTTGTAGGCTGTATATTTGACACCTCTGGAGTATACTGTGTGGTTGGGAAATGGTGAAAAGCATATACTAAATGTGTCTAATTGGGGCAGCTAGGTGGTGCAGTGAATAGAGCACCAGCTCTTGAGTCAGGAGGACCTGAGTTCAAATCCTGTCTCAGACACTTAACACTTACTCGCTGCGTGACCTTGTGCAAGTCACTTAACCCCAATTGCCCTGCTTTCCCCCCTCCAAAAAGACAAAAAAACAAACAAATAAACATGTCTAATTAGTTATAGGGAGAATGTAAAATAGTGTACAAGGGTATACTTTGGAGCTGAATATGATGGATAGAGTTACACTGCAAATGCAAGGGTAATCACTAATGAGGTGATCCTGACATCTAGAATAAAGTTATGTACAGCATGGTGAGAGTATACACAGGGTAGGCAGGTGTAGGACTGCAGTTAAGAGTATGTTCTTATACTGGAAGAGTAGAGGATACATGGAGGGGTGTCATAGGAGATGAGTGAGTGCATAAGTGAACATGCTTTAACACTGTTTTGTCACTATGTAGAGATAAGCAGTAATAAGGTGGGGTGAATAGCTTCTAAAAATGGATGGATGATAAATTACACAATCAAATATTTGTGCTCCTTACCAAATATGTAATACAGATGTGGATATGGTCAAATTTTTGGAATTAATACTCATTATGAACCAAACAGAATAATCTTTGTCACATGAAGTGCAAATCAATTTAAAGACATATTATGGTGGTTTACTAGAAGGGCAGCATATTAGCAAGCCAGACATTTCCCTTCATGCCCTAACATTGCAGTATCTGTTGATCGAGCAGTAAGAGTATGAAAAAAAATAAATGAGAAGCAAACAGTACATATTCTACTCAAGAATTCCCCTAGCCACACGGATTTACCTTTTTTAACAAGCCAATAGCAATATCTGTATATAAAGTTCTTTCATGGGCTTCATCCAGCATAAGAGCACTATTAAATACAAGGGGGACAAATTTCAGTAATGGTGGAAAAAAAAAACAAGCCTTCCCTACATGAATAATCAAATCTAGCTTTCCAAAGGCATTCTTAGAATTTACCCATCTATTGACTTTTAGTAGCAGCAAACCTAGTTATCTGAAAATGCAGTGATGTTAATACTAATAAAAATGTGTGCCATCAACTCAACATTTAATATATCTTCAAAGAACAATACTGTGCTTACTTCCATGTCCAAAAGTTTTAATTCAATACAGTATTACTAAAGGCATCATCATTTCATTTTGAACTGTATCATAGGCAGAAAAACTATAAATCATGTGAAAAAATGGTACAAAGTGCAAACTGCACACAATAGCTAATGACGGAGGGCAGCATGAACTCAAAATCATATTTGACCTGGGGATTGTCAAACATATTCCAGATGTGAAACTTAGATTTTATCTAGAAATATAAAAGCACGACTTCCCCAACTTTATCTTAAGACATAAAAATATAGACACATAGCAGTGCTCATTCAGTAACTAAGAGATATTTTTTGGTTAATTAAGTAGTCTTAAGTTCACTAATTAATTATACAATTCCTGTACTTGGCTTTCACTATATAAGTCCTATATCGGTATGTAAGTGAGAAGAATTCAGCACAATTTACTGGTGTTTTAACAATCATGTTTTTAGACTATTTTAAATGCTGAAAAAGTGTTTCTCCTACCTAAACTATAAGATCACTATTATTTCTTCATTCTGAGTCTGCAAAATGACTTCTTACAGCAAATTTTATTTTAATTAAATATTTAAGCATTAACAAAGTTTAAAGAAAATTTGTCAAGAAAAGACATTTACCTATATTTTGTTAATAATGGGTCAACCATCATCTCCCTGACCAGCATTCCATCAGTCAGAAACTAAATGAAAAAAAAAAAGATATAAATGAATTTTTACAACACAGTCTCACTCAAAGAAAAAACCCACCTTAAATAAGCTAAAAGTATAATCTATTGACAAGATAAATCTATGTGTAATACCAATCCCATTTCAACAGATTCTAAAAAAACATTTAAATGCTTTGTCTACCAATTACTATTTGAAATAAGTGGACAATCAACTGGAGCTTGTCTTTTATTAACTGAGATTTTTGTAGAGATGATATTTAAGATTACATGGTATAAAAGTACATAAATATTATTTGGGCATCATTTTCCCTGGGTTTTTACTATTGATATGCATATAAAGAAAGTAGTCAGAGATATACTTGCAGCTTTTCACAGAAATCTGACAAGTACATTTAAACTAGACAAAGACTGCAAATTGACTGCTGTAACTTTACCTTATCTATTATCTAGCTCATGTAATTGTGTCTTTGCTGCAAATCCTAGGAGATTATCAGGAGATACTAATATCTAATCTTCACTTCACTCCAAAATTCCCATTCCACACATACCTAAATCTAATTCACTGCTACATCTCAACAGAAATCTCATTCTAGACTTGGAAGGCTAGCGCAGTAGCTGGCACGTAGGAGGCATATTAAACTCTTCTTGATTTGGACTGCTACATTAAAGTGAAATGGTGACTGGTGAATAAAATGCATTATTTTACTCAATACTTAAATGCCAAATTTTAATCTTGGCAAACATAAAATGTAAACAAAAGATATGAAATATAAATATAGAGAAATTATAACTGGTGAAAAAATTAATATGTTTTTGCTTTGATTTATCAATTTCCACTACTCGGTTTAAAGTATTAAGTCCTTTTAAGTGTAAATATTGAAAAGTCATATGAGGTAGTGGAAAAAATACTGAACTAAAAGTGAGGACATCCAAGTTTTGTCCTAGTTTTGCCTGAACAAGTCATGTAACCTCTTAGGCCCACACACAATTGCTTGAGGGAATTCAATTAGATAATCACTGAGTACTCCTCCAGTTCTAAATACATACTATTATTCCACTCTGATTAAATACTTTCCAATTAAACTAAAAAGTTCCTTGAGGGAAAGGACCATGCCTCTATTTCTTAGGTCTTTTCCCACAGTGCCTATTTCAGGACACAGTGTACAGCAGGAATTTGATATATTCTGAATAATCAGTAACTGCATTAAAAAAACTTCTCTATATAAGCATGAATCTTTGCTTTCTTTAAATGAGCAGCACTTTATTGCCTTCCTTATGAGAAAGAATAGATGGGGAAGTATGAACATTTCACCTTAATTCTTTTTTTTTTTTTTTTGCTTTTTGGAGGGCAATTGGGGTTAAGTGACTTGCCCAAAGTCACACAGCTAGTAATTGTGTCAAGTGTCTGAGGCCAGATTTGAACTCAGGTCCTCCTGACTCCAGGGCCAGTGTTCTATTCACTGTGCCACCTAGCCACTCCCTCACCTTAATTCTTGTAGCTTGTGGATCAGTGCAGTCATCAAACCGAATACAATATCCAACCTCATGGCCCAGCACTGCACCCCTTTCTTCAGCAACTCTCCCTGCAACCTTTGAGTGAAAAATAGAGACAAAATTATTATTCCATTGCATATGGCCTATTAAAACCTAAATAATAAGCTTCCTTCAAGTGACTGACTGTATGTTTACCACTAAGAGAAAAGATGACAAAAAAAAAACTAGAATTTATGACAATCCCTATGGTAGGTTTCATTTAATTTTTCATATGTTCGCACTTTACCTCAACCAAAAAGAGGCCAGATTGTATAGGTAACAGAATGCCAGACATAGAATCAGTAAGATAAGGGTTCAAATTCTACCTCTGACACTTTAATAGTTATGTGACCAAGAGCCTTTCTCTCAGCCTTAGTTTTTGTAATACATTTGTAATATATAAGTTACAGGGTTGTTTTGAGGCTCTAATGAAACGTATATAGAGTGCTTTGTGAACTTTAAAGTACTACATAAAAGTTGTTACTGTTATTATCATCATTATCACTAACATCATTATTAACTGGCATATATACTTCTTGAAGGCAGGGAACATAAGTTATACTTCTTCATATTTTCTGTAAGACATAATAGAGTACCTTGCTGATGGTAGGGACTCAAAAAGAGTACTGATTTGATTTGGGTAGAACAAAGTAAACAAATATGTTTTCAGAGTAAGATGATACAGTTAACATTTATGAAAACTTCTTAACAGGATTCTACAAGTAACCCAAACCAGGTATGCAGTTAATAACTTATTACAGCAATTATTAACTGATTGCTCTAATAGTTAATTAGCAAGGACTTCCCTTTAGACACCTGCTTACCCTTTCCAGTTTTACAGGCTGAAAATAAGTAAACAAGTGAGGAGGCAACAAAAGTCAAGATCAAGAACAAAGCACTCTATTTTCATTCAGTTAATGGAAAAGGACGAGTCACAATTTTTCTATACTTCCATCAGTACTAAAAAAAAAAAGACTGGGGGGTAAGAGAGGGCTCCTTCTTCAGATCCATGAACTGAATAGGTTAACATAACAATCCAAAATAATTTCTGAGGTGCCTAGCACAGGGCTACTCACATCATAGGCACTCAAATTAATGATATTGGGGGGTAGGAGGGAATACGACATGGTATAACAGCACAAGAAATACCAGACTACAAGTCACAGAAACAGAATTCAAGTCCTGGCTGCCATTTATCTGTGTGAACATGGATAAGTCACATGTCTCCTTTAAGCCTCAATTACCTCATCTGTAAAATGAGGATAACAATAGCTATACTATATATTTCACAAGGTTGTTATAAGGAAAGTGTTTTGTATATCTTAAAACTGCCACAGAAATGTGAGTTATCATCATACTAATTTTCCACTTCTAAAAACAAGTAGCTCTGTGGAGGTGAGTAAATACTAAGGAATACTAGTGTGGAGAATTTTCATCGCGTGCTTAACTGTAACCTGCCCTGGTCTACACACTGTCACACTACCAAAATGTAAGCTCTGTAAGGGCATGATTGTGCGAAGCAAAGCAGTGCTAGGCAACACAGAAAACTGGCAGCTCCTAATACAACTCTGGGCACAAAAAAAGCATTTGATAATGATGATGTTATATTTGAAAACCAGGATTCTACTATGTAAATTGTCAGTGCATCACCACCCTATAACAGAGGCAACATCTGCCTTAGTAACAAAATTAAGTATATATAAAAAGTTTTAAATTAAGTGCATCATCAATTAGACCCCACAAAAAAATATAAGAAAACTAGGGAGCTGGAAAAGAGTGTGCCTCCCCCTTCCAGTGAGTAATAGTTTCTATAAATTATATGGGATCATCAATGGCTTTTTGTTCCATTGACTCATATGTATGTATATATATATATAAGAATGTTGGACTCTTGAGTCAGAGGTCCTGTGCTGAAATTCCAACTCTGCCACTGACTGCCTGTATGATTTTGGGAAAATTAACTATCCTCTCTGGGCTTCAGTTTCCTAATTTCAAAAATGAAGAACTTTTACTAGATAACCTCTCTAAAACCCCTTCCACCTAAAAATCTGGGACACTACAGCTACCATGTTAACAATAAGTATTCCAACTACAAATGAAAGGAATATTCAGAAAAGGAGCAATAAACATAAATTATTTATATTGCTCATAAATTTCCCAAGTGATTTTGCTAATCTGTAGCAAAGAAAAATTGTAACATAATTATAATTGTAATGTAAATTCATGAGCAAAATTAAGATAAAAGAATATAATGGTTAGAAATCTATGAATCATATAATTATAACCTTAAACTTAAGAGTCAATAATGTACCACTCCAACCTAGACCAGTTCAGTCAAAATTACATAGAAAAAAACACGTTTAGACTATAACTGAACTGGGCATGATAATAATGTAAAGGAATGACTGAGGAGCACAGTGACAGGGAAATCATTATTGTGATTTAGAATGATAGCAGGAACTCAAAAAGAGCATTGATTTGATTTAGGCAGAACAAAGCAAACAAATGTGCTTTTAGAATAAGCCAACACAGTTAACATTTATGGAAACTGCTTAACAGGACTCTACAAGTAACTCATACCATCTATGCAATTATTAATTTATTACTGCAATAATTAACTGCAATCTAATAGTCAATTAACATAGAGTTCCCTTTCTAAATCCAGCAAGAGAATATTATAAAATCTGGTTAAGTGATAGCCACAGAAAATTAAGCAGAGAGATAAAGTAACCTGATTTACACTGTGAGTGTGAATGCTCTCAAATTTTAGAAATTCACATAGGCTTTAGAAAGAAAAACAACTTCCAAACTTGACTGAACTACTTATTTGATACACAGATTAATTTGCATAAATCATTTCCTTTAAAAATAGAAGACCTTTGCCTCTAGGAAGACTTGAGGTTAATGCTGGTTGTAGATTGGGATCTGGATTCCTGAAAAACTTGCCTCTAAAATACTAAGTGCTACAATTATTTTTAATGTGAATGTGATTTAAGTTAAACAACTTGCCCTCAGAATAGAGGATTTACTGTAATATTCTTGGATAATACCCAAATCATAATGTGTTAAAAGTAGATTAATCTGAGCAATAAACACCAGAAACAAAACAAAAAATCCTCTCCTTCCAAAACAGTAAAAAATATTCTTCAAACCAACTGTCACTTGCTAGGTATTGTTTTATTAAAACTCAGCCACATCCTCAACCAATTTAACTCTTATTTATTCAAATAATGACTTGAATTTTTTCAGATGCACTACTAAAGAAATATTGATCAATAATAAATGTAATTAATTTTATTATTATTTCTAAGCTAAGGACAATAATTCCAATTGAATTAAAATAAGGACAAAAGCAGGGCCTCAGGGAAGTATTATGTAATCACTGAATTACAACACAAAATTGATCAGAAATATCTGATGGACAAAGAATTAAACAATCCTTCATCTTTAGTATTTGTAAAGTAATATAATAATCCTTAAAATTAAAGGCAGACTCTGAGGAAGAAAAGAAATGCTAATGAGACTTACTGAAACAGCAGCCACTCTTCGTGGCTGGGTCACTCCTACTACACGTCCCTCTGCTGTCCAGCCAGCTTCTGCCAGATACTGCAAATAAAATGAAATCAACGTACCTCCATAGCATATAATGAACAACTTAATTTAACTGACTGACTTTCATTATTACAAGAATCTTTTCTGTTGGTATCAATCTTCCTAGAATTCAGAATCTTTGTTTCACATTCACATTCCTTGCTAGAGTCAGCAAGGCCTTACTAGTTGGAATACAAAAAATTCTACTGAAAATAGAATTAATCCAAAGTGTACATATCATAAGGATCACAAATAGAATCGATAAATAGAAAGATAATAGGTAACAGATAATAGAAATAGATAAAATAAACAGAACTAATCCAAAGTGTATATATCATAAGGATCACAAATTTAGAACTGGAAGCTATCTTAGAGATCACCTAGTTCAACTCCATCACTTTACTTGGTCACAGACTTGCCCCAGATCACACAGGAGTGACAGAGCTAGGTCCTCTGACTTCACATTCAGTGCCCTTTCCATTGTATCAAGTAGTTCATTAGAAAATTACCTGCATTTTGCTCATTTTGAGAAATATATTATTCACATTTAATAATATCCAGAAGGATCTACACACTCCAGAAACGTTTAGTACATGGAGATTCAGTAGCTTGAAAAGGTCAGCAGAAAGGTGTTATATAAAAATATAGCAGGGCAGCTAGGTGGCACATTGGCCCTAGAGTTAGGAGGACCTGAGTTCAAATCCAGGTCAGATACCTGACACTTAAAAGCTGTGTGACCTTGGGCAAGTCACCTAAATCCAATTGCTTCCTCTCCCCACCCCCCCCAAAAAATATATATATATGTGTATATATATAGCTATAAAAAGGTTTATAATCTTGAAAAATAAAATAATGGTTACTAGTATACTATCAAAGAATTTTATTAAAATAGCCCATGTTTTCAAGAAAAAAAATGCTTGGTTGCCAACAAAATATTTTTTTTAAGGCTTCAGTAAAAGAGAAAAGAAATAGCTTTGAAGTTAACAATAATTCCTCAAAAACATTTTATTTGAATCTAAGCAAAAATTAGCAAACATTAAACACATACTCACTTGTGGAATCTGTGTAGTTTTCCCACATCCTGTTTCTCCAACAATCACCACTGTCTGATAGTTTTCTATCAAGTATAAGATATGATTTCTAAGCTGAAATGCAAAAAACAAATGAAAAAGCAATGAGCTATATGAAACAACAAAAACAAAGATTCTTTATAATCTGTGAAATTAGTTTCTAAAGGGCAATTTATTTTAAGTGAACATATTTTAGAGATGCCTGAATCATTAATTCTAAAGATATTCACAAAGCAGTTACTTAAAGACTCTATATATGGACTTTATGTGTGTGTGTGTGCACACATACATGAGTATTTCAACATATCATGAATTTTCCTTTATCCACAAAAAGTAAAGGGAACTAGAGGTATAAGCTATTCAATGATTGCGGTAAAGGAGATATATAAAGTACTATCTATATAAAGGTAAGCTATTATTATCAATATTCCCTTTCCACATGATTGCCCTTCAAGTGTCCGAGGAGAGTTATCTTGTCCTCCTTTCTAAGTCTTCTCTTCTCCAGGCTAAACATTTCCAGCTCCTTTAATCATTCTATATATGACACTTAGAATCCCTACACGAGCTGGATCATTATTGTTTGGACAGGCTGCAGTTTGTCAATATCTAGAAGCAGGGGTTCTTGAACTTTAAAAAAAAAATAGAAATATTTTGATAACTATTTCAATAAAATTGGCATCATTTCTAATTAAAGTCTTTTTATTCTATATCTTTAAAAAACATTCTAAGAAGGGGCCCATGTACTTCTAGACTTCCAAAGGAGTCCATGACACAAAAAAAGGTTAAGAACCCTTGATCCAGAGTCACAGAAAGGAATACTGGCACCTGGGGCAAATTCAAATAGGGCAGAAAGGTGGTACAAACTAATACTCCTGTGCATAGTTAAGGTAAATTAGAGACAAGAGTCATGGGAATTAATAAGCATAAGTAACTGTGAGGCCAGTGTCTGAAGGATATACCTGGGTGAGGACCCTGGGACCTTGAAGTCACATGTGGCCTTCTAGGTCCTCCGGTGAAGCCTTTTGACTGGGTCCAAGTTTTACAGAACAAATCCTTTTATTAAGAGGATTTGTTCTGTGAAGTTTGGATTCAGTCAAAGAGCCACATGTGGCCTTGAGGTCACAGGTTCCCCACCCCTGGTAGAAGCTGGGGTAGAAAAGGCTGTGAATCTAGTACTGAAGTTATTGGAAAGGAGACAGAATAACCTGGAGGTCCATAGATAACAGCGATAAGGAACTGAACAGGATCAAATAAGCTTTAATTGAGATCAGGTGGTTTCTGACTGGTGCTATCAGAAGCAAAGAGTATGCCTCCAGTTTCTGGCCCTGAGAGTCAGAAGGTTAAGAGGAAAGGAGCAGTCAGCCTGGAAGAGGATGTCAAGAAATACGGTGTCTTCAGATAAAGACTGAATTTTAATGAGCACTAGGGCATGGGAGGAACATGAAAGAGACCTAGGATAGCAGGAATCATAGATATGGAGCTGGAACTAATCCTGAAGATCATCTACTCCAGGGCTTCTTAAATTTTTTCCACTTGAAACCCCTGCAACCCCTTTAGTACTTCATTTTACAGAAGAAAACACTGGGGCTCAGAATGGTAAAGTAACTTGCCTAAAGTCACAAAACTATTAAAAGTCACAGTCAGAATTCTGACTCAGGTTTTTTACTCTAAATTCTGCAGTCTATCCTCTACCTCACCATGGAGAAAAGATTCAGAGGGTTCAAGGGAAAAAAAAGGACAAAAGGCAGGGGATGACAGGAATGGAGAAGGGCAAGTGCTACAGTATGCTACAGGAGGAGGGAAGATAGGAGAGGAAGTATCATGGTCGATGTGTTCCTAGCTGTCCTGCGGGCTCCAAGTTCTTAGGGCAAGGTGCTATCTAGGCATAGGGCAGGGGAGAGTTATAAGGGTGATAAGGGTGGGTAGGAGAGTAGCTGTACAACTGGTTGCAAGCTTTTAGAAGGTGACAGGTGAGAGGGAGGAAATGGGTTAGTTAGACGCCAGTGCTGGTGGAGAAGTAGAAATTTATCTCCCACCCCTATATCTAGATGTTGGCATCCATGGAAGAGCTCCGATCATTCTGTGCATGCTTTGGTACAGTCAGTATCTCTCTCAAAATATAGTACTCAGAATAGAAAAGAATATGTGGTCAAATCAGCAAGGAGTACTACTCTCTGATTAGAGTACTTTGATTACTTCCCAGTTTAGAGAGTGCTTTACAAATATCTCATTTATCCTTACAACAATCCTAGGAGGTAGGTATTATTATTATCCTCATTTTACAGATGAGGAAACATGCAGTTAGAGGTGAAGTGACTTGCCCAGGGTCACAC
This sequence comes from Petaurus breviceps papuanus, assembly GCF_028583685.1. NCBI lineage: Eukaryota > Metazoa > Chordata > Mammalia > Diprotodontia > Petauridae > Petaurus > Petaurus breviceps. The sequence continues at coordinate 2,535,301 of NW_027187280.1, read as the reverse complement.
AGCTAGTGTCTAAGGCTACATTTGAACTCAGGTCTTATTTTGCCACCTAGCTACTGTTCTGGAATGCAGCCTAAGATCACTTGAGTCTTTTTGGCAATCACCTCACATTACATTCTCAAACTGAGCTTGTAATCAACTAAAATTCCCAAGTTGTTTTCAAGTGAATTGTTGTCTAGCTACAATTTCCTAATCCTAAAGTTCCTTCCAGCTCTAAAACACTATACTCCTATAGCTGATTTTCAAAAACCTAATTGCAAGACTTTAAATTTATGCCTTCTCAATTTTACCTTTTTCTTTATTTTTGTAGGTTTATGTGATCATTTGTCAAATTTACAAAAAAAAGGATTTTTTAAGTAAAAAAAAAATTTACTTATCAGTTCTTTTGGTTATGCCTTATTAAAGGCTAAGATAATGTTTTGTTCCTTATTTTGTCTTTTTATTTGATTGCTTTGGTTGATGTTAACAAATTTTCATTTTATTTTTCTTAAATTTGGCCTGTCATTCCAAGCAACTGAAATATAATAGATAATAGATTTGGAGCTGGAAGGAACATTAGATGTTATCTAGTCCATCTCCTTCATTTTACAGATGAGGAAACTGAGGCTCAGACAGATTAGGTGACTTGTCCAAGTTCACAAAAGAGGTAGTAAGTGCAGAGTTTGGAGGTGAGCCTGGAGTCCCTAACTCCGAATCCATTAGTCTTTACACAGACTCCATAGTCCAACCTCTCATATTCACTAAGTCACTGCCATACGTTTTCATCTAAGTCATTTGGGCCAAGGTTGAAACTCTGCAGAATACTCCTCTATAGACCTTCTTCCAATCCATTACTGATCCAGACATTCGCCACTTATAAATACACTTTACATGTAGTATAATCCAATATATATTCATCTGTCTTATTTACAAATATATCTTGATAGACTATCAAATACCTTGCAAATGAGTACTCCTCTGTAAAATCAGAATAATACTTGTATTGCCTGTTTCAGAGGGTTGTGAGGTTAAATGAGAAAATCTATATGAAGTATTTTGTGACTTTAAAGTGTTACATAAATGTAAGCTATAATAATAATTAGACAAAATCCACATATATAATCTATAGCTTTCCCTGACACATTAGTCTAATAATACTATTAAAAAAGGAAATTAGTTTAACTAGCACAATTTATTCTTAGTGAATCTATGCTGGCTCCTAGTGATCACTTCTTTTCTTTCTAGACATAAACTTTTAGAAGTGAATGTTAAATAAATACTTTTAAAAAAAAAAGATCCAGAGACCAACTATTTATAATTACCCATTCTAGCATTTTGCTTCGAAGTGACAGTAAGCTCATCAATCTAAAATTACTGGAACCCACACTTTTTTGGGAAAAAATTATTTATCTGTCTCTAACCTTTGGTGTCTATCAAGTTTTTTTTTCCCCACATTTTCTCAAAACTCACACGGAATTTCCTACACTAGGATGTCATTCATCCAGGGTAAGAGAATATAACTCATTTATAAAAACAGGGCTTTTCTTACTATTTCCTCACCTATCATACACTTGTATTTCTGCTTAATGATGTTTATCCTACTTTGACAGACCTATAAATCATTCTCTTTGACAGAAAAGATGGAAGCAAAATATTTCTGCAGTCCATTAATTTTATACTATCTGTCCTAAACAATAAATCTAACCTTTCATTAGATCATAGACTCACATATTTAAACCTAGAAGAGACTTTTCCTTATCATTTTTCTTGTTAATATAATAAACTCCCTTTAAATACAAAGTACTATGCTGTTTAAGTCATTCTAGCATTTTTCCTTTCTGATTATTCTTACAGTTTGTACAATTATTTAATCTCCTTCCTTGTTTATGACTTCCAACCTTATCATTCAACTGAAAATATTCACTCCAAAGTTACCAATGATCTCCCATTTGTCAGATCTAAAGTCTTTTCTCAATCGTCATACCTTCTTGGCCTCTCTATAGCATTTAATACGTTGACCCTCCTCAATAAGATCTTTGGATTTTCATAACACTTCTGTCTCCTGGTTTTCTTCCTACCTATCTCACCACTCCTTTTCAGTCTCCTTTATTGTATCTTCAGCCATGTCATGCCCACTAACTGTGGGTGTCCACCAGGGCTCTGTCTTGAGTCCTATTCTCATTTCTCTCTGTTCTGTCTCACTTAGCAATTTCATCAGTTCCCATGGGTTCTATTAACATTTTTATGCTGATGATTCCCAGATCTATATATTCAATCCTAGTCTCTGGTCTGAGTTCCAGTCTCACCTTACTAATTATCTTTCCTTCTAAATCCTCCTCACTCCTGAACTTTTCTATCACCTTAGATAGCGTATTACCCTTCTTCCAGTAACAGATGTCCACTACCTCAGGCCTCACTCTCACTGAATACACTCTCACATATCCAATCAGCGGTCAACTCTTGTCATTTCTACCTTCACAACATCTTTCATCTATGTCCCCTTCTCTCTACTCATACAGACATCAAGGGAGGTCAGGTCTTCATCACCTCTTCTTTGCATTCCTGCAATGAACTCCTAATTGGTCTCTCTGCCTAAGTCTTTCCTTACTTCTCCTCCACATAACTGCCAAAGTAATCTTCTTAAGCACAAGTGTGACTATGGTCCCCACCTACTCCAGAGTGTCCTTATTATTTGTAGGATCAAACATAAAATCCTGTTTAGCACTGAAAGCTCTTCACAATCGGATCCCTTCCTACCTTTCCAGTCTTCTTATACTTTACTTTCCTCCACATACTTGATGATCCAATGACACTGCTCCCCTACATCATGGGTGGGGAGCCTGCAACCTTGAGACCACACACATGGTCTAGGTCCTTGGGTAAGGCCTTTTGAATGAGTTCAAGTTTTACAGAATGAATCCTGAGGGGATTTGTTCTGTCAAGTTTGGATTCAGTCAAAAGGGTCACCCCTGCCCTAGATGTTCCTCAAACAATTCTACGTCTCCCATCTCCACACCTCTGCACTGTCTGTCCCTGCCTTCGATGATCTCCCTCTTTACCTCTCCTTCCTAGTTTCTCTGGTATTCTTCAAGGATCAGCTTAAATACAGCCTTCTGCAGGACACATTTCCTATTCACCCCAGATCTCACAGTTCTCCCCTCTAAGGTTTCTTTGCTTCTATGCTATACGTATCTTGTACATATCTATTTAATACATGTTGTCTTCCCTATTAAGATGGAAGTACTTTGAGGAGAAGGACTATCTTTTGCCTTTCTTTGCATTCCCAATGCTTAGCACAGTACCTGGCTTACAGGAGGCACTTAATAAATATTGATAAACTATTACTGTATCTTCTGTTAGACTGTAAGCTCCTTGAGTTCAGGGACTTTGTCTTTGTATCCCTAGGGTCTACCAGAGGCACAAGAATCAAATGCTTACTGATTAACTGATGTAATTATACTTATTTCAATACTTCAAGGATCTGTGCATTGATTTGGGTCTGCCCCCAACTGACACAGATCATATCACTATGCCTTCAGAAAACATTGTTTTGGATTTGCTATAGTTACAAAACTCATCACTGTAGCCAATCTGGTGATGAGCCCCCCCAAACTAAGCCAGGCTGGTCCTCAAACAACAAACATAAGATAGTCAATCGATGATGCCTAAAGCTTTTCTAGTCTGATCAGATCTGTCAAAGCTTGTCCCTCCACTGGCATAGACTTTGAGAACCCAGGGTCAAATCTGTACCTCATTAAGGAACAAAAAGATAACTTTGTTGGAGTAAAATATATATTGTACATAATAAACATATGATATTCCTAATTAATTTAAAGGAAAGATTTAAAAAATGTTTTCATATTCTTAATTAATAAAATATCTCATTGGAAAGACACCAAAGTCTTTCAAGATTTTGTAAGGTTACTTTTAACAAACAAAAATAATTCTAAGTATTCCACAAATTGTGATAGATAGCAGGTTTTAGGATTCATATGCCTTTGATATATTCTAATAAAATTTTTTAGAGAAATTTTGAAAAGTATTACAGAGTAATATAGGAAGATTTAGATCAACTGATACAAAGTGAAGAGGAACCAAGAATATAATATATACAATGATTACAGCAATTTAAATGAAAAAGAACAAAACAATCAAAACTAAAGGCTGCAAAATTATCATCACCAAACTTGGCCCCAAAAAAGAGATATGAGAATATATCTCTGCCCTTGCCCCCATTCCTCTGTTGAAATGGGGGTCCAAGGGTGCTCAGGGTCACAACTCACACTTTAAGAAACGTTGAAGGGGTCAAGAGTGGAAAAAGTTGAAGAAGTGCTGGCATAGAATACTGCATATGATATCAGACTTTTTTGATATTTTGACTAGGTTTTACAAAACCTTTTTTTCTTTTTAAAAAAAAATTTTATTATTAAGACTAGCTCTTGGAGCGGGTAGGTGGCGTAGTGAATAAAGCACTGCCCTTGGAGTCAGGAGGACACGAGTTCAAATCTAGACTCATGAGTAGGAAATGTAGATGGTACAAAAATTAAGTACATGAATAAAATTTATTTAAAAAAACTAAAACTGGCTATATATATATATATATATATATATATATATATATATATATATATATACATATATATATATCAGCTCCATAGCTCCCAAAGATTTGATTATTATCTCTAAGCAGACAACTTCCAAAGCTCTATCTTTCTCCTATGCCTCAATTTCTCCATCATCTAGATGTCCCAAAAGTAACTCAAACTCATTATGACCAGAACAAAACTCATGATCTTTCTCCTCAAATCCCCCCCTTTCTCCTACCTTCCCTACTTCTGTCAAAGGCGTTACTATAATTCTAGTTACCCAGACTCCCAACCTAGTCCCTATGGAAATTAATCTATTCATCTTTGAACTCTTGCCCTAGGCCATAGTGCTTGGACTGAATGGTGACCATGTGAATGAAAACTAGCCCACTATATCTGCTGACACCAGATACCATACCATGTTTCATCTTCACATACCATCTAGTCATCCACCCAGCCCATCTGTCACATACACCTCTTTCCCCTAACCTATTTTTCACCTCTTTCTCTGGATCAATAATACAATAATTTCAGGGAAGGTCAAATCAGTTGACTCCCTATAAATCAATTCATCACCTCTGGGACAACAAAACTCACTTCCCTAGCCACTACTCTCCAATGAGTTGTCTTATCTCATGAGAATGAAAGATCCTTTAGGGCAAGGACTATCTCTTGTTTTATATTCTTTATACTCAGTCCTTAATATTGGGCCTAGCACATAATAATTATTTAACAAATGCTTTTCCATTCATTCTTTCATCATCTACTATTTCTTCTCACTCCCCATTTCCACCTAGTTTCCAGTCTAGTCTACTCTATCTTCACATCTCTCCCATCTGTTCCCTTCTCATATAGCCCTAATTCAGGCTCTCGTCACCTCTTGCCTAGAACACTGCAGCGGCCTCCAAACTGGTCTCCCAGCTCTCAGTCTTTCCCCTCTCCACACAGCTACCAAACTGATATTCCTAAAGCATGGTCCTGACCAGGTCACTTCAGAGCTAAAGAACTTTTAGTGGCTCCTAACTGCCTCTAAGATAAAATACAAACACTTCCATTTAGCATTTAAAATACTTCAATCAGACTCCTATCTTTCTACAGTGATTTCACATTACTACCCTTAACTGTATTCAATGTTTCAGACAAACTAGTCTACTTGCTATATACAACATTCCATCTCCCACCCCTATACCTTTGTACGGGCTATCCCCCAGGCCCCAAACACCTCCCCCCCCTTTCTGACTCCTGGAATCTCTAGCTTCCTTCAAGGCTATGCTCAAGTTCCCAGTCATTCCTTATTCTCTCAGGTGTTAGTGCTCTTCCTGCCTCCCCAAAATTATTTTGGATTAACTGTGCCTACATTTTATATTCACTTATTTGCATTCACACTGTTTATCCCCAGCAGAAAGTAAACTCCCTAAAGATATAAGCTTTTCTTTTCTGTCTTTCACTTTCTAGTAACTAACATAGTGACTAGCACATAGTACAGGCTTAATAAATGTTTGATGAATTGAATATAAAAATTGCCAATTAGTACACAATTCAAGAATAGTAGAATAATATAATACCTTAAAAACTGGTAACTTTTGTCTCTGCTGTTCTATAGAAAGGGCAGCATGAGGATTATAAATAACAGTGGTTCCAGAGCTTTCTGTTGTACTTTGCCTCTCTTCTGAGATGCTGATACCTGGGCCTTCTGTGCCTGTAAGATAAATATTTATTGAAGTCCTGTCATCTTGTGAACAGATAAATACATTAAAATTAAGATACCCAATGTATTCTTACATTATGTTACTAAATTTCACCTTAGGGAAAGTATCTTGAAAAGTGGGTATAAGAATTAGGAAAACTTTTACCCTTATACAGATTAAAGTATCAGGAACATGGAAGGTAATGATAATCCCATGGCACTCAGTACTGTGTTCAGTTCTGGTGATACATTTCAAGGAGAAAAGGATCAACTGCAATGCATCCCAAAAAGGGTAATCAGGAGGATGCTGGAGAGCCTGGAAACTTTCATATGAGAGTTGAAGTAACTGAGGATGTTCATAATGGAGAATGGACAACTTAAGGCGGGGAAAGGTATGTGTGTATGGGGGAGAATATACATCATACCTGTCTTCAAGTATCTGAAAAGCTGACACATGGAAGAAGGATGAAAATCAATTATTCTAGAAGTATCTATAGAATGCCTACAATGTATAAGACACAATGAAAGGGACAAAGATGAAACAAAAAAGCCTTTACTTTCACAGAGTTTACCATCTAAAAGAATTATTCCATTTGGCTCTAGAAGGCTAAACCAGATCGAAATTATAATAAGGTAGATTTTTCTGCTAAATATAAGAATACTTTTCTAACAATTCTAGCTTTTATGTGAAGCAGAACTGAGTCTCTAACAATGAAAATGCTCAAAATAAGCTTTAATATCTACAAAGAATACTATAAAGCAAGGGTTCTTAACTTTTTTGCATCAACATTCCTTTGGCAGTCTGGCAAAACTTAAGGACTGCTTCTCAAAATAATGTCTTTAAATGCTCAAAATAAAATACAAAGAAAACCAATTATATTTAAAGTACAGTTACAAAAAAAAATTTCTTTTAAAAAGTTCACAGATCCCAGCTTAAAAACTGTTACAAAGAGATTCTTACATTGCCTGGAAAGACAAAGTTGTAAAGAGCCCTCTGAGAGCTCCACAGCACATGCTTCAGTCACCTTCATGGCTGCTGGAACAAATTATTCCTATTCCACTAGGAGAAGACTTCACATGCTTAGGGCTGACACCCCCCTAACTCACACACAGGTCTGAGGTGTCTCAGATACCCTCAACCTGGTTTAGCCCACCCGCTGATATAGTTTACTAGGATGTGGCTGCTGCACATGCTACAGCTTCCTGGAGCCACAAATGAGAGTTGGACAGGTGGACACCAAAAGTGGATGAGCCGCCTTGAAAAGCGCTTGGCAAACCCTCACATCAAAGGTGCCAGTCTTCCCTACACACCCCATTTACCCCAAAGGTAAAGTAGATAGCTTCTAAGAACTCTTCCAATTCTAGCATTCTATTTTGGCACTCAATGGTCTTTCTCACTTATTTCTGGGTTTATATATTCTAAAGGACTAGCTAGGGTAGACAGAATTCTAACTTCCAAATAAACAGTATTTTTATTAAACAGTATGTGGATGTTACCATACACAACCCAAAATACTACACTGCAAATGCCTGGTAAGTTTTAAAGTATCATATAAATGTCAGTTATCATTAAATAATTTGCCCCACAATCACCTTCATTTAACTGAAATCTATTTAATTTTACCTTTTTAAACTTGTTCAATGTTCTCTCTCACCTTCTAGTCTTTCTTTTCTAATATTCCCCTCCTGGCCCCTATTAGAAAGAATATATTCTTTCGATCCCTTTTGCTAATCCAGTTTCCTCCTAATTTTTCTTTTTTTTTTTTTTTTTAATACTGAGAGTCTCCCCATCTCACCCACACTGGAAGTGCAAGGGTTCTTCACTGCCTGATCCCACTAACTGACTGCATGGGAGGTTTAGCCTGATCCATTTCTGATTTGGGCTTCAACAACTTGGTAACACCCCCCCCCCACGCTCCCATGGGCTCACCATATTAATGCTGAACTAAGTGGGACACCTAAATTGCATAATCCACTGAACTCTTGAGCTCAAGAGATCCACCAGCATTAGCATCCACTGGCGCTAAAATTACATGAGTATATCACCACACCTGACTTCTTTCTCTTAAAAAATATTATTTGTTATATGGGATGATAGCTTTCTGGAATAAGGATCCAAGAGGAAATTTAAGCAATGTAAAAACAAAAATTTATTTTTAAAAATATTCCCTTTACATCTCCCACTTAATTTCTGCTCTGAACATTTCCTCCATTTGAAAAGACTTGAAACCTTTTCCTCATGTTTGTGATTTGTTAACACTGCTTCTCAATGACACTACTTACCCCATGACCAGTTTTTACTCCACCCAAGCTTCCTCTTCCTCACTTACCCCTTTCTTTTCCTATAGCTAGGAGTATCACTCTATCTTCTGTTGTGAAATTCTTTATATGACAGCTGCCACACAGTATTTATCTGGTCTCCTCTCTTTTAAAGATTTCCATTCAACCAACTCAGAAATTCAATAATGTTTTCTACTACCAGTAAATTCCCCAGCCCATTCTTTATTTTTTTATTATCATTTTCAGCCTGAGGAACACTATTCTTTGCTCAAAACAATGAAAGCCATGCCTTCCTTTAATTAATGAAATTTCTGAAAAATCATCAAATCTTAATGTCTGTTTTCTTCACCCATAAAATGTGACTAATGGCTGTTTTAATTTAGTATTCCTCTTTCCTTGATGTTTTTCTGCTGATACATATATTTTTTTCAAAACTGCTGATTATAACCAATAAAATCAGTTTCTTTCACTATCATTTTAAAGTGATTCTGTACTTTAGAAATCTAACAAAATCAATGTATTTCAGAGTATTATTGAACTTCATTAAAAAAAAGGAAAAAGAACCAGAAGGAAAAGGGTTACCATTGGTAACCTTAGCCTAGGAAGATTGTTTAAAATGGCTTTTTGTAAGAAATCAGAATAAAATTTACCCAAAATGAACATTCTTAATTTCAATATCTTAGTTTAAACTGATTTTTATGGGACTACGTCTCTATGTAAACTCTGAGTACATCTTTCCAAAAAAAAGCATTTATTTACTAGCTAAAAGTGAACAAGGTTCATCAAATACAGTCCCAAATGAGAAGGGAGACTGAATGTTAATCTTCTATGTCTGTAAAGGACAAATAATGGAATGTACAAACTTTTCATTTGCTTAGAGAGGACATGTTCTGCAGCAGCAATAAGTTCATATGTTGTTTAAGGCAGGAAGCATTAATAGTCTACTAGAAAACAGGGGGAAAAAATCTGATTAAATCTGACATACAACAAAAGCAATTCTCTTTTCCTTGTCTTTTGTACCGATTCCTCAAAAAAGTCAAATAAGTCCAAATAATATAAAAACTCATTTGCAAACATTTGAGTCCAAGTCTAATCAAGTTTTTTTTTCTAATTTCTTGCTTATTTCCTTATACTTACTTCTATTATCTTATTTCTTATTCTTAGAGTAGTTAGTAACTGTTCCTCAGTAAATAACTGGTGATTGAATGACTACAATTACAGCTTGCAAAAAAAAGTAATTTATGAATGTTTGTTTGTAGACAAATGCTAGATGGCAATAACTAAAATCCAGTCCTGAACTGTCAGTTAAAAATATATGATTTCAGGACAACTAAGGGAGAAAATGTGTGGAGAGGGTATGAATACATGTTGGGGAGACATTCCAAAATGTGACAGAACAAGATAAAAATATTGCAGCAATTTGGTACTATTTAAGGTGAACAAAACCAAAGTCAGATCTGATTCTTTAAATATCCATCATTCAATCAGGCTTCTATTAAATTACATTCAGGTTTCACATTTTGTCTAGTCATTATTTTCCCGAAAAAAGGAGGCAGGAGATAAATACATATCCCATTTATTAAGGATACTTATTAGATTGGTAGTTTTGTTCTAATTGTCACTGTTCAATTCTTGCTACTTGGTAATTGCTGGCAATTTAAAATGCTGAATCATAAGATTGCATTTGGGGACAATGACAGCCTACAGATTATTTGCAGAAAATAATTATGCCCGGCCCTGGACAATTCCAAACGACACAGGATAAAAAAATCATCCACCTCCAGAGAGAGAACTGATGAACTCTGAATGAAAACAAGCATTAATTTTTTTCTCTCTTCTCTTCCTTTTCCTTCTAAACATGGCTAATACAGAAATGTTTTGCATGACTTCACATATAAAATGGGTATCACATTTTTTGCTCTCCCCACAATTGGTGGAGGGAATTTGGAACCCAAAAAGAATTTTAAATGAATATTTAAAAATTAACAAAGGACAAAGAAAGTGAAATTTTACAATTATGTCTATTTGGTTCTCTAATATACAGAAAGCATCCCATGCTTCAGGATCTCACACATTTTCCATGCATCTTGCCTCAGAGCTGGGAAAACTACCCCTGAAACCCTAACTCTATTTGACACATTGTAACATTTCCCCGTCCCATTTTTCCTGCAATCCTCTTTGCCTCAACAGGCAGGTTACAGTGAGAGCGTGAGCGCCTCTTGGTCCTGTCAACAGATCCCGACGCTAAAGATCGCGAAGAAGCACAAAGTGACCAGAAGAGAAGGGCAGAGGAAAGGCGCGATGGGGAAAGAGAAGCCCAACTTTGTGACAGGGATTTATGAAACTGCACCACAGAAGAGGAGGGCTCCCCGGGTGCCCGAGTCTGACCGCTGGGCCGGGAGAGGAGCTCGCCCGCGGGGATGGCAAAGCGCGCCGGTACCCGGTGGAGAAGCCAGAGACGTGGGTTCAAGTCCTGGGGTCCGCCACAGACTAACTCCCCACTCTAAATCTCAGTTTCTTCATCTATATGATGGGAACAAGACCAGCGACCTTGTCCTGAGGAAAGCGCTTTGTAAACCCTTAAAGCGCCGGCAGAACGCTGGGGCGGTCATCATTCTAGAGGACCAGCTTCCCCCGAAGGGCAGCGGGAACTGGAGACTGGGGAAGGCTAGTCCTCGATTCCGGCCCCGGCCAAAGAATGAGGTACAAGAGCGACCCGGCAAGGAGATGCTAGAGGCGAAGACAGACCCCGGGTCCAGGGGCTGCATCCTCTCAAGCGTCTTCCAGAAACTCCCTTCGCCCTGGGGCCTAGGTCAAGGGGCCAACCCACCCCTTAAGCCCCTCCCCACTCCAGGCCGAGCCCCTTCAGGGCCTTACCGGGTTTCCAGAACTTCACGGGTCCCATGGGCGCGGCCATGTTGGGGTGAAAGGTCACAGCGAGGGCTCCGCCCCCGGCCGCGGGCGAGCCCGGGAGCCAGCGAGGAGAGGGAGGCGGGGCGGTAGAAGTAGCTGGCGCTGCCGCGGGCTCAGCCTCAGCCTCTGAGAAACCTCGCGTTCGCCCCTTCCCACTGCCGCTTCCCTACACCAGGGGCCTACGGCGGCGGCGTCCGGGGACTGAGACGTTCCATGGCCGGGCTCTAAGCACCGCCTCTCCCTCCCCGCCCCCCGCGCGCCGCCTCACGTGACTTCTCGAGTAGTTGGGGACGTTTGAAAGCAGCGGACTCGCGCGGCCGTTAGCGCGCGCCTGCTGCTGCAGGGGTGGGGGGGAAGGGGGGTTCGTGTTAGAACGGTGACCGAACCTTAGGTCCGAGACCACTTCTCCTACCTCGCCATCTAAATCCAGAATTGTTTTCCAAAAGGCCTTAACCCGACAGAAAGAACACCCTCCAAAATAAGTGTTGAAAATTATAAAAAACAAGCAGGTCTCGACAGAGAAAACACCCCCAGGCTTTGCAGAGGCGGGAGGTCAGGCCCGCAAACTTGCTAAGCGCCTACCAGGTGCGGTCTGGGCTCTGGGCGGCAAGGAAGGAAAGGGCCAGCCCCTGCTCTCAAGGAGCTTGCAGAGTAAAGGGGGAGATCACAGGTGTTGTAGATTGAGCATATTTTCGGACTTTTTCCATGAATTGACCAATTATGCCGATTTATTCCTTTTTTTTTCTGAAATTATTTGAGGGGCGGCGAGGTGACTCAGTGAATAAAGCACCTCCCCGGGAATCAGGACCTGAGTTCAAATCCAGTCTTAGAAACTTGACACACTAGCTGTATGACCTTGGACAAGTCACTTAACCCCAATCGCCCTGCCCTCTCCCCTCCAAAAAAGCCAAAAAAAAAATTTATTTGTTACTTGGGATGGCTCTCTGGAAGAAGGGAGAAGGATGCTAGGGGAAGCATGTCAATCAAAACTAATTTTTTTTAAAAAAGTGATTCAGTGGTAAATTAGGGGCAGAGCAGTCAATTCAGCTCCTTTAAATCCTTACTATATGCCAGGCACCGAGGATACAAAATGAAACAACTCCTGCCCTCACCTCAAGGAATTGACATTCCAGGAGGGTAACAAACATGTACACATAGATAAGAACATATAAGATATATAACATTAAGTACAGAGTTATGAAGGAGGGAATTAGCAACTGGGGAAATCAAGAGGGGCTTTTTTGAGGAGGTGGGGCATTAGTTGAACCTTGAAGAAAGCAAGGGGTTACAAAAGTTCAGGAAGGAGGTTTCCTTCCCGGCACAAAGGACAATCTGTCAAAGGGAGGCTTGGAGGATAGAGAAAGAATGTTTGATACAAAAAGCAGTCAATGAGCATTTATTAAGCAATTATGTGCTAGGCACTGTGCTAAGCACTAGAAATAGAAGAAAAGACAAAATAAAAATCAAAACCCATAGTTCAGGGCTTTAAGGAACTCACAGTCTAATAAGAAAAACAATGTGTAAATAGCTGTACGTATAAAATATTCACAAGGTAAATGGGAGGTAACAGTGGGAGGAAAAGAGTGGGAAGTGGAGGAGTGGACAACTGGGAATGAAACATTTGCGAAAGGTGAGATTTGTGCTGATTGTTGAAGGAACCTAGGGAAGTTGGAAGGGGGTTAGTAAAGGATAGATAGCATTAGAGACAGCCAGTGCAAAGACTGGAGGTGGAGTTATAGATCAGAGGACCTGACGGTAGGCTGGTGCACCTGGTTCACAGAGTCCCTGGAGGAATAGTAAAATGCAAGAGTGGAAAGGACAGGGTTGTGAAGGACTTTAAATGTCACAGAGGATCTTGGAGTCACTGGAGTTTATTGAGTGGTGGAATGACATGGTCAGATCTGTATTTTTGGAAAATCACTTTAGTAGCGTAGTAGAGGTTAGATTAGAGTGGGGAGGCAACGGCAAACAGGCCAGTTTGGGTGTATTATGGAGTATAGGAGGAGAAACATGAAATCAGCTTAGAAATAGGTAGGTGACAGATACTGAAGGGCTTTAAATATCAAAGAGAGCAATTTTCATTTTATCCCAAAGCAATAGGGAACCACTGAAGGTTCTTGAGCAGGGGATTTAACATGGTCAGATTCATGATTTAGAAAAATCAGTAGAACAGCTGCATTGAGAATAGATTGAAAGGAGAAAATTTAGATGCAAGAAGGTTATTGTAAGAGTCCAGGTGAGAGATTGAAGGTGGAATTGGGATAGAAATTGTGTTAATGGAGAGAAAGGGACAAATGTGAGAGACATTATTGAAGGTAAAGTCAACCAGAAGACTGGCAACTCACTGGATATGGAAAGTCAAAGAAAATGTGAAGGGAATGATGGAGGATGACTTGAGGGTTGTGAACCTTGTTTTACTGAGATGAGATTTCCAATTCAGCATGTCAACCTACCACAATTCAAGCAAATAACATGTACTAAATGCCTATTGCTCAAAGCCCTAGACTTGGTAATTTGGAGATAGAGTTTGGAAAAGACCTGGTTCCTGTCCTCAAAGAGCTTACAATCTTGTAGGAGATAAGTTAACAAATAGCCATAATCAATCCTAAGGTTGCTGCATCTCCTTATGTTGGGTCTGGGGCAATACAAATTCTGACTCACGGAATTTGCCAGGGTACCAGTGTCTTATAACCTAGTACTATAGAACATCCTTGGGCAAAAGGAAATATTTACTTATTGGCCCTAAAAAAAAACCCCAAACCATTATCTGAGAGGGAGTTCATAGGTTTCTTCAGACTGTCCCTTAAAGGGGCTTAGGACACAAAAAAAGGTTAAGAAGCATTGGTTTAAATGTTTTGGTTTGGTTTTTTGGCTAGCTTATTATTCCATGAAGTCTCAAATGATCATCATTTTTGTTTCTTTATACTAAAATCAACCTACAAATTTCAAATTTCAGTTAATTCCAATAAAGTGGTATGGATTTTTAATTATTAATTTTTAAAATTAGAATTCCCTTAATAAAATTATTTTCTCAATTTAAAATATATGTGTATGTATGTGAGCATTATATATACATACATATGTACACACACGTGGTCATACCACTTCTTTGCCCATTTCTTAGGTGTAAATACACTGAAAAGTTAGCAGTTGGCTCTTCCAGCCTGTAAGAACCAGAGCCAGAACAGCGCCGTGCTGTGCACATCTCAAAAGTAGTAGGCAGGTTTCTCAAGCCTTCTTGTCGTAGTGGAAAAAGCCCTAGACCTGGAGTCTGGACCTGAGTTCGAATCACCATATGACACTTACTAGGTATATGACAAGGCAAGCCAGGTGACTCTCTGAGTCTCAGCTCAGTTCAACAAGGACTTATTAGCATCAAGTGTAAGGCATTCTTCTAGACACCAAAGATACAAAAATAAAATAATCTGTCCATGAGGAACTTACTTTTTCTTGGAGGTATACTCAAGGAAATACAAAGTATATTCAAAACAATACAAACTCATTTCTAGAGAGAGGAAGTATTACTACCTGAAGATGAGGTAGGAACTCATACAATTTGGCACTTGAGCTGAATTTTGAAAGAAGCTTGGAATGCTAAAGGTAGAAGTGAAGACAGGGGCATTCCAGTTGTATAGATGTCATAGGTGGAATACAATGTACAGGAAACAGTTTAATGATCTTAGAAAAATATGGATAGACTTGTACAAAATAACAGTGAAAAGAGAAGAGCCAAGAAAACGTATACAGTAACAGCAGTATTGTTTTAAACAACTTTGAATGAATAATTAATTTTGATGATGGACATATAAAGGAAGATGATATTTGTATCCAGAGAAAGAATTGATTAACAGAAGTATGAATAGAATGATTTTACACACACACACACATACACATATACAAATATATATATATGTATATATATATATATAACTTGTGTCTAATGGTAGCCATGGGGGGGGGGGCCAAGAGGGAGAGAAGGGAAGAAAAAAAGAAATTTACATGATAACTTTATATATTAAAAATAATAGCAAGTTGTACAACATAGATTTGCAGTTTTATATGCATCTTTTTATTATACTGTGTTATAGAAATGCTTGTTTTATTCCATAAATTAAAATTTTAATTAAAAAACCATCCAGAAGATCAATTTGGAAAACAGAGTGGATAAAAAGAAAAATACCAAGTTGAGGAGTTGCATTTTTCCTAGAGACAATAGGGAACCATTGAAAAATTGGGTGGGTGGGGGAATGAAGTGGGCAAAATGGTCAGATCTGAATTTTGAGAATATAAGCAACTATTTGAAGGATGGGTTAGAGATGGGAGAGACTAATTCAGAAAGACCAATTAGAAGGCATTGTAATAGTTCTGGTGAGTGGTGATAAACATTTGAACTATGACAGCCGCGACAGGGGAGAGAAGATGAATTTTGTAAGAGATGTTATGGAGACAGAATTGGCAAGACTTAGCAACAGATTGAATTTAGGGAGAGAGAAGAGTCAGGAAGACTCCTGGGCTGAGAACTTGGGTGATGGAAGGATGATAGTATTATGAACAGAAAGGGGAACTTTGAAAGAGGAATTCATTTGTTGGAAGATAATATGTTAAGGGGTCCCCTGAATTTGTCCTTTTGAGTTGCCATGTTTTCCAGAATCACTGGATCCAGAGTATACAAAAGGTCCTAAATATGCCAATGATGAAGCCCCCTGAGCTGATAGGATTTGTTGTTTGCATCCCAAGCTGGACTCCTAGTGTGTCCTTGGGAGTCAAGACACCAGTCAGTCTGTTCAGACTGTACAGACCGAGAAGCTGTACAGCTGGGACCCTTGTAGATAAGCCGACTGTCATATCTTCATAGTAGCAGTTCCCAAGGCAAAAAAATGCTGCTTTTGACATCTTAATTATTCATGATTTCTCCTTCCCTACCATTCCCATTTAAGTGGAGATTTTTGTTTCTCCTCCTTTCTTTGTCAAAATTTCATAATTGGATTGTGAAGACGGTGAACTCCTTGCACTTGCTTAGTAATCCACACGCATGTTCATTTCTCTTGTAATAAACCTAGTTTTTCACATAAGTTTCATAAGATTTGTGATTGCCTGTTGACAAATTCCAGCTTCCATTTTGGACTTGTTGATTTTAAGACGGTTACAGGACATTCAGGTGGAGATGGCTAGGAGGCAGATGATAGTATAATAGGCCTGGCATTTGAAGCCCTTCACAAGCTGATTCCAATCTACTATTCCGGGCTTAGTATATATTACTCATTTCATACATGCTACAGTCTAGCCAAACTGGCCTTCATGGCATTCTTCACACACCACATTCCATCTCATGTTTCTGTGCCTTTGCATAAACTAACCACCATGACTAGAATGTACTCCCTCCCCTACCTTCACCTGTTAGTATCCCGTTTTTCTTCAGTTATCTCCATGAGGGTTTTCCAGATCACACCTCCAGTTATTAGTGCTTCTTCAGAATTGCCTTGCATTTATTGTGTATGTACTTATTACATATGTACACATCTCCCTTGGTACAGCATATTACCCTTGAAAGCAGGGACTGTTTCATTTTTAGCTTTGTATCCCAAGCATCTAGTACAATGTCTGACATATAATAAACACTGAGTAAATGTTTGTTGATTTACTGGAACTCAGAAGACAGATGAGTTCTGGGTATATAGATTTGGGAGTCATCTCAAAAGATGATACTGTAATTGATCCCAAGGGAGCTGATGAGATCAACAAAGGAGTGTAGAAAGAGAAGAATTTCAATAACAAAGTCTTAGGAGACAGGAAGAGGATGGTGAGGATGATAAAGGAGACTTCGAAAGAACAATGGTCAGACAGATAGGAGGAGGGAGAATCTAGAGAGAACAGTGTCATGTAATCCTCCATTTCCTTATCTGTAAAATGGGCACACTTTTACCTGCCACACAACATAGTTGTGAAGAAAAAGTATAAATATGAATTATCATCATTATCAATTCTTGTCTAAAGGCTGCAGAAGAGATTTCAGTAAACAAGGGTATTAGCATACTTCATGCAAAAGCAAATCCAACATACGAAATTCTGGACTGACAACAAAAAATAGGAGTTTCTTAGTCATTTTGCAAACCATGTACCATTTGATTCTTTTAATTAGTAACCTCCCACCTGTATAATTAAAATAGCATTTCATATTTCAAAAGCTAATTTACATGCAATTTACCAGGTAATATATACATCTTACACAAAACAAAATGCAACTCTACCTTCAATTATGGAGATACTTTGATAATGGCAAAAAAAATTAGTTATTTAGTAGAAAAAAGTATTGTTATAGGAATTAGGAGATTCACATTCCAGTCTACTCTTGTACTACTTAACCAGGAATGTGAACTTGGGCATATCACTTTTCATCATTAAACTCAAACACATTAATTTATAAAATAGGAATATCTACCCTATCTACTTCCAAGGATTTTTTTGAGAAAATAGATTTGGAAGTTGTGTGGATAAAATGCAGACTTTGTATTTGGAAACACACTGCTAAAGTAAAGAGGTTTCACATAAAAAAAAAAAACCAACAGACATTTGTATAGCTTTTTATGGTTTGCAGAGCACTTTACATATATTATCTATTATCTCACGTGATCTTCCCAATCTTATAGTTATGATTTATATCTCCATTTTACAGATAGCAAAATTGAGACCCAGTGAGGTTAAATGACTTGCCCAGGGACACATAGTTAGTGTCAGAGGTAAAATTTGAACACAGATCTTTCCTGAATCTGGTACACTTTCCACTATACTCTGTGGCCTCAAATCCTATGAGAAATCATTTAGTATTAAGAATATCTTGGTGTCGGGGCAGCTAGGTGGCACAATGAACAGAGCACCGGCCCTGGAGTCAGGAGGACCTGAGTTCAGATGCAGACTCAGACATTTAACACTTACTAGCCATGTGACCTTGGGCAAGTCATTTAATCCCAATTGCCCTGTCTTCCCCCCTCCAAAAAAAAAAAAAGCAAAAAAAAAATCTTGGTGAAACAACATTTTAAAATTAGCATAGGATTGAAATATGAGAACCCCTTAGTTTTAGAGATCAAAGTTCCATAGAGCTGAAAAAGACCTTCAAAAGTATCTGGTCCAGTACTACTTTACCAACAAAAAGACCCAGAGAGGTCATGTAATTTGCATAAAGTCACATAACTAGATAAAGTTGAGAACTTGAGTCTCCTAACTTCTAAATTAGTACTTGTTCTATACCATGCCCCATTACCTCATAAAAATTCATTTTTAACCTTTTATTTTCTTCTAAATATACTTGCCCCACATGTCCTACCCCAACCTTGTCCAGAAGATAATGACCAAGGTGGTGAGACAATGCTTTTATGTGGTTGAGAAAACTAAGAAGTTTGAAAGTTTACACTGAAGAAATGACTGAAGGAACTAAGGCTGTTTAAGCCTAGAAAAAGACCTGCTATGGACCTGACACTGTACTAGGATCTGGGGATATAAAGACAAAAAACTAAATAACTCCTCCCTCAAGAAGTTTAAATGATGAAAATATTCACAAACTGGAAGGATTATCATGAAGAAAACAGAGTTCCTGAAGGGAGCTGGTATGGATAAATATTGCTGTTTGTCCTTTGTTCTCAAAGAAGACCATGACTTCAAAGAGATAATGCTATGACATGCAAGTGAACTGGATTTAAGTGAGGAAATGCTGACAATGTAGGACTACTGTAAAGGAGAGGAGACATCAAGGTACAATGAAAAGAACATTGAATTTGGAGTCAAAGGATCTGTGTTTAAATCCTGGCTCTGCCATGTGTGATCTATGTGACTTAAACTCTCTGGACCTCATTTTCTTTCTCTCTAAAATTAGGGGGTTGGGCCATTTGACTTTTTAATATCCCTTCCAGCTCTTAAATATATGGTCCTCAAATTAGGGCTGGATATACTTTATGGGATATACCAAGTCTTGGGGCAGTTTTAAGTCTAAGTAGTTTAAATAAAATTTTTGGGATGCACTGGTATAGATTTGGAAGTCACTTGCATAGATGATAATTGAACTCATAGAAACAGATGAAATCACTAAAGGAGAATAAAGAGAAAAGGAAGGGGGGCCCTGGAGCATGTCTATGCTACGGGGGCAGAATATTGACAATGCCATGGCAAAGAAGATGAAGTCAGATTGCTAGGAGAACCAGGAGAGAGCAGCATTATAGAAGCCAAGGGAATAGTGGGTAATCAGTAATATCAGAAACCACATAAGAAGTCAAGAAAGATAAAGATTGAGAAAAGGCCATTTAATTTAGCTACTAACAGATTGAGTGGTAGGTTCTGAAGCTAATTTTCAAGTAGTTGAGAAATGAGTGAAGTGGAGGCAGAAAGTGAAGACAATTCTTTTTAGGCATTTAGCAGTAAAGAGAGATAAAGGATTGTAACTTGGTGGAATTGCAAGGTCTGGTGAGAGTTTAAGAATGGAGTAGACCTGAGCATGTTTGTAGGCCTTGAGGAAAAAAATCTGTGTAAATCAGGCCAGCACAACATATGGCCTGTAGGTCCCTGTGGCCTGCCGAAGAATTTTGGGTGGCCATGAAAAAATGTAGAGTTACCACTGTGTACTCTCCTATTTGTCATGTGGCCGGCAGCAACCAACCATTGCCAGGTGGAAAAGTTGGGCTTAGCAAGGAAAAACTAGCAAGGAAAAGATATCATACCTGAAAAACAGGAATAAAGAATGGATAAAAATGTAGAGAAATCTTGAGGCATGAAGTAAAGAAGATAAGGGAATGCACATCAGATGGCCTCAACTTTTTCAGTAAAGATGGAGGTGAGATTGTCTGCTGAAGATGAAGATGAAGAAGGTGTCAAGGCATTGAGGAAAAAAAGAACTTTGGAACAGCCCCTGAGAGAAGTGGAGTAGAGTCAATCAAGGGAGAACAAAAGATCTGCTATGAAGGCGTCCAGTGCTTAGCACAATGCCTGGGCCATACATAGTAGATGCTTAGTAAATAATGTTTGGTTGGTTGGTTGATTGATGAAAAGCCCAGTTGTGAAAATTATTAATAAATTTGTAATGGACCTAATCGGCATGGTGGTATAACTTCCTCCTAGGTTGTGGACAGGCAAGATATAAATGGTATTAAGCAAAGGAATCAAGAGTGGAAGAAAATATAGCTGAATTGGTATAGGACAATGAATCATGGATGTGGCAGAGAGGATTCCTGCACTGGATGGGATCCAGTGGGATCCAAATTCAGATATTCATATTCTTATGTCAAATAGGGAGAACAATTGTTATTAAATTCTAAGAAAAAGATATAGGATTATGCAAAATCAATAGAAATATTAATTTGACATATGAATAAGTATATACCCAACTGGGTAAAACTATCCATGAACTCAGATTCATAGCATCTGAATCATAATCCCTCATATCTAATCAGTTGCTCAGTTTTCTCGATGCTATATTCACATCTCCCATAGCTTTCCCTTTTCTCACAAGGTTGTCATCTTAGTCCCACCCTCATCATTCTTGGCCTGTACTACTAACAGAGTATTGGGATAGATTATTAAGGTCCAAATGGTAATTGTGAGATCAGCTTCAAATCAAGGAAAATTTGAACAGCTCACCTCAAATTATAGATGACTTGTTCAGGAAACCCCTTTTAGCATGCCTTCATTTTACCTTGTAATTTAAGAAACCTTTGCTGTATAAGCTCAAAGTAGATATATGACTTTAGACATAAAAACATCATGAACAAATTGGAAGAACAAAAAATAAATTACCTTTTGGATCTATGAATAGGGGCACAGTTTATGACCAAGCAAGACATAGAAAGGATCATAAAAGATAAAATGGACAATTTTGAGCATATGAAATTAAAAAGTTAACAAAAACAATGCAGCTAAAATTATAAAGGAAGCAACTTACTGAAAAAAAATATAGCAAATTTCTCTGATAAAGATTTCATTTCTAAGGTATAAGAGTAATTGATTAAAATGTAAAAGAATAAAAACCATTTTTCAACTAATAAATTATCTAAGGCTATGAATAAGTAATTCTCAAGAAATCTAAGCTATCACTAGCCATCTGAAAAATGCTCCAAATCACTAATAATCAGTGAAATGCAAATTAAAGCAACTCTGATGTTTTCCCTCATGCCCATAAGATTATTAGAGTTGATTAAAAAAAAAGGAAGATGATGACTTTTGGAGGGGTTTTAGGAAAACTGACACATTGATATACTGTTAGAATTCATTGGTACAGCCACTCTAGAAAACAATTTGGCACCATGCTCCAAAGGTTACTAAGCTGCACATATACTTTTTCTTATAAGTACCACTACTAGCCTAAAGATATCAAAGAGAGAGAAAAGGATTTATGTATCCATCCATCTATCTATCTGTTCATAAGGAGCAATCTAAGTTCAAATCCAGCCTTACACCCCTACTAGCTGTGTGACTCTCAGCAAATCACTTAGCCTCTGTCTCAATTTCCTCTGTAAAATGGGGATAATAACAGCATCTACCTCACAGAGTTGTGAAGAAAAAATGAGATATTTGTAAAGTGCTTTACAGACATTAAAGTACTACATAAATGCTAACTATAGCAATTATATACAAAAATATTTGTAGCTCCCTCCTGGCAAAGACCTGGAAACTCGGGGGGTGCCCATCAGTTGGGGAATGGCTGAATGATGTATAGTATATGAATATAATGGAAATCTTTTGTGCCATAAGAAATAATGGTTTCAGAAAAACCTGGGAAGTTTTGTATGAACTGATGCAGAGTAAAATGAACAGAACCAAGAGAACAATTTAATACAATCAAAAATTCTATAAAGACAACAAACTTTAAAAGATATGAGAACTCTGATCAATGCAATAACCAACCACTATTCCAGAAGACTAATGGAGCATTCCACTTATCACCTCCTGAAAAAGAGGTAATGGACTCAGGGAACAAAATGAGACATATTTTGGGGACATGGCCAATGTGGTAATTTGTTTTGCTTGACTACACATATTCGTTATGACAGTTTTATTTTTTTCTTCCAATGGGGGGTGAGGAGGGAAAGAGAAAAGTTTTTAATCATTGAAAGGAGCAAAATTAAAATTAAAAAGAAAAAAAAACTTTCATGTCTGAAGCATGAACAAAACTTCCTTTTGGAAGATTTGCTTGGGGTGGCTAGGTGGCGTAGTGAATAGAGCATTGGCCCTGAAGTCAGGAGGACCTGAGTTCAAATCCAACCTCAGACACTTAAAATTTACTAACCATGTGACCTTGGGCAAGTCACTTAAACCCCATTTGCCCTGCCTTCCGCCCTCAAAAAAAAAAAAAAGGAAGACATGCTCACCCATCCATCCCCACCTCCTTGACCCAGGCAGCCCCATAAGAGAAATATATGCTGGTGAAATACTTATCTAAAGCTTTCACTTACTTGGTAATATTCATGACATTCCTGAGAGGGGCCCATCCTATAAATGATAAGTTCTGCCAAGGCAATGCAGGACTGGGCTAGGTGCCAAAGTACCATCCCATAAACAAAACTATGAACAATAAAAATGCATGCAAGGTCTCAAAGTGAAGATCCCAAAGCAAGAAACAAGAAATAATACCTCAACTTCCCATCATAGTGCCAGAAAGTCCAAAGTGGATATTGAGAACTGAGGTTCATAGATAGCACCCCAAAGTGAAATACACATAAAAGAAATGGCCAGTTAGGATGCACTGCCTCTGTTGATGGCCATGATACCATGTGTCAAACTATAGATTGGTAGCCATGTTCCCGAGGGAACTGAATCTGTTGGGAACCTATGGCAGACACATTTCAACCATACTATGACTTACCAGTTATGGAGCATGTGCCTTTGTGGGTATTGCTGAATCAAAATGGAACCAAGGGCATTTAAATGTGTTTATGGGATGTTTCCAATCTAAAGGAAGCAGAGTATTTTGCTAGTGAGTAGTTCTTAAAGGTGGGAGGGATCAATGACCCTGCTCACTTTTAAATGCTTGCCTGTTGCTCAGATCAGAAGACCATAGGTTTACAGAAAGGATTTTAGAAGTAATTAGGTCCAACTTTGTCATTTTTTTTTTTTTGCTTTTTGGAGGGGCCATTGGGGTAAAGTGACTTGCCCAAGGTCACAAGGCTAGTTTTTGTGTTAAAAGTGTCTGAGGCCGAATTTGAACTCAGGTCCTCCTGACTCCAGGGCCAGTGCTCTATTCACTGCACCACCTAGCCGCCCCTAACTTTGTCATTTTTCATAAAAGGAAATTGAACCGTTCCCCCCAAAAGATGCTATGAACCACCCCCAAGACATCAACCTAAATTGTCAAAGTAAAAGTCTAAAATTTGAAGTAGCTTTTCAGTATCTTTGTGATGGGGGAGGGGGAGGGGTTTATGGGCGGTGCCATGGTTGTTTTG
>NW_027187280.1:2473652-2511430 GCF_028583685.1 Petaurus breviceps papuanus | reverse complement strand
GTGGGGCTAGTCGTCTAGATCTGTTGTGAGGGCAAACGCCCGCAACATCTTTGGATATACTAAGAAGTAAACTTGCAATATAGAAAAACACCAATCTTATATCCAAAAGACCTAGAATTTTAAGTTCCAATTCCAAAATTTACTAGCTATGCGACCTTTACTGATCTTTACCAAGTCAAAATTTCTCCTAGCTTCAATTTCCTTCATCTGTAATATGGGGATAATACATCTCAGAGTTGTGAGGAAAATGTTTGGTAAACCAGAAGGTGCCATAGAAATATATATTACAAGATAATAATGATAGCCTGGGCAGCTGGGTGGTGCAATGGATAGAGTGCTGGGCCTGAGGAAGGTGAATCTGAAGATTCGTCTTCCTGAGTTCAAATCTGGCCTCAGACACTAGCTGTGTGATCCTGGGCAAGTCACTCTTTGCTTATTTCCTCATCTACAAAATGAGCTAGAGAATGAAATGACAAACCACTTCAGTATCTTTGCCAAGAAGACCCCAAATGTGGTCACAAAGAGTCAAACGTGACTGAACGACAATTGCGTGGGAACATCACTACTACAGGATTTTTAAAGTCTTAAAACATTAAAATACTTTTCACAGCCTATTTATTTTTTAAAAGTACTATAAGCATGTGATAACTTAAATTTTTATATTATTTATGATCTTGCACTAACTATGACATTCTCAAGAAAGCTCCATCTTCTAAGAAAACAAGAACCAATCTACCTACATGACAGAACCTCAGAGTTGGAAGGGATCAAATAAATTACCCAGTCCAACCTGCACTTGACCATTTAACATACAGGTACAGGAAGAAGTCAAGGACTCTTGACAAGAATCTTCTCTACAATCTCACAAACAAGTAGCAATCCAACCTCTTTTTAAAGACCTTAGTAACAGACCATATCCTTGTATGTAGCTCACCCCTCCTCTCAATTTGAGAGTGAAGGGAAACTGCAGCTCTCCTTCATCCCCATCTAATAAAGCCAATGATGGGCAAAGCCTTGGATTCTATTCAGGGATAAAAAATATGAAGGGGATTCAGGATTTGTCAAAAATTAGATTTTTGATGGGTGAATATGGTATATGGAACCACCCACATAACACCAAAATATTAGAATGAAAAGTTAAGAGTTATCTAAAAGTTTGGGGAGCATTGTCTTCTTTCTCAATAGATCAAAACATTTCGTTTGTGCCTGTCCTTATATTTGTCATTTTCCATTTTTTATTAAGAATCTGTACACATATCCTCTTTTTCTCCTGCTAAATGGTAAGTTCCATGAGAGCAGGGATTTCATGTTTACCTTCCAGCCTTTAGGTCAGAAGAGGGGCTCAGTAACAGTTGGTTGAATTGATATCTCAGCTCATTCACGTACAATGCAATATTCTTGAGGACATGGCCGAGCTTCAGACGTGGGTTAGTTTGCTTTACTAATTCCACTGTGTCTGTAGCAGGGTAAGCCACCTCACAAAAACAAATTGTTGGTCACAAAGAATACTTTGTTCTGATCTCACTGATTGTTAGTATTCCCTACAATGATGATCACAGCCTGTCATCCATCCCTGCCCAATTAGTGGGTCTCCTATGCCTTCCCATAATTTCTTGACAGAGGGTCTACCTAACATACCAGGGACCTTCTTATAGATCTCTTGACATTGTATGGATGCCAGTTGAGCCCAAAGGCTGCCCATCTCTTATCCTTCATTTTTGCTTCATGACCGAGTGACTGATTTTTTTTCCCCAAACATACATCTCACTGATGAATGTATGAAAAAAAAAATCTCAACATGTTCTAATGAGTTTTTCAGTAGCATTATCTTTGTATGTGAAAAATAGTACAATATCACTGTTGTAGAAAGCTTTTGGTACAGATGAGTCAGGTGAAGGAGGAAGTGAACATTTAAGTCTCTTCCTCCCTTTTGTCTATGTAGGGGAAGGAAACTAAACACACACACACACAAAACAAAATTCCACAGCCATACCAATCATGATTAGCAGGGTGTAGAAACCAGTTGCATTGCCTACCATTGAAGTAGGAATCTTAAGATAATTGTCAGTGTCCTTGGCTTCCCCCTGTGCCTGTATCTAAGTTGCTCAATCTGTATGTAGCCAGTACACCTATCCAATGAAGTTGTGCCTCCAGCCACTGGAGTTCAAGTCAGTCAATCCAGGAAAGCACTGGCCAGGTAAAGGAAAACAAAAGGGAAACCTCATATTCTTTTAAGTTCAGTTTAAGAAACTTAAAAAAACAAAGAAAGTCAAAGTACATCACTTGCCTAATTTTTCTGGCAGGCTTTTTACTTAAGTAGCTGGCATCTATATAGTTTTATAAGAGCTTATCTGGAGCATAGTCTTAATTCTTCATTTCATAATGCTAATAAAGATCTTACCCTCATGTTTAAATTTTCTTATGATTATGGTAATGATAGCTCTTCAAGGTTTGGAACTCTTTACTCATGAGGTTTTATTTGAACCTCACTCACACCAGCCTTTGGCTGTCATTAGCCCCATTTTACAGATGAGGAAATGGAGGTTTGGAGATGGTAGGTGAATTGCTCAAGGTCACATAGCTAGTAAGTGTCTGAGGTGGGTATCAAACACAGGTCTTTCAGCATTCTGTCCCATATGCTATTCTGCCTCTCCATGAATCTCTAACACCTGGCCTTCATTAGAATTCACAATTTCTTTCCCTCTCAATAGCAAAAAATTTATTCGTTAGTTGTCTAATTGTTGATTAACTCATGAGATATCCCCCCTAAGATAGAATGTACAGTTTGATTCTTATAAATCTATGCTAAAGTAATCAAACACAAGTTCTATCCACATGAATATTTATTTAGTACTGAGAACATACAGATAAAAAGGAAAAAAATTCATTCTGACTTAAGGAACAGTTTTTGTTTTTGTTTTCATTGAAATAACAGCATTAGATGTGTAATAACAGCATTAGTGTCTAAAGTAAAATAGAATTGAGTATACATGCATACAAAGAAAATCCCAAAGTGCATTTCTATATCTTTCCTGAATCCTGAATACACTAGCAAATCCCTAAATAATAACCCATAAAAAATGATTCTAATGTAACCAACATAAGATCTGTACACGTCAACATAAAGTTTTCAACATTATTTGAAATAATGCACACTGCAAAGTAGCCAAAGAAATTGGCTGGCTAAGATTTCATGCTTTACAAGGTAAAGGAAGGCACTTTGGCACATAAGACATTTTTAATCAAAAACATGGAGACTTTAAGCAGTCTGCAGGAAAGAGGCCCCAGTGGCAAAACTTGTTGCACAGCTGGCAAGAGCTCATTATGGTATTACGCCCAAAGTCAGCTAACAAGAAGCATCAGTCACCGGTATGAAGGGTACAGTGCAATATCCCGAATGGCAAGTAAACTGTTGCCAACTCCACTAAGTGGTGTTCTGCTATAACTCCCAGGGTTACAGCCCAGGTAGCTTTCAGCCAAAACTGTTCTCCTGGAGAGCAGGGTCAGCATGTGGTTAAGCCGCGACCTGATGCCAGTGAAGTGAATCTCTCTCTCTTTATTCAAGTTTCTGAAAGAGTCCCTCAAGCATACATCTAGCTGGGGGTGTCCAGAGTACTTAGGATACCCGGGATTCATCAACTCGGTAGCTCTAGTGGAGGAATGGGAGCCGATGGAGCTCGCCACAGAGCCTTGGGAAGACAAAGAAGACGAAAAGGACCTCACGCTGGAAGACGTAGATGGTGCAGTGGACATTTTAGAAGCTGGTGACACATCTTTCAAGCGGGTCCCCTGAGAAAGGGACGGTTCCACAGGTTCACTTACAGTCTGTGTGGTTATAGACTTAGACAAAACCATTGTTTGTGAGCCAGTCACTCTGGTAGCCACCACGGTTTGGGTTCCAGTACACACTGCAGAAACATGGGTTTGGGTTCCCGCATCACATGTACTTAGCAGCAGCACCTTCTCCCATGGCTCTGTTTGAGTGGAGGCATCACTGGCCTTTATGAGCTCTAACTCAGGCCCTTGACTTAGGCAGTCATCCTCACTGATGGTGGAAGTCTCTGGATCACAGCAGTTAGTTTCCATCTTCTCCACAGGTACCTCTGAACTCGCATCCACTTTGCTGGGAGTACTTGAGAGTCTGGCTAGCCGCATCCTCAGGAGGTTTCCCAAAGTGAGTTCCCTAGATAGGGGTTTTCTGTTGATCAGGTGGTCAAACTTGTCACTGTTCCTACAGACAGACAGGAGCTTCGAACTGATTGGCTTTGACTGGGCATAGAGGATCCGGAACTCCAAGTCAAAATGTTCAACCACTTGGCCTGACAGAATCACCAAGTTGCTGCTATTTAATTTGCCATCAGTCCAGGTAAAACTAAAGATAAGAAAAAAAATCATTATTTAGAAAGATTTAGTTGTACTTTTATGTCATAATGTATGATGCCAATGGATTTATGCTATTAAAA
Source organism: Petaurus breviceps papuanus (assembly GCF_028583685.1). Taxonomy (NCBI): domain Eukaryota; kingdom Metazoa; phylum Chordata; class Mammalia; order Diprotodontia; family Petauridae; genus Petaurus; species Petaurus breviceps. The sequence continues at coordinate 2,506,967 of NW_027187280.1, read as the reverse complement.
CTTTGCTGGTATCATGACTACCAGAAATGTAAATTAAAGTCAGGTGTGGATACAGCTATAGGAACACAGATGAAAACAGATATGACAGTAAAGTAATGCCTCTTTGGGATTTTATCTTCAGAGACAAGTTATAAGACACCAGAAAATCAAATGCATTCTTCACACATAATTTTGACCTAAAGGTATTACTCTTTTTCAACTTTATTGTGTCATATCTTTTCATAGGATCATAAGATTAAGAACTGCAAGAGATCTTACAGATCATACATCCAACTCTTCCATTTTACAGATGAGGAAATTGAGGCCTAAAGATGTGAAATAACTTGCCCACGGTCACACAGCATTATGAGAGGGCTGGAATTTGAACTCAATGCCTCTGATTTCTAACTTAAGTCTTACACATTTCTAGTTGTGCTTAAAACTCCCAAACTTCATAAAAGACCAGTTTCCTACCATGTAGAGACTTTTTTAAATACACCATGAAGGCAATTTCCAGAGAAGAATTCTAGAAATACCTTGAGCAATGGCTGCTCTGCCAGAAAGAGTGTGTAGCACCCCCCAAATATTATCCTGCCTAAAAGGACAATACTCATGTACAGTATAGTAATAACCAACAGTTAAGTAGAAATGTGGCCAAAATCACGGTTAGGGCTACTTTTCCATTTGTAAAGACGATACACAACAACTCCTAAAAAAATAATTATTGTTTACATACTGATTGTTTTTATCTTTTCATATTCAACTCCTTGGTCTCCTGTCCCTCTCTGCTGAAATGAGAGCTACTACTGTCAGAACAAATGATGGAGCTAAGAGCCCACATCTTTTCTTCTACACTAAAGAATGAAAGACTATTGATGCTCTCTTTTCCATTTCCTTTCCTTCACAGTTATCCTGAGAAGCTCTCCTCTAGAGTGCTAGTCATTATACTAGCTATGCTAAATGGCCTGAGGGCTGTGGTATCAAAAGAGATGCTTCGGTTTTACAGCTAATGTTGAATAGGAAAAATCTGTCCAGTTATAGACTAAGCAGAATTGTTCCTATTGTCTTCTCTCCTTCCTCAGTTCCCACTTTCCTCACTCCAAAAGGCTCAACTCAGTCTTCTAACTAAATTCCTTATCCCTGAGCACTTTGCACCAATAAAAAATTGGGTTCAACTGGGACAAGATTCAGAAAACCAAGGAAAGAGCTAACAACCCAAGTTTGCTTTTTATACAAAATCTGCTTACCTTCCCATTAGAGTTTACTAGTTTGAGGTATTAAGAGCTATTGCTGGTTTCTAAAGGGCCAGAGGAAAGTGTTGAGAACACAGGCAAACATGGATGTTCAATTTGGGCCTTCCTGGCCCATCAGAAAGGATACTAAAAACTCACTGTGTGATCATGGGGCCAATCACAACTTCTGTGCCTCAACTTCCCAAACTATAAAAAGGACAGGGGAGGGAAGGGAAGAATAGAACACATGACTGAAACAAAATAACCCTTTTTAAAAATCAAAACTTCATCATGGTGGATTTATAATACTCTACCAAAGACATGTCCAATGCCTCAGTGTGGTATGGGTGTAACCTTGAGATCACAAAGTTTCTACTTATAGAACACAAGCTCTGGCAAGTCTAATATAAAGCTAAAATGAGCTGGGGTATTAACCTTGTGATGGACTATGCATCTTCTGTTCTGAGACCAACCTAATTCTGGGAAGGTATGAAACCAGAAAGATGACCATTAGGGGAATGATTTTTTGCGGCCACTTCAATTCATAAAACTCTAAGGTATGGAAGGGGTACCAATCTGTATTAGTAAAGTTATTAGTCACTCTCAACAAAAGGGCAGATTTTTTTCTAAAACATTTTTTTTGGGGGGGGGCGGTTGTTGGGATGGCTTGGACTCATGATTTCATTGGTTTAGGGGAATCTGGTGAGGAAATTTTCTCTACCAATACAAATCAGCAATTATTCTGCAACTTACAATATTAGAAAGTTGCTTTGGGCACTAAAAGGTTTGTTGACATGCGAGTCACACAGCCAGTGTGCGCCAGAGTCAAGACTTGAAACTAGGTCTTCCAGACTCTAAGGCCAGCTTTCTACATACTATTCCATACTGTCTCTCTTTTCTAGAATCAGATAAAGTAATTTCTTTTTTTTTTTTTTAGAGGGGAGAAGGCAGGGCAATTAGGGTTAAGTGACTTGCCCAAAGTCACACAGCTAGTAAGTGTATCAAGTATCTGAGGCCAGATTTGAGCTCAGGTCCTCCTGACTCTGGGACTGGTGCTCCATTCACTGCATCACCTAGCTGCCCCAATTTCATATTTTCAAATAACTACTACGGGGAGGAAACAAACTTACCTTTGTAAAAAATTTTAATTTAGAAGAATTAATATGTAATAGCTCAAGAGTTTGACACTTACCCATAAGAGCCAGTTGCCACTCTAATGCCATCAATCAACATGAACTTTTCATGTATTTTCCCAACAATCTTAGTGCCTGACCTTGCATAGTATGTATTTCCAGTAATAGTTCGCACTGTCATAAGCTGTTTTGAGAAAAAAAAAAAAGAAAAAAAGTCTTATGAAACTAGATAAGCTCATCCAACATACCAATGAGGTAAGACAAGATTCATTTACAGTTGCCAACCAGGTCTACTTGTTCACCAACGACTGGTAACCACATATGCCTACTTGGCATAACTGCCAATCTATGTTCCAGGGTCAAATCTAATTTCCCACTTGGTACTGCCATGTGCTACCCCTCCATCTAGACCTGTGATGTCAAACTCATATAAAAAGAGGGCCACTAAATCGTACAGAAGGATCCTTGCAGGTCATATAATTAAGTGACTTGAAAAACCACACATTGCCATTATTATTTGTGTTCTATTGTATTTTTATTTATTTTGTTAACTGTCTCCCAATTACATTTTAATCTGGTTCCAGCAATATTCTGAAGTGTTGTAGACTGCATTCTGGTGTTTGACATCTCAGATCTAGACTACTCTTTCAACATTCTTATTGTCTATTTGTAATGCATTCAAAACAAGTTATTTAGAGCTTTTGTATACCTGGTTCATTATTAGCAGAAAGCCCGACCCCCAAAATTAATTTTGGAACAAATTTTGGCAAATATAGAAAAACTTTTAGAAAAAATAAAGACAAATAATAAAATAATTTGGGAGCCCTCTCCTACCTTCCTCTAAAAGCTAAATCCGATACCATGTCTATTCCTTTGAACTCTATCTACGTTCACAAAAAAAAAATTAACTACAATATAGTTGAAAATTGTACAACAAATTCTGGCAAATATAGAAAAACTTTTAGAAAAAATAAAGACAAATAATAAAATCATTTGGGAGCCCTCTCCTACTTTCCTCTAAAAGCTAAATCTGCTACCATGTCTACTCCCCTTTGAATTCTATCTACGTACACACACAAAAAATATTAACTACAATATAGTTGAAAATTGCGGCTAGGTGGCGCAGTGAGTAAAGCGCCAGAGCCAGAGTCAGGAGGACCCAAGTTCGGTTCCAGCCTCAGACACTTAACACCCACACAAAAAAACTAGCTGTGTAACCTTGGGCAAGTTATTTAACCTCAATTGCCCTCCAAAAAGCAAAAAACAAAAAATTGCATAACCACGAAGGCACAGCAGCAAAAAAGGCAGCACCAATAAAGAAATGGGCACAGGCAAGGTGGCAGATTAGGGTTCTGAAGTCCTATTAGCTAATGCTTTGCTACAATTGTTCTCATCAGCTACAGTGTTGCCAGTAGAACCTTAAGGATAGTGCCAGCACTGCTGTAGGCTATAGATTTGACAACAGTCTTTCCAACAGTCTCACTTATTTTCAGAGGATATCAATTTCCTTCCAAACTATGGGTCTGGGATAACCTGCTTGGTTGAGTAAGAGGACTGGACACTTAAAGGCATGAACATCTGAAGGGCAACACAGGCAAGTCAAAAACCATTTCATGGTTTGTTCCTTAGTTTCTTTATCATAGTAGGAAGCGGGAGGCGAGAAAACAGAAATTGTAAAATGCTCCCAAAATTCTGCAAACACAAATATTTAATAAAAAAGCAGATATATTTGGGACTTATGTAGTAAACAACAGATGCCAGCCAGCAGCCAACCTTCCTGAATCCTAGAGCTTGTATATTTTAAAACCGTTGCTCTAATTTTATTTTTTTTGCTGACAATAAGATCCTTTTTGAGAGGTAAAATGGCACAGTGGGTGAAAATATGGCCTCAGAAAAAGGAAGACCTGGGTTCTGGTCTCATCTTTGATGAATACCATCTATATGGCTCTGGGCAAGTCATAACTGCTCAGTCCCCAGGAAACTCTAAGACTATAAGCTGTAGAACAAGTAACAATCTCCACTCATGGAGGGAGTTTCCTCACTGGGAGTTTTCTGTATTAATAAAATCTGTGCAAGTCACTTAACTTCTGTCTGCCTCAGTTTCTTTAACTGTAATATGGAGATAATAACAGCACTTACCTCCCAGGGTTGTTGTGAGGATAAAATGACAATATTTGTAAAATGTTTTACAATCCTTAAGGCATATATTTTTTAAAAGCTAGCAATTTTTTCCTAACTAAAAACTACTTGTGATTAAACTCCACTAATAAACCTACATACTACCAAAGCCCTCCATAAGTAGTTATTTATGTGTACAAAGTTTAAAATTCAAAACACATAATAAATTTTAATCAGGATCAGGAAAAAAAAATCCTCTAATTCTACATGAAATTAAAAGCCTACTCAATGCAGAAATAAATGTGACCAGTTTCAAGATAGCTTATAAATACTTCTAAGGTAGCTTTCAAGATAATAGTTCACTAAAAAAACTACAGTATTAATCAATTTCCTAGATAGGAAGAAGCTATAAGTTGGAAAAATAAATTAATAAATGTAATCACTGGCAATCTATTTTCTCACCATCGGCACTTTGGCACAAACCTTTTCCTGTTCAGGATGAACTCTTAGATTGACACACATGTCCAGAAAGTGGCGGATCAGACCCTGGTCCAAAAGAATGTATGTGGCCACCCCTTGCCTCCTACATACTTCTTGTAGGTCTCTGAAGATGTCGATATCTGTGAATGACTCCATAACCACAGCAATAACCTGGAAATGTGGAAAGATAGGGAACAGAGCTGTTACTTCACAGAAAAGGTACATGTCACATCTAGCGCTCAAGACTGTGTTGCCTATCTGGAAGGAGACAGAAGGGACTTTAATCCCATAATACCAATCCAATTGCCCACCAGCATTTTCCATTTCCTCTTCTCGATTTACTAATCCCAATATCTCTTTTAAATATGTTCATGGGGCAGCTAGGTGGCATAGTGAATAGATCACCAGCCCTGGAGTCGGGTAGATCTGAGTTCAAATCTAACTCAATCACTTAACATTTACTAGCCATGTGACCTTGGGCAAGTCACTTAACCCCAATTGTCCTGCCCCCCCCCCACCAAAAAAGCAAACAAATATATGTTCAGCATATTAAATATGTTTAGCATAAATATGTTCAACATATTAAAATGTTTTTTGTTTGTTTTTTTTTTGGGGGGGGTAGTAATAGGTTTATTGGGGGAGCTTACTCACAAGGCTGGCTCTGGGTGGTGATAGGATAGTAGTAGATCTCCAGACCACACCCAGGCCAGGCCAGATATCATACAGAAAAAGAACAAAGAAGGCTTAGAAGCAAAGGTGGCCCATGGTCACATGCAAGTTTTCCCATGGGATAAAGTTTTCTTTGCTGTTTACATTATCTGTAATACCAAGGTCACATTCCTATACTCTTGCTCCCACCATACAAATGTTTCCTAATAAAACTGAAAAACTCCTATATTCAAGTACAAAATTATTGTGTGGCCTAGCTATCCCTTCAATTTTCTTTCTACTTCCAAATTCCTCAAACATAATTATGCCCACCACCGTCAGTTCTAATGTACACCTTCTGGGGGTGTATGGGATGTTCAGGGAGGACTAGCATGTCTGGTGTGAGGGCATGCCAAGGCCTTTTCACAGAGCTGCACATCTGTCTTTACTGTCCACTTGTCACCCCACTCTCACCTGTGGCTCCAAGAAGCTATAGCATGTGGTGACAGCCACACCTCGGTAAATCGTCTTGGTAGACGGGCTAAACCAGGTTGAGGTAATTGACAGGCCTCAAACCCAATGGTGAGTTAGGGGGATGTGTAACCCAAGTGTGTGAAGTCTTTCCATCATGGCATGGGAAAAATTTGTTCCAACAGCCACGAAGGTGGCCGAAACAGGTGCTGTGGAGCTCTTAAGAGTTTAGTCACATTGAAGGTGCCAAGGTGATCCACTGCACCCTGGGCCATCTTGAATTCTATCCTGCCACTGGACTTTGATGACTCAAGAAGGGTGAAGCTGATGACTTTGTGCAACTCTGCCTCACTGAAATCCAGTTCACAAACAAATCAAGACTTCACTCATGATATCCTCTGAAAATGAAGGATGAACACCTGCTCCCTTCTGAAAGCCCTGCAAACTGGATTCAACTTGGATTCTCTTCCCAAAGTCACCAATGACCCTTATGTCAAATTCAGCGACCTTTCTTTAGCTCTCATCCTCCTTGAACTATCATTTTATATTGGTGACTTCATTAAATTTTCCTATTTTTTTTTCTGTGATACCACATTTTACTCTCCGTTCTCTTCCCTCTCCAATCATTCCTTTTTCACTTCCTTTGCTGGCTCTTCTCCTTTTCTCCCAACTTCTAATCCTGGATGTTCCCAAAGATTCTGGTTCTTCCTTCTCTACATTTACTCTTTGATTTAGGTGTTCCTCTATCAGTAGTACCATCTTCTTCTAGACTCTCAGACTAGAAACTTGAAAATCATTTCCATTCCATTCATTTTCTCTATCTAATGATATCAACTGTATAGAGAAGCAACATAATAAAAGAACACTAGATTTAGAGTCAAAAGCCCCAAGTTTAAATCACAAGTAGCTCTACTACCTAATAGCTGTGTGACCTTAGCCAAGTCATTTCCTTTCTCTGAACTTCTGTTTCCTTCTCTAAAATGAGAACAGACTAAATGATATCTCAGGTCCTTTCTAGTTCTAAATCCCAAGATTACCTCCAAGCTGATGACCACTATGTAGGGTCATAGGTTTGGAACCTGAAGAAACCTTGTAAGTAATCAAGGCCAAACTTCATTTTTCAGATGAGGTCTAAAGAGATTAAGTGACTTACTCAGGATTGTAGTAAATTTGAATTCAAAACTAGATCTTTCTGGCAATAATCTCTTTGGGGGAATAGTTCCAACAGAGGATTATCCAGAGTACATGAACAATCTCCTAACTTTTCTTACATAATCCCAAATCACTTTCCAGAATAGTCAAACCGATTCATAGCTCACAGAGGAGACAGAAGGCTAACAAAATAGGTCCCAGACCTATGGTTTTATCTCCATGGGTCACTCCCAGCATAGAAACTCCCTTCAGTGCAGGAGACAGCTTGTCATAGAGAGGCTCCTTGAACACTGAGCAAGAGCTGATCTCAGGCCTTCTGGCCTCCCAGGTTATTCGCTGTACTCTGTCACTTCTTCGGTGGGGACACATTAGCTTTTAAAAGCTTTCAGTTTGCTGAGAAGACTTAGCATTGGCCCTGAAACTACTAGTCATGGCCTTTTGGGGCTCCAAGGGAGCATTACCTCGTGGTACAGCATTACTTTCCAACAAGATCGTGTAGGTGCTGCTTACATGCCAAGCACCCTCACAAGTCCATGCAAAGGAAGCTAACTACTTGCCTAAAGCCAAAGCTGAGAAAATATTAACATTTCATTTTCAGCACAGTCATTGGAAACTGTAGATCTTGGCTGCTTGTCTTACCAGAAACAGAGGCCTTTTGTCTGCTTTGGCAAAGTGCCTGGAGATTCATTCTCTGCCCAGGTCTGGGAAAGCTGAGTATTCTCTTCAATCATCTTCCTCCTCAACCCCCCCCCCCCCTCCAGCCTTGAGGATTCCCTAATCACTAAAAAGCAGTGATTCCAGCAAAATGGAAGGTACGACTTAAAAACGTCAGTAGGAAATAGGAGGGATAGTGTTGGGAACAACTTCACAAGTTTTCAGTTGCTGTCTATAAACATCTACTATGGGATAAAAGCAAGGACTGAGGGGTGGCCAGGTGGCTCAGTGAGTAAGAGCACTGGCCCCAGTGTCGGGATGACCTGGGAATCAAATCCAGGTTCAGACACTTAGCACCCACCCAGAAACACCTGGCCGTGTAACCTTGAGCAAGTTACTTAACCCCAATTGCTTAAGAAAAAGAAAAAAAAGCAAGGACTGAATGTCAAGTTTCTATGATCTCGCTTATTTTCTACCTCCTCCCTTAACTGCTCCACTACCTACCTGATCTTACACTAATCCAGATTTTCCTGTGAATGTTTTTAAATCAGGTCTACTTCCTTTTTAATAAATGCTTGCTGAATTGACTTGAAGAGCACAAATATATCATTCCTGGACCAGTGCCTTTGAATATTATTGTGAAATGCTTTATTTAAAAAAAAAAAACCCTAGGAATTAGGTTTCACATTACCGTCTTCCTATCATTTGACTCTCTTGGGTGTCAAAATTATTCACCCATGCTTACCTTTGAAAGAGTAAAAGAAAGTTTCATTGCATTTGGCCATAAAAGATTTTCCTGGCCCCAAGGCAAGGAAGGGGCCTGGGTGACTTCAGATTCTAACCTTGAAAGAATAACTAATTTCAACAAAACAAAATAACTGCCAAGCTCCAAAACTAACTGGGAAAAAAGTGAAGCTCCTCTAAAAATGAGCTAAGGAGAAGTGGAAACTTCCTTCCAAATCAAATATTGATTCGCCATTTCATGGAGCAATGGCATGAGTAATGTCATTATGAGATTCTTGCTCACTGTTAATTTCATTGACTTCATAAATATCACACCCTCTCCCACTTGAACCCTGAAAGTCACGGCTCTAAGAATCAGCCCACATCCTCCACTGGGTATCCTTGAGGGTTTTAAAGATTTCCCTTCACCATGTTGTTAGTACCTTAAAATCTGAGCATGAAGACTGTCAAATGAACTTCTCAGACTGGAAAATTTTAGTCTTAAGAGACACTCTTTAGACGGTGGTCAATCCCTTAACGAGGGGGGGTTTTTCTTGCTAGTTACCTAGCTAGACATCTGATAGATAATTCATGCCTGCCCCAAATATGAAGTAAACTTGGCTGGGTGTTTACAGAACCTCAATAAAAGAATCTTTTTCCCCTGTAACTGCCTAACCCCATACTTCTAGATAATAGTCATTCACCAGGCTCTTTGGAATACCTGCTTATATTGCTTCAAATTGTCTGACCAAAACCAAATGAGAAACCCTAGGCTACAATAAAAATTAGACATAGTTCCCACTACCTGAGGTCTAACAAGCAAAAGGAGTACTCCACCCTAAAGAGTGCCACACCCCACTCTGAGAATCCACCCATTTCCCCATTCATTCCATACAAGCTAGAACCCGTTCTTTTAGGTCACAGGATCACAAAATGTTAGACTTGGAAGGAACCTTAGAGATAATTTAGTCCAACTCCTATTTTAAAGATGAGAAATTAGGATTTTGTGATTTCTCTAGAAAAAGATAAAGATTTCCAAATATCCTGCAAGTTCTAACACTATTATAGCTGATGTTAACAGTCAACGGAACTATTTACTAGATTTGATTAGCTAAGAGTCAGGAAGTTGGGGGTGGGAGGCAGTGAGCCTTGATTCTCATACTGGTTCACGTCACTTCGATTATTGTAGCAATGAAATCTGTGTGCTACATATTTTTTTGTCTGTTAGGAAAGCAAAAGTTAAGGATCTAACCTTTATTTCTAAATCATTCTGTTGGATAAGTCCCACTTCAACCCAGGAGATCAAGAGATTGGATGAGCTAGAGCTGTACACAGGGAATTTGAGACTAGAAACCACTACAGTACTGCAATAGTTTTGGGAAGAAAAAAAAAGAATTATCTATCTTCTGTGCTGTAATTTTCTTCTGTCTAAAATGGGGGTAATTAGCTGGGTTCTTTGATATAAAGAAAAGGGAACGAGCATTTTAAAAGTACCTACTATGTGTGAGGGATTGTGCTAGGCACTTTATAAATATTACCTCATTTGATGTTAAAAAAACGTTTAAAAAAAACTCTGAAAAAACAAAAGACTGAAAGCATCTTTTTCCTTTCAATAGAAGGAGGGGAATTAGGATGTAGAATACATGATACATTGTCATACGTGGTCATTGTGTTAGTTGGTTTCACTAACCTGTAACTTTTGTCACAAGGGCTCATGGGGGGACAAGGGGCAAAGTATAGCCAAAAGTGGCTAAGACCAAAGGCATCAATAAAACTTTTTCATAAAGACAACTTCTAAAGAATTCTAAAAATTCAGACAGGAAAATACTACAGATTTTGGAATCAGGGTTGTTTCTTTTTTAATATTTTGTACTAAAAGGTGTTGGACAGACACCACCTGGCCATCATCTAGTTCAATTTATTTATTTTATTTAAAAACAAAATGAAGCCTGAAGAAGAGAAATAATTTACTGAAGATGAATCATACACAGTAAATGATGCAGCTGGATCTTCTGACTGATCAGGGCTCTTCCTTGTAAACTAGTGGTTCTCAATATATGATTCATAAACCTGTGGTGGACCCCAAGACCCCTTCAGGAGGGTACCAGGTCAAAACTATTTTCATAAATAACATTAAGACATTATTTGCTTTTTAAAATATTCTTTCCTTTCCAAATACAAATCTGTGTGAGGCTAAATTTTCTTCATGTACTCCAACCAATGACTGAATGCAGACAACCCAGGTGCTTTCTATTAAGTCAGATATTAAAGAAATTTGGAAAAAATACGCAAAACAATGCCACTCTTCTCATTAAATTTTTTTGTTTTGGAAAAGTTATTTTCATGAATTTATACTCGTGTTGATATGTAATGAGTTTATTGTTGCTTTTTAAATTAATAATTATTTTAAAAATTTACCCGTTTCTTGGGGGCAGCTAGGTGGCACAGGGAATAGAGCACCAGTCCTGGATTCAGGAGGACCTGAGCTCAAATGTGGCCTCAGACACTTAACACTTCCTAGCTGTGTGACCTTGGGCAAGTCACTTAACCCTTATTGCCCTGCCTTCTTCCTCCCTCCAAACAAATAAATAAATAAATAAACAAACATTAAATTTTTTTTACCAGTTTCAGGAGAGCAATTTGGAACTATGTCCAAAGGGCTATAAAACTGTGCATACCAGCAATACCACTGCTAGGTCTATATCCCAAAGACATTTAAAAATAAAAAAGGAAAAAGGACCTACCGTGTTTCCCCGATAATAAGACCTATCCCAAAAATAAGCCCTCCCCTTACTGTGTAAGATTCCTCTAAAATAAGCCCTATTGAGATTGCTACTGTAGTGGTGATCCCCTGCGCTACACGCTACATTACGGTACCCTCTGTATGCACCGTCCTCCCCCCCCCCATGAAACGCATGCCGCGCTCCGAGCTGCATCCAATCAGAGCTGCAGCAGTGAGCCCGTCATCCTGTTCTTCCCCAGTGATTTGCTTGCTGGCGCCATTGAGAGCAGTGCTGCGGAGGAGAGCTGAGGCAGGACAACATAAGCCCTCCCCTGAAAATAAGCCCTCTGGTGTTTTTCTTGAAAAAAAAAAAAATAATAAGACAGTGTCTTATTATCGGGGAAACACGGTAGTTGTACAAAAATATTTGTAGCAGTTCTTTTGGTAGTGGCTAAGAATTGGAAATCAAAGCAATGTCCATCAATTGGGGAATAGCTAAACAAGCTGTGTTATATGATTGTGAAAGAATATTATTGTGCTTTGAGAAATGACAAGCAGGATGATTTCAGAAAAAAACCTGGAAATACTTACAGGAGCTGATGCAAAATGCAGTGAACAGAACCAGGAGAAAGAACATTATATATAGTAATAGCAATATTGTTCAATGAAGAATTGTGAATGACTTATTCTCAGCAATACAGTGAACCAAGCCAATGGCAAAGAACTAATGATGAAGCATACTATTTATTCACCTCCTGAGAAAGAGCTGATACTGTTTAAATACAGACTGACTCATGCTATTTCTCGCTTTCCTTCTTTTTCTTTTATTCAAGTCTTCTTATACAAAATGACTAATATGGAAATGTTTTACATGATTGCATAAGTATAACCTATATCTGACTGCTTACTGTCTCAGGGATGCAGGAGAAGAGGGAAGGAGGGAGGAATAGGATTTGGAGGTCAAAACTTAAAAAAATGTTTAAAAAAATGGTTTTAGCATGTAATTGGAGAAAAATGTATTAAATAGTTGTTTAAATTTACTAGTTTCATTTCTAATATGGCAAATACTGATAAATATAACCCATATAAACAAAAGCTCTTTGGGGTCCTCAATACTTTTTTAAGAGCATAAAAACAGGCCTTGAGGCCAAAAAGTTTAAGGATCTCTACCCTACATCACGATGCTTGCAATATACAGGTGCCTATTGTATTATTTCAGTCATGTCTAATATACAGCTATTATATAACTGAAAAAGTGGGTCTGCCAATTTCAGAGCTGGTTTTTAGAGGGCTCTTCTAGGATGATCAATGTGACTAGTCCTAGTACCATGGTGATTATGGAAACATTTACTTTGTATCTACTTATTTTCATACAGTTCATGGCCCCTAGCAGAATGTAAGCTTCTTGAGAGCAAAGACTAGTTTTATCACCAACACTGATAGCACGTATCATGTATCACTAGCATTATTCTGGAAAGTGTAGTATGTGCTATACTAGGACAAAGTAGGAGTTTAATAAAGGCTTCCTGAATTTAAATCCTTTTGACTCGTATTAAATCCATGGTTATGGGGTGGATAAATTATTGTAATTCCAGTTCTTTCTCAGGTTAATTTAGACAGGAAGTCTCTGTCAGTCATTCCTTACCTCAGTGCCTCAGTTTCCCCTCTCCACCCCATATCTTTAAAACAAGTATGTGTGCAAAATACACTTGGAATTCTGCCAGAGGAAGGCATTTAGTCAAAGGCATAACAATAATTTGTGTCCTACACTCAACATCCTGTGATACAGAATGCTACCTGCTGACTAATCAGGGGCCCAAATCCTATTTCCTTAAATTACCCAAGTTTACTTGCCAGGAGCTTTCCTGACTGACATTCATTATGTGAAACAGAAAAGGGGGGGGGGAAAAGGATCACAGAATTTTACGTTTTGGAAGTAATAACCTCGGTATGTGTGTGATGGTAAGGGTAGGGGAAGTATACAAGGGGACAGAGTCCAACCTCCACTCACTGAAGGAATCCCTTTTATAGCATCCCTGATCGATGAACATCCAGAATCCATCTGAACACTTCTAGAGACAGGGAGGTCATTATCTCATATTGTGGTCTATTCTGTTAGTAATAATTGTTATTAAAATCTTCCTATATCAAGCCAAAGATCTGCTTCTCTATAACTTCTCTTCATCAGTCCTAGGTCTGGCTTCTGGAACAAGACAGACTAAACGTGCACCCTATAACTAGAAGACCCTGATCTCACACCTCCATATGCCATTTTCTGTCCAGGCTAAACCCCTTGATTCCCTCAATGACATGGTTTTCAGGCCCTTTTCATTCTTGTCCATCCTCCAATTTGTCAAAGTCCCTCCTAAAATATGGCACCCACAACCAAAACTCATACTATTCCAGTTGTGATTTTGCCCAAGGCAGAGTGCAGCATGGTCATTACCTCTGTGGCCTGAGAAACATATGCTATTACTGCAGTTCATTTATTACTTGAAGAGAACTAAAAACTCAGTTTTAGTCTCTGTACTTTTTGACCTTGGGGCTTCTGAAGAACAATCTGTAAAATGCCTGTCTTAGAGTTAAGGCATTAGAGTTTTTCCCACGTGGAAGACTACGACAAAGTACACACCAAGAACTATCCACTACACCTTTAATAAAATGTCTCTGATCAGCATTATACAAATTATAGGTCAGATATCTTACTGAAGGGCTGGCAGCCTCAGTTCAAACAGGGTGTTACAACCTCACTCCAGGAAGACACAAGCGACTTGATGGGTGGAGGATTAAACAAATTGCTGACCTAATAGAGGGATTGACAGTACATGACTACATTCCCTTTAAATTATTCCAGAATAAAGTATATAAGTAAGATAGGGCTTTAGAAAAGGAAAATAATGTGTGTAGCAAACTAAGCCTGTGATTTCCATTTATTTTTGAGGTCAATAATATAGCACAGCTTAGTGGAAAGGGGACTAAATCTGGAATCAGGCCCTGCATTCAAGTCTTGATTCTACCTGGATGCCCTTGGGTGAAAATACTTTACCTCTATGGGCCTCACTTCACTTGTGTATAAACTAGATTATTTTGGGGGCCCCTTCCAGCCTCAATTCTATGGTCTTATAAGTAACACAGAAGTTGATTCCTTCTAGTTACACACTCCCCCACTTAAGTATTTGGCATGTCTCACACCAAGTTCAATAGGGATCAAATCTGTCTGGAATTCTTGTCCAAATCTCTCCTCATAATCACATTATTACTTGAAACATTTTCTTGCTGAAGTAGGAAAAAATTGGGAAGATGAATCTAATTCCAGTCCACATATGACCTAAGATCACTTGAGTTAAAACTGGAACTGTAAAGTCAATTTCCATAAAACCTAACCTATTCCATATAGATCTTTTTTCAGGCTCAGGAAGAAGCCTATGCTCAGGTCCCACAAGCCCAGCTCACATTACCATGAAAGGCCAGAAAGATGTCACTTACCAATAGCTGACACTTATATAGAACTTGATAAAACATTTTAAATACAATCTCATTTCAGCTTCACAACAATCCTATGAAGTATATAATAGTGGTATTATTATCTCCATTTTACAGATGAGGAAAATGAAGCCCAGAGAGGCTATATCTCGCCCACAGACATGTAGCTACCTAGTACTGGACAGGGTCTAACCCTGGGTCTTCCTGACTCCAAGTCTCTCCTCTATGCCCTGATGCATCCAATACTCTCTAGCACCACAGCACCCTAAGAGCACAGATGGAGCCAAGAATGGAGCCAGGGAATGGGGGTCCACTTAGCCCTTGGGGTCTCTAACTGAGCCAGACTCTGGGGCTCCTGTTTGGCTTTACCATTTCAATTTCAAAAAAGCTTAGAAATGACCTGGCCTCTGGTAGGAAGAAAAAGTACTATTTCTTACAACAACAATGCCTGGGGTCATCTCAGCGACAGCTCACAAATCCAGCTACATACTCGAGAATTGCTCAATCTGTTCATCAATCAATCAGCAATCAGCAAGGGGTTGAGCAGATGCTCAATCAGTAGGTGTTGGTAATGATGATGACAACTTACAGAAGGTTCCTCCCCTTAAAGAGCTTAAAAAATGAAATAATTTTATCCATTAAATAATATTAGTGAAATAAGTGATGGAGAGACTACTGAGCTTCAGAGCCAAATAACTTTTAGAGGCATGTCTCTTAAAACCTCAAGGTCTCTAAAGATTTTTTCCCCTAAGGCCAAAGCCTCCTCTGACTTTCTAATCTGATTCTTCGTTATGGGGGTTACCCTATATTTTTTTGATGTCTCTTACACAGAGAAGTTCTGGCAGAATCTACCAAGCTGGAAGGGCTTCAAGTACAGGCTGAATGGTAGATTTTATGTCTATCCTCTGAGTAAGTGACCTGCAGAGAGACTTGTTTCCAGACTGATCACTGGGACCCCAGCATCTCTTGGATACTATCCATTGAGCTGTACAGGGTATTAATCTGTGTCAGAGGAGGAAGTATCCACAGAGACTCATGATTTCTTATAGATCCTTGAAGTATCTCAGTCAGGACTAGTAAAAATGCTGGTCACCAGAAATCTTCCCGCTGTAAGTGGAATCTTGTCTATATAGGAATCATAATGCAGTCAAGTAGGTTCTTTAATACTTAATGCAATGGAAGGAAAGAAAAGATTTAAGAAATGAGAAATGATGGCTATGAGCTGGATAAGAACCACTGCATAAGAGCTTTGAGGAATATACAGGTAGCAAGTCATCAATTAAACCGTAGAAGAAACAGAAATAATGGCTATATTTCAGCTGATTGGTTACCATCCCATAATTGTGATTCACTTGAGATCTCTAGGAATATTTTTATTCAAAGAGTAACTAATTACTATGTTCAAATCCTGTTTTTGTGGTTTAGAGAATTAGTTGTGTAACATTTAGGTGAACCAAGGCACTGCCCATCATCTATGGAGGCCTCCAACAAGATTCCTCAATAGCTACTCAACTGGTCTGCACTCTTGCTTACAGTGGTAGATAACTTGTTCATCAATAATTATCACTCATACTAACCCTTAAATTATCAAAAGGATCCCAGATGTTGAGATCATAACAAAAGGGCCTCTTTTGAACAGGTGCACGTGGCTACCATCAGACATCTAAAGATTATGATCACATAGACATGATGAATTAAGATGTCACCCTCCCCAACCCCCCATTCTAGGGATACTGGATATTCTAATAGTTAGTTATGGACCTAATGTAACCAACACATAATAGAATACAGTGCTTCTATTCAACGTTTCTCCTAAGTGGTAGATGCCCTGGACTTAGGCCCCCACTTAAACTATAAGAAATAAATATATGTTTGTGCAGAAAATACAACTTTTCTGTAATTCAGTTCAGTTAAACAAACTATAAGTTTACTGGGGCTAAGTGTTAGAGATAAAGATAAGAATGAAATAGTCCCTGCCCTCAAGGAGCTCTATGGAGGAGGGAGGAAGAAGAAGGAAGTGGGCAAAGGAGGGAAAGGGGGAGACAAAATTCATGCAGTTAAGTATAGTACAAAGAAAATTGAGGGGGGAGAGGATGCTGACAATTTGTGGAGAGAGGGAAGAGAGGGAAGAGAGGGAAGAGAGGGAAATCATGCAAAACTTTAAAGTAGAAGTGGTACTGGAGTCAAACCTTGAAGGAAGACAGATTCTAAAAGGTGAAGAGCTCATTGAGGGGGCAGTTTGTGCAAATACAGGGAGGAGGCAAGAGATGGAAGATTTAAGTTGAAGAACTGCTAGTAATGACTGATGAAGCAAGTGTATGAAAGGAAATAGTAGGAAGTAGGGCTAGAAAGGTGGGATGGAGCCAGACTGTAAAGGGTCGTAAGTGCCAGGCTACAGTTACGTTTTATTATTCTATAACCCCTGGCGAGCCATTGCCTGGTGCATACTGATTCAGGCGGCAACATATTCAAAATAAAGATCCATGAATACATTCTGGTTTGCATTTAACCAAGAGGACAGACCAAAATTACAGTCGCAAATAACAGTAAGAATTCTGTTTCATTAGGTTAGTGCAGATTTGACAGATGGGCTCTTTCTTAGATAATACTCTCCCAGTTTTCTCACCCTAGCCCTGTATAGTTCCCAGGGGATATGTGACTAGATGATAGAGACTGTTTTATATCAGACTGCCTGCTTTCAGACTATTCTGTTCCAAACTGTCAGTCTGTACTCTAATTCCATCTACAGCATATAAATATGAGGAGATGCTCACACACCTCAATTACTTCCTTTTGAAATTTCATTGTAGGGCAAGGCTGCCTATTTTTCTACTGACCTTGGACTCATCCTCCCTCTCCCTTCTCCTCCCAAACCATGAGGCTGGACTTTTATCCTTGATCTATATTCAGCCAGGCATCCATAAAAGAGGTTTTACATTTCTGGCACGCTCTTCTCAGGGAAGGAAAGAGTGGCATTGACTTCAGTCTCCTGATGATCCTGAACAGTAACAACTGGAACTGGAAAGATAGAGAAACCTTGGAAGGCTTCACAGGAAAAATGGCACCTGAGCAAAGCCCTGAAGGCTTTTTGAGGACTTGAAGGATTCTAAGAGATCGATGAGGAAGAAGTCTACTCTGTGGCTAGTTTGGGCAGATGCACAGAAGCAAGAGCAGGAGCATTGAATCTTATAAAAGGGCTCGTTTCTCAACCACAATGCTTAAGGGACGACAGCTGTTTACTAGCTCAGTTCCATTCCACAGGCACTTATTACGACATCCTTCGAGCATCCCAAGCACTGCGCTAGGCACTGGAGGCACCCAGATAAAACAATCAAAAACTTAACCAGATCCTGACCTTCTGGCATTTACATATACTTCCTGACAGCTCCACCAAAGCTGGGGCAGTTCAGCTAAACAGATGGTGAAGTAGGCACTCAAATGCCTTTTCTCATTCTAGGTCTGAGCTTATTCTACCATACCTCAGGACCCTGAAACATGGGTAAGATTTTAGAGGCAGAAGAGGGCAAGACTGGAAAATATCAGGCAAAAGAAACAAAAGCATGGCATTGGGAATAAAAAGTGTATCTAAAATATGTGAGAAGACCTATCTGGCTGGAGTAGGCAATTAGGGTAGAGAGGCAGGGTGGGGTTATATTATGGAGGGCCTTGAATGTCAAGGTAAAGTTTGGACCTTATGTTTAAAGCAATGAAGTGGAGAAAAATGCAGGATCTCAAATGGAAAAAGCAACTGGATGACAGAAGTATTTTGAGTTGGCTGGTCTGACAAGGGTATAGAAAATGAGTTAGAACTAGAAAGCCCTAATTTGCTTTATAAAGCTCATTCCCTTTTCAAGGAGTCCAATAATATTTTCCTTTCAGGTTACCTTATCCCATCTTTGGAGCAACTGGGTGGCACAGTGGATAGAGCACCAGGCCTGGCAGAAAGACCTAAGGTTCAGATGTGGCCTCAGACACTTGCTGTGTGACCCTGGGCAAGTCATTTCTCCCTCTTTACCTCAGTTTCCTCATCTATAAAATGAGCTGGAGAAAGAAACAGGAAACTACTACAGTATCTTTGCCAAGAAAACCCCAAATTTGATCAATCATAAAGAGCCAATCACAACTGAAAATGACTGAACAACAAAATTCCATCTTTAAGCATTTTTCAAAAGAGAAAACAAACGCCACCAGTAACTTTACAAAGTTTTCCCCTCCTCCTTCTCCAGAATCTCCATTCTTTCCTAGTTTTTCAGCAACTGATTAATTTATCAGCTCCTGAATCTTCCAATACACCAAAACAAACAAACAAAAAACAAAGTATACAAACAAAAATAAGGGTGAACAGGGCATGTATGGAATCTAAGAGGCGATTGGAGGAGAAAAGAAGATTGAGATCGATCAATGTGCTACAGGAACCAGCAAGGAAAGATGGATTTTGTATAATCATTCAACTTCCTTCCTAGAAACTAATATAATAATGACAATAAAACACATATTTACACAGCGCTTCAAAGTATACACAGTATTCTACACAGTTTCTCATCTAATCCTTACAACAACCCTGTGAGGAAACCTCCCAGCATCCTTTGGTAGCAAAATAATAGAGATGCTTCAGCATGACAAGAAAGTTCATAGAGATATCTGTTTAGGAACAATGGTTTTATTAGTATTGGACAGAGAAATCTTATAATCTTAAAAAGCACTTGTTTGTCTTGGAACCAAGAAGGGAGAGAGATTATGCAATACTTCCCTCTAACATGTAAGTCACAAAACTATAAATGTAACCTGATAAAATCTGGACTTTTATTTCTGACACTTCACTAATCTTAAAAATGAGAAGCTGATGCTATCCCAAAATCTTCCAGCAAAGAGGTAGTGGTTCCCTATGTAAAATATGGACTGGACAGGCCAAGTCACCATAAGGAGTAAACTGCTAACCAGTTTAAAATACATATTCTCAACTCCATTGATGCTTTTAGAAAATAGCTGTGGCAGCTGAATAGTAAAATTATCATTTGAATAAGGAGGATGGGGATTTTACTCCCTATCTTACAAGGCTGCTGTATCAAATGAGATCATATATGCAAAGTAATTTATAACCAAACACTATGAAAGCAGAAACATTATCACATCTCCTCCATTAAGTCATCTCTGAACATTCCAGGATTGATTTAGAAAGGAGAGGTGATTCATGTTAAATAAGTATTATTTATTTAGTTAAAAATATTAAATATTGAGCACCTACCTATGAAAAGTTCAAAGAAATATGGACAGAGGCACTGCTCTCACAGAGCTTACAATTTAATTGAGGAAAGAAGACATACAGCAGTACCTGTCTCATATACCCAGCAAAAAAAAACAGCCCAGGTCTGGTAAAAATAAAACCACCCAACTATGCAACTACAGGCACCCTTCTTCCCAAACAACTGCCACCAATGACTATTTCCCTCTATGATGCCTCTCTTCAGTCTCAATGTTTTAAACTCGTGATATTATCTAAGGCAACCACCTTCCTGTCTAGTCCCCCTCACCTTGCTTCAACTCCACTCTAATACAGAGTCAAAGATGAAGTAAAGAGGATACACTCTCTTCCCTTTCACTGACCATCACCATTTCTGGGAGATAGCATCCTCAGCACTGTCTTCCATCTCTGCCCCAATCTAAATGGACTCTTTACCCCAAAAATCCCCATTCCATTCATGAAAACCAAGGTTGCTTGAACAACCAAGGTTGTTTTCACCTCAAACACAAATGAGCACTACTTGAGTCTGTCCAACTTGGGAGTGTCAATGACTCTATGACCTTAGGGGGTTGTCTGTTTTGACAATCCCTCCCACAAAAATCATGCCAGGATGGCCGACCTGCTTCTGCTCTACCACAGGGAGTTCACTTTCTCAGAAGGTAGTCTTTTCTCACCATTGCACAACTCTAAATTGCAGGTAGGTGGATAGGAAGACTGGGATATGGGACATGGAATTTTCCTTATTTCGAGCTAAAATCTGCCTGTGCGTATGCTGTTTTTAAATTACAGAAGAAGTCTGGCAGCCCACAGGCTATATCTAGAAATGACTGTTGTGTAAAACAAAAAGGATTATATCAAAGAAAAAAGCAAAGGTCCCATGTGCTGTAGAAACTTCAAGAACTGGAAATGAAGAAGGTGTTCATCAGTTGGGAAATGGCTAAAGAAATGATGGTATATTAATGGAATGGAATACTATTGGGCTATAACATGACAAAAGGGATGGTTTTAAAGAAACCTAGGAAAACATACGAATTGATGCAGAATGAAGGGAACAGAAATAGGGCAACAATCCATACAATATCAACAACATTGTAAAAAAAAAAAAACTTCAAAAGATTTAGAACTCTGATCAACACAATGACCAACTACGATTCCAGAAGACCCATGGTGACACATGTTACCCACCTCCCACCTCCTGATACTCAAGATGCAGAATGAGGCATATCTTTTGGATATGGTCAAAGTAGGAATTAGTTTTGTGTGACTATGCATGTTTGTTGCAAGGTTTTGGTTTTTCTTTTCTTCTAAATATGGGTGGGGAATGGAGATGTAGGGAAAGAAAGGAAATGTGTTGGAAAAAATTTAAACCCCAAACAGTATTAATAAAACTTCATTAAAGAGTCTGTCTTGGAGCGGCTAGGTGGCGCAGTGAATAGAGCACCGGCCCTGGAATCAGGAGGACCTGAGTTCAAATCTGAACTCAGACACTTGACACACTTACTAGCTGTGTGACTTTGGGCAAGTCACTTAACCCCAATTACCCTCCAAAAGGCAAAAAAAAAAAGAGTGTCTCCCTGTAACTTCAATCTACTGGTTTGCCCTATAGGACACAGAAATTAACCTTGATTCCTCTTTAATATTATAGTCCTTCAAATATTTGAAAATGGTTATCAGTCATTCCTTGTCACCCCCACTCCCGCATCCCTACCCCTAAGTTTTCTCCAATTTCTTTCTCTAGAAAAGATCCCCAGTTTCTTCTAAGTAGAGTTGTAAATATAACAGAGGCCTAGAAGATGGAAGACCTGAATTCAAATACAGCCTCAGACACATACTAGCTGTGCGACCTTGGGCAAGTCATCTAACCTGCTTTGCTTCATTTGTAAAATGAGGATAATAATAGTATCTACCTCCCATGGTTGTTGAGAGGATCAAATGAGATAATATTTGTAAAGTGTTTAACCCAGTATTTGGCACATAGTAGGAATTTATAAATGTTAGCTATTATTATGTTATGTTTTTTAGTGTATCAACATCCTTGTTCAAGTGTAATATTTTGAATATTTTAAATAGATATTTTGAATAGATATGCTCTGGATACTAGATTTCTATTAGCCCTCCATCTTACATGTATTACTATGTGCCTTCTTATGTATTATCCCACTTAAGCCTCCAAAGATTGGGATAGCTTTTCCACCACTCAGTTGGCTCATTTTCTAAAACCCTAGGTTTTCACATGTATAAAATATTTATAGCAGCTCTTTTTGTTGTGGCAAAGAATTGGAAATTGAGGGGATGCCCATCAATTGGGGAATGGCTGAACAAGTTGAGGTATATGAATATATTCAGTAATGGAATACAACTGAGCAGGTGGATTTCAGAAAAACCTGGAAAGATTTACACGAACTGATGCTGAGTGAAGTGAGCAGAACCAGGAAAACAATCTATACAACAATAGCAACACTGTTCAATGATCAACTATCATAGACTCAGCTCTTCTCAGCAATACAAAGATCCAAGACAATTTCAAAAGACTCATGATGGAAAATGCTATCCACATCTGGAGAAAGAATTATGATGGAGTCTGAATGCAAATTGAAGCATATTATTTTCACTTTTTTTTTGTTTTTTCTTTCTCGTGGTTTTTCCCTTTTGTTCTCTCTCTCTTTTTTTTTTTTTTGCTTTTTGGAGGGGGAAGGTAGGGCAATTGGGGTTAAGTGACTTGCCCAAGGTCACACGGCTAATTTTGTATTAGGTGTCTGAGGCCGGATTTGAACTCAGGTCCTCCTGACTCCAGGTCCGGTGCTCTATTCACTGTGCTACTTAGCCAGTAGCTTTTTTCTTTTTTGTTCTGATTTTTGTTCTGATTCTTCTTTTACAACATGATTAATGTGAAAATATGTTTAACATGATTGCACATATATTACCCATATCAGACTGCTTACTATCTTGGAGAGGAGAGAGGAAAGAGAGAGATAGAGAAAAATATGGAACACAAAATTTTACAAAAATGAATGTTGAAAATTATTTTTACATGTAATTGGGAAAAAGTATAAAATATGATTAAGGAAAAAAAAATCTCGGGTTTTCTCACCAACTTCTGTCAAGTTTTTTTATCACTCTACACTGAAAACAAACAACCTAAACAAATGTCTGTGATTATCCATGTTAAATTTCATCTTACTGGTTTCAGACCTTTGTTCTGATCTTATTGTGATCACACTGAATCTTGATTCTGTCATTTTATGTATTAGGTTTCCCTTCCAACTTCCTGTCATCTCTACAATGTAATTGTAGGATCATGGATTTAGAGCTAGCAGGGACCTTAGATCATCCGTGTCAACTCAAATAGAAACTGATCCCTGCAGCCAGCAAACTGACTCTGAAAACCACAAATTACCATTATTTATAGTGTAATAAAATATACGATATCTGTGGCATTTCCCTGATCTACCAGCTCAAAAACCCTATCCAAAAATGAAATAGCTTTTTTTGGCATGACCTGTTCTTAGTAGACCCCTCTTTCTTTTCTAGTTGCTCACATTTTTAAAATAAGGACATTAGTCTATCTCTGGTTCTTCTGTATATAGACCGCATATACCCAATACAGTCATTATACAGAATTGAACCTTTATAGCAATTACTGTCTGCATCTGACATTTTGATACTCAATCTTTCACTAAATTGTGAAACTCTTTATTTTCCCCAAAAGATTATAAACTTTTTATAGGATAAGGACAATACCCTAATGATCTACTGTGGCATATAACTGAGAACTAGGCACAAAGCAGGTCATTGCTAACTGCTGAATATGGTTCAAAGTATAAATAAACAAGTTCAGAGAGGGACATAGAAGGTAAATGTGAAGCTGGGAAGAGCAAGAGGGACTACAGATGACTTACATGTCCAGGCCTATTAAGGAGTAGAAAGATTTGGGCCTCATATTGATAGCCAGCCTTAGATCTAGGGATCACCTGGGCTCATGTGCCTGCATTTAGGACCATAGAATCTTTGACCTTAACTGCTAGTAACCACTAGATAGAGTGCCCACTAGTCAACAAATAGACAGTAACCACTAGAGAGAGTGCCCAGGCCTAGAGTCAGGAAGACCTAAGTTCAAATCCAGTTTCAGATACTCACTGTGTGACCCTGGGTAAGTCACTTAACCCTGTTTACCTCAGTTTCCTCATATGTAAACCACTCCAATATCTTTGCCAAGAAAATCGTAAATAGGGACAACTAGGTAGCGCAGTGAATAGAGCACCAGCCCTGGAGTCAGGAGGACCTGAGTTCAAATCCAGCCTCAGACCCTTAAAACTTACTAGCTGTGTGACCTTGGGCAAGTCATTTAACCCCAACTGCCCTGCCTTCCCCCTCCATAAAAATGACCAAAAAAAAGTAAATGGAGTCACAAAGAGTTGCACACAACCGAAATGACTGAACAACAACAACAAAACCACCTCCTCCTCCTGGGTATTATCTCCTGTCTGGCTTTTCATGAGAATACATTCTGCTAGTTCTTCTGCTATCTCTCTGACTGTTCCATCTTAGTCTCCTGTGTTGGATCAAATGTATGTCATGGGTGTTCCCCAAGAATGTGTGCTGGGCCCAATGTTCTTTTTCTATAAAATCCCTTTCTTGGTTATTTCACAGCATCTCATAGGTCCAATTATCATCTTTGTGCATCTGGCTCCTTAATTTTTATATCTGGACCCAGTCTGTCTCCTGGGCTTAAGTCCTATTAGACATCTCTTAATTGAATGTCCCATAGGCATCCCAAACTCAACATGTTCACAACAGAGCTCAATCTATTACTCCCTAAATTAACATTCCTAGAGTCAAAACTTTCCTGTTTCTGTTGAGGGCACCAATCGTTAACTTCTAGTTGCCCAGTTTCTTAACTTTGGGTTCATCCTTAATTTTTCCTTCTCTCTCATACCCCATAGCTGGTCCTTTGCCAAGTCTTGTCCTATCCCTTCCTCTTTTCTCCATTTACTGGCCCACAACCCTAGCTCAGGCTCTCATTACTTTTCACTGGGAATTACTGCAATGGACTCATAACTGGACTATATACTATATATATATATGTGTATATATATATATATATATGTGTGTGTGTGTGTGTGTGTGTGTGTGTGTGTGTATATCCTAAACTCTTCTCCCTCTATTCCATATTCCACACATCTGCCAAAATTTCCTGAAGCACAAGTCTGACTGTTACTGCTCTATTGCTGAAGAGTCTTAGATGGCTCCTTTTTACCTCTGGATAAATAACAAATTCTTCTACTTGTTATCCATTCATGATCTAGCTCCAGCCTATTTTTCCACATATAACTCACTCTCATGAACTGGATCTCTTGGTCAAACTGATCTACTCAAAGTTCTCCAAACTCACTGTTCTTTTGGACAAACTAGCCCTCAGTGTCTATAATGCAGTTTTCCTCCTCTCTTCTTTCTCCAAGGCCCCCCTCATTTGCCACCTCCTATGGGGAAGTCTTTCCTGATCCCCATAGGTATTAGTGTTGTCTCTCTTCTCAAGTTATCAAGGATATATGTACATATGTTACATATAACTCTTCCATTCCATTTCCCAACAAGTAGAATTTAGGTTCCCAAAGGAAGGCTTTTTTTGGGTTTGGTTTTGTCTTTGCATTTCCAGTGTCTAGCAGTGCTTTTCATGATGCAAACACTTAAATGCACAGTGGAACACCAAGACCCCTAGAATGTCAGGGCTGCAAGGGATCCTTTCATTTTACAGATTAAGAAACTAAGGCCCAGAAAAATGAAGTATCTAGCTTGTCAAAGATCACACACCTGTGAAGCACCAAAGATAGAATTTTAACCAGTCTTTTAATGCCAAGACCAGATCGTTTTTCCTATACCTTAAGCAGGCAAGACCACATTCCATTGAGTATACCTTTTTGATAAGAACCCAAGGCTTTTTAAAAAAAATAGTGAAAAACACAAGAAACATTTTGGAGCTCAGGTTGTTCTTGCTTAAAAAAAAAAAAACCCACAAGCTCTCATTTGAATTGGCAAGTTAGTTCTTGCTCACATAGAGCATGGAAGACACCCAAAAGGCTGCCACAGAGCTGAATCTAACCTTGAGGAAAGTTTACCCAACCGAGAAATGGTAACCTCACAGGTACAATGGAGGAAGAGAGAACAGCTCACTAATGTTAGACTGTCTAGTCCTGAAGAGCATCACCAATATTATTAGTAAAGAGATATAAATGAAGTCACATATTTGACTATTGCCAACTACACAAATACATAAAGATTCTACACAGGGCAGGCAAGTAGCCCTCAAAGGGAAGTAGGACATACTTGAAAAAATACTGGACTTGGAGTCAAAAGATCAAGGTCTGAATCCTACCTTAGTAGCTATGTGACTATATAGAGAAACAGATTTAGACCTGAAAATGATCTTAAAGTACTGTATCCCAACTCTCTCATTTCAGAGATGAGGAAACTGAGGTCCATGGAGTTTAACCAATTTACAGAAGGTCACACAGGCAGTGACAGATCTGGGAGAAATTTGGGCTTTTAATACTGATTTTATGCCCAATTAGATGTCCAATTACAGGTGAAAGCCCTGAGCACTTACATAATTTCTATATAACATGACCAATATTTCCACTTACACATTCTACTTCATATTCCCCCCTCCCCTCCAAAGAAGACCTGAAGCAGGCAGCCACAGTGGTCTAGGAAGTACTCAGGCCATTCTTGGTGGCAAACTCAAGTCACTGACTTCCCCCAGGGTCTAGGCACAACTTTTTTCCCTCTCAAATCCCTTTTTGTATGTAGCCCTCCTGCTACCATTTGTCCTTCTTCACTTATCTCTGACTGCCTCAATTTACCTCAATTGACTTAACCAATACCTTCCCTCTGGCTGAACAAAGCAATTCATAGTAACATGAGAACAACCAATAAGTTGAGGGGATGGGGAAAATGAATTCCAAGTACATTTCTAATTGATGGAGGAGTTGTGGAAAGGGATGG
Organism: Petaurus breviceps papuanus; assembly: GCF_028583685.1. Lineage (NCBI taxonomy): Eukaryota > Metazoa > Chordata > Mammalia > Diprotodontia > Petauridae > Petaurus > Petaurus breviceps. The sequence goes on along the minus strand of NW_027187280.1, from coordinate 2,479,928 downwards.
AAGAAAGCAGTAATGGCTCCTTTTCCCCTCTTGTACCTCATTTTACAAAGTGAAACTGGTATTTTTCTAGTCTCTGCAAGAAAGGAACCTGGGCATAAAAGTTAAATAGACAGCTTAGTCTGATCTATCTGGCAGCAGTCTCCCTATTTTCTGAGAAACTAGTACCAGTAAGGTCATTAATTCTATGAAAGTAATTTTTACTTGTTTAAATGAGAGGTCAGCATCACTTGATGACAGCTCCCTATTCCCCACTTCTCTAGATCCAGGAACCTCAGTTATTACTAGATATCCTCATTTCAAATTGATGTTTTTATCCTCAGCACCTGTCACATAATAACCCTTAAATGCTCAGTGATTGATTGGGGTTAACAGGGAATGCTGTCTTCTTAAGAATAACAGCTTATTTAACAGGCCTTAGTTAGAGCGACTGAATTGGGTTTTACAGTGTTATTTAGGGGCTGCAGAATGGTCACACTCTCTTTCTCTCCCGGGAACAGTGTCCTTCCATAATTCAGTGCTGGAGAAAAAAGTTAGCCAGAAATAAACTGAAGTCAGGAGTGGAAAATTTTGGTGGGTCCTGCAGGGGGGGTTCGGCAGCCCAAGGTGGGAGCAAAGGGCTGACAGCTAGAATATTACCACTGCACGTGGACAATGCTATACGGTTTTTAAAGTGCTTTCCTCACAACTCTGTGAGGATGGAAGTGCAAATATTATCCTCCTCTTACTAATAAAGTAACTGAGGCTCAGAGATGTGATTTACTAAAGAAAAGTGTCTGAGCCGGGATCCGAACCCGGGTCTCCCATGACTGCAAGTCCGCATTTCCCACTCTATCTGGCCTCTCGTGAGCCATTTATGAACACAAACAAGGTGTTGGAAGCTTCACCAGCAAAGCCCCAAAGGCCAGGATTCCTGAAAGGACCCCGGAAACCTTGGTCCTTAGCTGTTTCTGTAGCCCTGGGCCTCAGTTTCCCCTTCGGGTAAAGGGGGGTTACCACTTCCCCCGCGCCGGCCTAGACAAAGGGAGGCTTCAGGAGTCGCTTCGGGGTGGCCTGGGAGCTCTACTCTCCCAGGGGCCGGAGCCGACGGGGCCGGAGACTGGCCCGGCCAGCCCGAAGGCTCACCTCCTTGGCCGAGCGGATCTGCTTGCGCACCGCGTCCTTGCAGCCATAAGGCGAGTCCTGGAAGCAGGGCTGGAAATGCGCCTCCACCCGGGTGGGGCCGCGGTACGCGCCGCGATAGAAGGCGGGCCAGCCCAGCTCCAGCACGGGCGGCTCGATGTCCGACTGCTCGGGGAAGTAGGTGAGCGAGGAGCAGTCCTGGGACGAGGTGAAGGACTCTTCGGCCGCGCTGTCCTCCCCCCGGGCTCGGGGCCGCTCGGCAGCCTGCAGGATGCTCTGGATCTCCTCCTCCGAGAGGAAGCAGGTCACGTTCTCCCGCCGCAAGAAAGTGAGGAAGGCGTCTCGGCCGCCGGTCACCAGCTCCTCCACGGCCAGCCGCTGCGCCTCGCTGTACAGCTCGGGCAGGTTGGGAGGGCCGCGCGGGGACAGGCACGACGCGGCCAGGTCGTCCAGGAGCTGGGACGGCGAAGCCATGGCGGGCCAGCCAGCAAGGAGCAGGAGAAACTGCCGGGGGCCAGCCGGGGCTGGGGCTGCGGCTCCCGGCCCTCATTTTATAATGGGGATTTAAATTCAAACTCGGCCCAACCATTGGTCAAAGAACCGCCCCGCCCAGAGCAAGGGCGGCCAAGCCCCGCCCACCAGGAGCCCGCGGTTGGTTAGCTGATTTTAAACTCGCTCTAGCACAAGTCAGCGCGTGTAGAGAGGAGACACCAGGCGGGGCCAGGAAACCGAGGCCCCGCCTGCAAACGGCTCCGGACCCCGCACCCACAACGCGGTCTGCCGGTGAAGCTTAGGGCTCGTGCAGTAAGCCGTGTCGCGAGCTGCTTTTGTCCTGTGCATCCTCCTCCAGGTTTGGAGGGGAGCGTGCAGAGCGGACTGAACTAGGGGTTCAGAGCCTGGGGTCCAGAGGACCAGGCTCTACTTTGGGCTGGTAGCCGATGTTAGGCCGCAAGACCCAGGAAACCGGACTCTGCCAAGCACTGAGTTACCGCTCCGGAGAGGTTCCTCCAGGAGCTCGGGGCACCCCAGGCCTTGCCCCGGAGAGTGACTGGGGCGCACCCTGCTGGTTCCAAGGAGCTTCTTCTGTTCCCGCCCAACCTAAGCCAGAGAGTGATTGTCGGTGATTTTGTCTGCCCTTAGGAGCCTCATGTGTACATACCATAGGCCCGTAGTGGAAAAGTGTTCAGAGAATGGAGGGCCTGCTCCATTCCTAATTAATAATAAATGACATTCAGATGGTGCTTTAAAGTCTGCAAGCACCCAGGGAGGAAGTGCTTGGACCACAGACAGAGAAGGGACTCTTAGAAATCCTCTGGTCCCTCCATTCATTTTACAAAGGAAGGACTTCCCCTCTCTGGGCCTCAGTTTTTTTTTTCCTTTATAAAATGTAGAGATTGGACTCAATGTCCCCACTTTCAACTAGTGCTGCCAAATTCTCCAAATGGGGAGGATTTGTCTGCTGCCGGCATTCCAGTCCAACCCCAACCTACAACTCTTCACATGCTCTGCATTCCAGCCAAACTGAACTTTATCCCTGTTTAGAAAGAGAGTTGAAGGGGACCTAAGCAGCCATTTATTTTACAAATTTATTTTGGAAATGAGGAAATGGCTACAGAGAGGTTGATGAGCTGAAGGTCCCACCTGTATAGCAGGTGGCAAAGTCAGGATTTGACCCAGGTCTTCTGACTTTGGAGTTAAGCTTTCTTCCCAAGACATCCTACATCATCACCCACACCTGAAATGGCTTCCCCTCATCTGGGCTGGGTGAAACCTATACCTTCCTTCAGTCAAACTCAAGTAATGTGGCAGAACCAAGAGCAAAGCCAGCTTAACCCGTCCCATCTCTGATGTCTCCCCCATCCAGTCTTCTTTCCCACCTTTGCCCTTTGCAACTCTTTTGGAAATACACTGTCCTTGGATGAGAATAATGGTAAAAGACCAGTTGTCTCAGGGCCCAAAAGTTCCATTTTGCATTATAAGTAATAAAATAAACAACTCCTCATGACTGAGTTGCCTGGTTCTTAATCAGCATCATAAGGAGGGGTAAAAATAAAACAGAATTCACCAGACTTTATTTTTTTCTTTTTGGAGGGGGAAGCTAGGGCAATTGGGGTTAAGTGACTTGCCCAAGGTCACACGGCTAGTTTTGTGTTAAGTGTCTGAGGCTGGATTTGAAGTCCTCCTGACTTCAGGGCCATTGCTCTATTCACGGTGCCACCTAGCTGCCCCTCACCAGACTTTAGGTCACCACCTGAGAGACCACCATAATGAGACGTTCCTATATATGTGATTCACCAAATGTTATATCTGTAGTTAGTGGTCAGGACAAAGGTAAGGAATGCTCGCCAACCATCAGCTAGTTTTATTCATCCACTCATTCATTCATGTAATATTTGGGGCTAATTTCTTGAGAGGGTTGTCATTAAAGCTTCCAGACTCTGAAGGTGACTGTGTCAAACAGATTCTTTCCCAGAATTCATCAGTTTGGTAGCATATAACTTCTTTTTGTGGGAGAGAATTCTGGGAGGAGCCTGATAGGGAGTTCCTCCATTTTTATTACCACATAGGAGGAAGGGTAGTAGGCAGTTTGAGTGATAATATAATTTCTGGGTACCTACCCCTCACCCATGATACTTTTCATAGGTTGCTGTTGCTTGAATGGTTGTAAATGGAATTGATGGGACACTCCCTATGAGTCCCAACCTGCTTCCAGTCCACACAAGGAAGTAAGAGACAGAAGGAGAGTAAGAGGTCTGACCTCCTTGGCTGCAAACCAAGAGCAATCAGTGCTTATTTAGGTTGTTGACCTTCCACTTGAGTTCCCTTATTACCCATTCATCATGATGGCTGTCTTGTGTCTGAGTAGAGCCAAAAAATAAGACAGATGCCATATATTTTTCTGATGTGACCAATGGGGTAGATCAGTGTGATCAGGTGGGTAGAAATTTGAGAAGAGGTTTTAATCCCTTTAAAAGTCCGGGGCAGGGGATTGTTTTGTTTTTCTTTTTCTTTCTTTCTTTTTTTTTTTTTGGAGATGGAATATTTGCTTCAGCATGAACTGAGAGAGGGAAGAGTGGACACTGATCCCATTTGAATGTCCTACAAACAAGAAAGACCTATCATAACTTCACCCTTAGGCAAATGTTTCCTATTAACAGGAGAGTTTATCAGCAAATAACCATAATTTATAGATAACTTTAGCCCTAACAGACAAGCTTTGGAGTCAAATGTATGCCCTGCAGGGCCATTCTCATGTGGGGTGCTCATATTCCACAGAGCTTACATTCATTACAAGCAGGGTTACCCCCATATATGGGGACATCATCTATTATAGGTAGACCTCCCCTCTAGCTATTACACATGCATGCTTTCCACAAATATGTATTGTTTCTGTTATGTTCAGGGCACTGAGCCCTTCCACTATGGGGAATCCAAAACTTTTTAAAGACATAGTCCCTCACATTCTACTGGGAAGACTCTGATGTGTATACAGCTAAGGGTCAATATAAGAGTGATGGTGTAAAGGAAAGATTTAGAGCTCAGTGAAAATCTGAGGAAGAAAGGAAGACTTCAGGGAGGAAGTGGTACATAAACTGCCCCCTGAAGAAAAGGAATTATGAAGGATAGAAATGAGGAGGAAGTGCTTTCCAGGGGTGGCCTCAGCAAATGCACAAAAGTGGGAGGGGGCATATTGAGCTCAAGGAAGTTCAGAGAGAATGTGAAATAAAGTAACAATGTAGGTGGAAGGAGAACTATATAGAACTTTAAATGCCAGGTGAAGAAAGCTGCATTTTATCTTGTAGGAAACAATAGATCACTGAAAGCTGGCTAACTGACCTGGTCAGACCTGCATGATGGGAATAATATTTTGGCAGCTGTTCGAAGAATGGATGGGAAAGGGGAAGAAATAAAGGCAGGGAGACTAATTGGGAAGCTGTTGCAATAATCTAGGTAAGAGATAATGAGTGGTTTAAACTAGAGGGGTGGACATTTTCAAGAGATGTCATAAAGGTCAAATAACATGATTTGGCAACTGAAAAGACGTGGGGGGGTTGAAAGTGAAGAATCAGAGCTGAAATTAAAGTTGTGAGGCTAGTTCCTGGGAGTTTGGTGATAACATTAGGTAACAGGTAGCAGGCCTGCACAACCAGCCGCCTGCCAAAGGATTTTAGTGACCCAAGAAAAATATAGAAGAAAACATCCTCTATATTTTTTTCAGATCACTGGAAATCCTTTGCCATGCCTTTTGGCCACTTATAACCCTCAGGCTGCAGGTTGTATAGGCCTACATTGGTAGAAACAGAGAAGCTGGAAGTCCAGGTTTAAGGGAGAAAATGATGAGGTTGGTTTTAGACATATATTTTTTTAAGCAATCGGGGTTAGGTAACTTGCTCAAGGTTACACGGCCAGGTGTTTCTGGGTGGGTGCTAAGTTTCTGAGCCCAGGATTCGATCTCCAGGTCATCCCGACACTGGAGCCGGTGCTCTTACTCACTGTGCTGCCTGGCCGCCCCAGGTTTTAGACATATTAAGTCTGAATGCTGTTAGATATCCAAATGATGTCCATCAGGCAGTGCTAGATGGGGCCGAAATTTAGGAGAGAGATTAGGGCTGATTATATAAATTTGGACATCACCTTTATGAGGGTGACAGCTGGATTCATGGAGATGGATAGCAGAGTGTGTGGAGAGAAAGGAGGGCACAGGACAGAGCTTTGGGGATAGTGATATGTATAGTGGAAGGGTGCTGGGCCTGGAGTCAGGAAGATCTAGGGTCAAGGCCAGGTGCAGATATTTATTAGCTATGTAACCCTGGGCAACTCACCTGACCTCTGTCTGCCTCAGTTTACTCATCTATAAAAGAGATAATGACAGTACCTACCTCCCAGAGTTGTTGTAAGAATCAATTGAGATAATAATTGGAAAGTGCTTAAGCATAGTGCCTGGCACGTAATAAGTATTATATAAATAAATACTAGCAGGGTAGCTAGGTGGTGCAGTGAATAGAGCACTGGCCCTCGAGTCAGAAGGACTTGAGTTCAAATCCAGCCTCAGACACTTAATACTTACTAGCTGTGTGACCTTGGGCAAGTCACTTAACCCCAATTGCCTTACCTTTTTTGGTAATTGAAATTACCTCCAAAATAAATAAATAAATA
>NW_027187280.1:2369277-2473642 GCF_028583685.1 Petaurus breviceps papuanus | reverse complement strand
AGCCGTGTGACCTTGGGCAAGTCACTTAACCCCAATTGCCCTACCTTCCCCCCTCCAAAAAAAAAAGAAAAGAAATATTGACTTTGTAAAGCTAACTGGCAAAACTTTACATGGAGTTTTGAAAATCAGATGAGACTGAAGCAACCTGATTTGTTATCTCTGTCTCTGGACTCTCATGGGGACCACATCCTGCAGAGTGGGGCATTATCTTGGTGGGATTGACAGGGAAGCCTCTCTGGACAATTTCAAGGATTTTTACCCCACCCTGGAACAATACACAGAAAAAAGCCCCTGCTGCCAGCAGACACTGACCATGGCTATGAAACTGGTCATTCATCTATTCACTCAACAATTGCTGAATGTCCACTATGGGCCTGATGCTGGATTAGGCGCTTTTAGTCTCCAACTTCCAAGATGACTCAGGGTTCTTGCTTTGATTCTATTAAGAGGTATTCCTATGTCCAAGAGGCATAAATACCCTGTCACCCTGCTGAACACAACCACAGAGCTCACCATGGCTGGGGCTTTGCCGCAGCCTGGAGCTGGACCTCGCTCCCACCATGGGTCTTGAGCTATGGTTTGGAAAGCACCTCAGACCACAGATATTTTACTGCTACCCCACACACAGCCTGTGTCAACACCAATATGAGTATATAAGCAAGGGAGCAGTTACATTATCAGGGTCCAGGCTGGACATGCACCTTCCTGTTTCTGGCCATCCACCTTGGTCTTTGGTACAAATGGGATCACAAGCAGTTTGTGCATGCGTGTGTGGGTATGTGCATGTGTGTGTGTGAACACATATGCGTGTGCGAGACATGTAGGACTTGGAACACTAGGGCTGGCAAGTGCTTCACAAGAGCAGAGCAGGATTCCTCACGTCACATTTCAGACATCTGGCCATCACTTGCATGAGGCTAATAACTGGTATTCTTCATTCAGAATGATGATAAGTGTAGTCCAAGGTAAACTCTCAGGGGTGGGCAGTTCAAAGTGACACCAGGATTGAGGACAACTGTGGAAAAATCTTCTTCTCTGAAAATGAGAATCGGCCTCATTTTTTACTTTCATCCCACCAGGCTGCCCCTCAGGTAGTTGCCCCAGACCAGGCTCAGGAATGCTCCGTGCCTTGGCCATAACCAGGTCCTTCTCTCTCCTGAGTCCAGGGACATGGCTACAGCAGAACTAAGAAATTCGGCAGCAGCCTCGCACTTTCTCCTCCATCTCCTCCATTGGGGCCTTGAACTTTAGGAGAGGAGGGTCCCCACTGGCTACTGTGTAATATACAGAAGTCCCATTGGCACTGTAAGGAGAAGTTCTTGTTCCAATCAAGGGGGTCTTGCTCTCACTGCTGCCCTCACCCACCCCTGTCACCCCACCACCTAGGTGGGGGTTCAGAAAGGGGTGGCTGAGGAGTTTGGCAGCTGCCCTCTGCCGCTTCAGCTCTGACAGTGTCTGGTGGCTGGGCTCCTTGTATACATTCCAGGCCTGTGGCATGTCACGGAGGCCAGGGCTACCATAGGGAAGAGATGTACTCAGGGTGTAGTCTGGCACCTCGTGTACTTTCCAGATGTCGCCATTGGCAAGAGAATATTGGTGGGTAGCAGCCGGAGCTCGGAGTCCATTCTGGATGGGCATGTCCCCATTAGACAATGAGTATGGGTAAGTGCTGACTGGACCCCGGAGGCCATTCTGTATGGGGAGCTCTGTGTTCCCCAATGTGCTCTTGGTCATAAATTCAGAAAGAAGCAATGGCTTTTCCAGCATAGTGTTCTGTGAACAAGGGAGGAAAGTCACCAATTGTTAGTATCATCCAACTCTGAAGGGGCTTTGAACAAAAAGGGATTTTAACTCTACCACTGCTCCTGCTATACAGTGAATGAATGAATAAATGAATGAAAGAATGTATTAAGTCCTTATGATATTCAAAGCACTGTGTTAAATGATGGGATACAAATCTAAAAGTAAGGCAGGGCTATGAGAAGATCTTTATTCCCCTGTGAGTCAGAGAGGCTCAGCACAGGGCACTCCAAGCCCAGGGATATCTGTAGGAAAACTCTCTAATCACAAAGCTCCCCAGGGAACACAGAGCCCAGACAGTTCTTTAGGTTCTGAGTGGTTGCCCAGTTCTGTGAGCACCTCAGGTTTTAGTCAACTTGAAAGCACAAAAATTCCACAAACAGCCCAATTCTGTGCTTTAAAGAAGGACTCTTCACTTTGTAAAATGATTCATCCTAAGGCCTGGTATTAGAGGGGCCCTCAAAACTCTAGTCCAGCTCCATTATCTCAAAAGAGGAGAAATGGAGGCCAGGCAAGTGGAAGTGATTGGCTGAAGCTGTCACAAAGAGTAAGTGGCAGTGCCAAGTCTTGCACCCAGGTTCTTTGACTTCCAGTGTGCTCTGCTTTCCCCTTGCCAGACTGTCTAATCACAAGCAAGTGGTCCTGAGTCAATTAAGTGAACTACAGATCTCACTCAGGGCTATAGACTCAGATAAATATCTGGTCACTTCTACCTGAAGACCAAATATTATGGAAACTACTTAAATTTCATTAAAATGATAGAAGACATGCCCATTCAAAAACTGTCAATTGTCATTTTGTTTCAAGGCAGCAATTAAACTACAAATCAAATTTAAAACTGTAGGCTGGCAAAGGGGAAAGAATACTGGAGCAGAACTCCAGAGAGCTGGGCCTGAATCATGACTTCCTGACATACTGGTGTTGTGACCTTAAGCAAATCACTTGATTTGTCTGGGTCTCAGTTTCCTCATCAGCAAGATGAGGGGGTTGAACCAGATAATCTATGAAATTTCCCCCATTTCACAAATTTTATAATTATACCTTTTTGTTTATTTAAAATTTAGTCACAATCACTTAATTCCTCTAAATGTAACCCTAGAACAAACTGACAAATAATAAGAAAAGCCAGGTGGTCAGTCTAAAATAGACTCCACTTGTGGGTTAGTGGAATGGGCACTAGATTTGATAGTGGAGGACCTGGGCTCAGATTCTAACTTTGCCATTTTGCTAGCATGTGACCTTGTATACATCACTTAATCTTGCTGGTTCAGCTTCTTCATCTGCAACATTAAGTTGTTGCAATAGTGGTACTATCAAGGGGTCATTATTTTCAATTTTTTTGGTTTCAGGAACCTTTACACTCTCAAAAAAATCTTTTATGTATGTGGATTATAGCTATAGATATTTATCATATTAGAAATTAGAATGGATACATTTATAAATATTTATTCATTTAAAAATAATAAGCCCATTGTAAGATAGCGTAACTATTTTTATGAAAAATAACACATTTTCCAAAACAAAAAAATTTAATGACAAAAGGGGCGTTGTTTTTCATATTTTGCAAATCCCTTTAATGTCTAGCTTATTAAAACACAACTGGATTCTTAAATATGCTTCCGTATTCAATTGGTTGCGATGTTATTTTGGTTGAAATTTAATGAAAAAAATCAGGCCTCACACAGATATGTAATTGGAAAACAGAAGAATATCTTAATAGGCAAATAACCCCTTAGTACTAAAAGGGAAATAATTTTGACCTCAAGGACCACTTGAAAGTCTCTTGGGGATGCCCTGGGATCCTCAGACCATACTTTAGAAACCTGGATGATAGTCACTTAACCTCTTAGTGCCCCAGACAACTCTCTAGGACTATAAGTTGCAAATGAAGTGCTGATTTGTATTGGTAGAGCCCGTTCCTCTGGGCTAATCCCCTATGCCAATGAAGTTACAGGTCTAATCCAAAGGGAGAAAAAAAAGATTCAATTTGAAAATGTTTGGTCCAAGGGTAGATTTTCTAAAGAGGAGTCATGGATATAGAGAGATTGACATTGACAGAGGGAGGACCCAGGCCAACAAAATCTCAGATTTTCCATGACAAAATAAATAAATAAATGAATGAATGAATGAATGAATGAATAAGTAAGTAAATGAATAAATGAATGAATAAATAAATGAATGAATTAATGAATGAATGAATGAATGAAAGCTGGTTTACACACATCTCTTCCAGGAACAACAAACTGCAGCATTTTCCAAACTGTATTCCAACTAACTTCAGTGAGACAGAACTAATGAGAGATACACCTAGGGTTTCTATATGAAAATATTCAAGGCTAGCAATATTTTTCCTTCTAGGATATTAAATGTGAAATTATATATACCAAAAATGCTTATTACATATTACCTCCCCCCAACCAAAGAAGAATGGCCTTAATTTCCTTTATTTTGCTCCAAAATTATCTGAAGCCTTTTTGTTTTTTATCCCAGAATTGTCCCCTGTCCTCAATCTCCACAAACATGTTTTCTGTTGACATACAGGATATCTCAAATGTCTTGGTGCCATTCGAGCTTGTATTTCACACACAGACTTTTAGCACACCTTGTATTTCAAGGCCAAAAGTGCTTCACGGACAAATCAGTTTGAAAAATGCAGATGGATTAAAAAGATAAAAAGAATGGCCTGGCACCCAGTGAAGCCATATGTCAGGGCAGGCAGCAGGGGGCACTGTCCTCCTGCATTTGCACACCTTCCAGGTCCATGTCCTATGCCCACTAACCAGAGGGAAGAGATATATTTGCTTTCTCAATGTTTAGTTTTTACATCTTTATATTATCCTACCTCTGCAGACTCTATGAATGACCAAATGCCCATGTCTTGTGAAGACTGCCTGTCCTCTATACCTTTCCCAATTCCTCCAACAAAATCCCAGAGCTGATGATTGCTGAAATCAGGGTTGGGAGGAATCCATCTTCCATTTGAGACAGGCAGTCATTATTTTACATTGCCTGTTTCAGATGCCTTCAATTTTATCACAGGCTGATACATGCCCATTAAGCAGCTCAAAGGAGGCCTTCATCAGCCTCAGGTCTAGACCTGCATTTTCATTTTTACCTTTTTTTTTCCCCAAAAAACCACTATATCTAGCTATCCTTTGATGCTTGACGATACAACACCCAAGCCATGTTCTAGACATGCCACCATGCACACACACCCTACCTCTCCCCACTTTCTACCACTTATTTTGGGAATAATAGTCAAATCAATATTCCCATTACTTCCGGGAAGGGTATATCAATTGACTCCCTATGGCACTACTCTTCATCCCTCTGTCTGCCAGACCAAAATACCCTCACCTAGGCCCCATTGCTCTATATATGTTATGTGTCATCTACCCCTGCTAAGCTGTAAGGACCCTGAGTGCAAGCAGGGACTGTCTGCCTTTTCATTTGTATCCCTAGTGCTTCACTCGCAGTAAGAGCCTAATAAATGCTTTCTCATTCATTCATTTATTCATCCATCTATCACTCTCCCTCTCTCATTTTGATCTTCTCTATTCCCCCCAACCTTACCTTCTAGAACCCTGATCCTCTATGCTTTGCCCTGTTCTTTCCTTTTATCTTCATGACCCTACCCCTTATTCTCATTTTATCCTTTTTCTGTCGCTCACTCTCACCTTCCATTCCTCACAAATCATCCTCATCCATCACCCATTTCTCACCAGTACTCCATGTCTCACTCTCACCCTCATCTTCTGTTTTCACTTTCCATCCTTCACCCTTCATCTTTCATCATTTAACTCTTACTTTCTATCTCTTACACACACCAGTTAGCTTCTGAAAGGAAATTAGAAGAGAAACCGTGGGGGCAATAAACTGAGGAAAAGGAATTCAGGTTGCTCTGAGTAGTTTTTCTACAGGAAAGAACCAGGGCCATTAGGTGGAAGTCACAGGGAGTTAGATTTTCTCTCAGTAGAACACAATCTAACCCTCTAGCCATGGCATCGTGTCATGAGGTAATAAGTTCCCCACCACTGGAAGTGTTAAAACATATCAGGAATAGAACACAAGGGAATCTGCCCTGGTTGAGAGCACAGAGTGTATAATTTCTAGGGGCCCATCTAACCCAAAGGCTCTGGCACAGTTCTTACCGGGTCCTTGTTCTCTTGGTCAGAACGAGTCTCTCTGACATCCCCATTGTAGATGGAGTTTCTGGGCTCCTCGGACGACGCCCTCTGCTGCCACACAATGGCTTCCTCCTCATATTCCTTCCGGTACAAGTTGGTCCTGTCTGACAGGCTAGCCCGTCTGACCACTTTCCTGAAAAGGGAGAGGGAGACTGCCTGATCCTCAGATGTTAGGGAGGCAGGATGAGGGGCGTAAACCCCCACATGCAGTGCCCAGGCAGCCTGCACCCAATCAGGGTCCCACTTACCCCCGACTCCCCGCGCTGGATGTGCGTCGACTCAGTGAAGACTTGTGTCTCAGTTGGGACTTCATGATCACATCATGTTTGTGCTTCAGTTCCAACAGCAACACTTTGAACTCCTCTTCCTCACATAGATCTAAGACAGAAAAACCAGGGAGAGTCAGGCTGGGCACAGGGGTTGGGCCTCCTGGCTTCAGGGGGCTGAGAGCCATTTGCCCAGAAGAAAGGAAGGTGTGACAGCAGGGAGGCAGACAAGCTGCACAGACTCAGAATAAAGCCTGACTTTCTCAGGGGCAGTCAGGGAAAGACCTGGTGGATATCCAGCTTTGTTAGGAGTTACGAAGGGAAGAGGCCTCAGCAGATAGAGTGCTGGGCCTGGAGTCAAAAAGACTTATCTTCCTGAGTTCAAATTGGGCCTTGGACACTTTATTGGTTGTATGACCCTGGGCAAGTCACTTAATCCTGTTTGCCTCAGTTCCCTCACCTGTAAAATTAGATGGAGAAGGAAATGGCAAACCACTCAGTATCTTGCCCAAGAAAACCCCAAATGGGGCCATAGTCAGGCACAACTGAAAAGTAACTGACTAGCACAAAAGGAAGAAGACTAGTCTCATTTCTTGGGACAAAAAAAGAACCCACTCTAAAAGGTATGTGAAACAGGAAGCAAAGGACCAAGGCAATAGCCAGAGGCAAGGTGCTATCATTGAAAGAATTTTGGATTTAAAAGCATAAGGCCTTGATTCAAATCTCAGCTCTACCACCCCTAGCTATGTGACCCTGTGCAATTCACATAGCTGCTTTATTAAAAAAAAAACAAACCCAACTTGTAAAATAGGTATAATAATATTTATGATACCTACCTCACAGGTTGTTGTTATGAAATGAGATCACGTACATAAACATAAACATTGTGTTATGTTTTGTTTGATTTCTTTCTTTCTCTCCCTCCTTTAGATACAAAGTGTTTTGTAAATCATGAATGATACAGAAATGTCAGCTATCATTATTTTAGAGGCAGTTCGATGTAATGGAAAGGACATTAGTCGTGAAGTCAGAAGAGTTCAAGTTCAAATCCCAGAAATGTTACTTGTGTGACCTAAGTTTCTTAGCCTTTCCAGGTTCCCCATCTATAAATGAGGGGACTGAAGTAAATAATCGTTAAAGTCCCTTCTAGTTCCTTCCCTATGATTCAGTTTTATTGTTATGATCAGAGGAGTAAACCAGGACCCTCCAGAGCTGACAGTGTATGAGGGGAAGAGTCCACATGATTTCAGAATGAAAGAGAGAAGAGCTAGAAAATCTGACCTATTGGCATCTCGTCCATGGATGTCCGAGCACTGAGACTAGCTCCATGGGACACCAGCAGCTCTGCCATCTGCATCTGAAACAAAGAGACAAAGCCACTGACAACAAATTACAGGGGACTTGACCCAGGGCCACGGAGACAAATCCTGGGCACCTGGATCCATGGTAGCCTTACAATGACACTGTGACCAGGGCTTGTCCCCTTTGGGAAAGCTTCCCATCTCCCTTTTCTGCACGGGGATACATGCATTTTAAACAAGGAATCCAGGAAGGAGCACTGCTTAATCCAAGGGAATAAGCTAATAGCAGAATTTCAGGTACTAGGACAGAGAGGATCAAGGATAGGGGGTAGGGCCTAGGGAGGTTATTCTTTATGGAAACCTTCAGACTCTCCCCTAAAACTGCCACCTACCCTACCAAGATGGCCCTCTTGTAGTAGAAAGACTCAGTTCTGGAGTCTGAGGACCTGGGTTCACATTCTGGCTCTAATTGCTACCTGTCTAACCATGAGTCATCATTTTTCTCTGGGCCTGGAGGAGACTGGACTAGAGCCTATATAAGGTACCTTCCAGCTCTAAATTCTATTACACTGTTTGTGACCAGATCTACTCTAGCCAAAGTTCAACAAAGAAAGACAGGTACTCTAGGGATTTATAGGTATTTCCTAGGTGACTCCAGGTGGCTTTAGGGGAGGAGACCCAAATAGTGGGCCTACTAGGCTCTATAACAGAACTAATTCTGTTGTAGCTGGGCTTGTCATCTTTGTAAAAGTAGGATGCCCAGGTTCATAAAATCTAGAGGCAAAAGGGTCCTAAAAATTGGAGATAATGTCGTGGAACCATATCGACCTGGAGCTAGAAGGGAACTTAGAGAACATCAAGTCCAGCCTTTGTATTGTACAGTGAGGAAACTGAGGCACAAGGAAGATAAGCATCTTCTGCAGGGCCACACGGCTAATAAAGGTCTGAGGAAGGATTTGATCTTTCCGACTCCAAGTCCAGTCCTCTATCAACTATACCATGCTAATTCAATTTAATTAAACATCTTCATTTTATATTTAAAGAAACTCAGGCCCAGAGAGGTAAAAATACTTATCTAGTCCCACAGCTAATAAGTAACAGACTCAGGATTTGAACCCAGGTCTCCTGAGTCCAGAACCAGTGCTCTTCCCACCACACTATTCTGGACGCTGTGTTTCTAGAGAAACAGTTCTGAAAGTGTAATCTGGGGGCCCATGAGGCTTTCTGAGACCCTTTCAGTACATCCTTGCAGTCAAAACTATCTTCATAATAATATAAGATTTCTTGGGGTGGCTAGGTGGCACAGTGAATAGAGCACTGGCCTTGGAGTCAGGAGGACCTGAGTTCAAATCCGGCCTCAGACACTTAATACAAAAACTAGCTGTGTGACCTTGGGCAAGTCACTTAACCCCAATTGCCCTCCAAAAAGCATATATATATACATACACATATATATATGTATATAAGATTTCTTAATATGATAACTATATCCTTCAGGGGATCCCCAAGTTCAAAACTATTTTTCACAATAATACTAAGATCTTTTCATTTTTAATATAGTAAATATCAACAAATATAACCCACATAAACAAAAGCTGTTGGTGGTGGGAGAGGAGACTTCAATGATTTTTCCAAGTACAAAGGGAGACCAAAGAATATGAGAACTGTTCCTCTATTAAATTCTGAATGCTAACTGCAGAGTGAGGCAAAGGGACCTAGGCATAGATTGTCACCAGGAAATATGAGCCACCATATTTTGGGGATGCAGGATGGGAGGTGAGAGTGAGAAGGTTGCTCTGTAGATCCTTAAAGACACTGTGGAGTATGGGGTGTGTTTGGGCAAGTCAGTCTGCCAGTATATGTTTGGTATACATCATACATGCTGGTTACTACTAGAGGTCTGGGAATGCATGGGCATCAACTCCAGGCAGGAAAACCTTCCAAACCCATGACACCCAAAGCTCTGCCATAAGGTGCTACCATTCACACCGTACAGCCAAGAGGGGTGGAGGAAGTACCTGGCCCCAGAAGGCAGCTGCATGGAGAGGCTCCCAGCCATCCCAGTCCTTGACATCCACTCGTACTCCCTGATCAAGAAGGAGCTCAGCTGCATGAAGGAATCCATTGGCCCCAGCAATGTGCAGCTAAGGGAGGAGAGAAATCTGTGGGTCATTGGGCCTTGAAACACTTTGAGGAGCACAAAATGAGGCACTGTGTTCTCTGCCATGACATCACATTTAAAAGATGAAGTAAGTCAAGATGCTTTTATCAAGCACCAACTGCATACCCAATGCCTAGTACACAATAGGCTATCAAGTTTCATGTTGGGCAATCAGCAATATATTTATGAAATAGTCCCTGACTTCAGAAATCAGAGAAAAATCAGAAAGGAACTCCTTGCCCTCTCTGCTGCTTTAGACACTGTTGAAACCCCCTCCTCCTGGATGGATACTCTCTTCCCTTGACTTCCATGATATTACTCTCCCTTGGTTCTTTCTGAAATTTCTAAATTCTCCTTTACTGAAGTATTCTGTATCCAACTGAATCATTATCAGTTTCCATCCCCTGACGATGGCTGTCCCCAAAACTTTGTCTAGGGCCCCATATTATTCTCTGTCTCCATCATCTCTCCTGATGATCTCATTAGCTCCCATGGGATCCAACTATTATCTTTATGCAAATTGTGTGTGTGTGTGTGTGTGTGTATTTTCTTAATCTCACCTTTTATTCTCGGTCCCATATGATCAATTCCCTGCTGGATAATTCCACTTGGATGTCCCTACAGCACCTCAAACTCAACTTACTCAAACTGGAATAAATCCATTTCTTTCCTCAAAAACACACCTCTCCGCCAAACGTTCTTGTTGCTGTTGAAGGAACCCCCGTCCTTCCGTTACAAAGGTTCTCAACCTCGGCGTCGCCCTCCGCTAACCTCATCCCCTTCTCCCCTTCGTTTCTCTGTGTGTGGTCAGTTGCCAAGTCTTGCTTTTTCTTGCTATCTCTCCAGAAAAGCGGGGCTATCCGCCCAGGTTAGGCCCTAATCACCTCTGATCTGGGCTGTTGTGAATGCCTGCTGTTTAGTTTGTTTCAAGTCTCTTCCTTATCTTTGTCTTGTATCTGTTAGAATACAAACTCCTCCACAGCGGGGACTGGTTTGTTCATTTGTATCCCAAGGGTCTACCACAAAGGGATAGAAATCAAACCCATGATTTCACTGGCACAGGGAACTCCTAACAATGCTGGTTGGCACCTCTGCAACTCAGTCTTAGAGAGGTTCATGGACCACTGACAGGTTACGTGACTTGTCCAGGGTCACATAGCCAGTAATGTCAGAGGCAGGATTTAAACCTAGGTCTTCTTGGTTTTCAGACCCATTCTTTATCAACTATACTATCTTGCCTCCCTCTCATAAGAGGCACTTTGAATTGTTGAATTGAACTTTACAGTCATCTAAGTAAGTGTGAGGGCAGCTAGGTGGTACAGTGGATAGAGCACCAGGTCTGGACAGGAAGACTTATCTTCCTGAGTTCAAACCCAGGCTCAGACACTTACTATCTGTGTGACTCTGGGCAAGTTGCTTAACCATGTTTGCCTCAGTATCATCATCTATAAAATGAACTGGAGAGGAAAATGGCAAACCACTCTAGTATCTTTGCCAAGAAAACCCCGAACAGGTTCATGAAGAGTTGGACATGATCGAACAACAATTATGAATAAGAGTACCTTAAGATGACTCAACATGAGGTCTAGATTATGTAGAGAGGCATGTGGGAAGAAACAGGTCTCATGATAAGGATAGAGAAGCAGGTTGGTGCTGTGGAGGACAGAAGGTAAGGATTTTGTGCTCAGAGAGACATGGTACTCAGCTTAAGATTGCAGATCACAGTATCTCAGAGTTGGAAAGGGCCCCAGAGGCTACCTACTCCAACCACTACCTAAGTAGGCATCCCCTTTACAACATTCAGCAAACGGCCATTCAATTTCTCTCGAAGATTTACAGTGTTGGGGAACTTAGCACCGTATGAAATAATTTATTCCACTTAGCTCTAATAGGTAGCAAGTTTTTCATTATATCAGCATAAATCTGCCTCTTTTCAGCTTCATCCACTGGTCCTAGCTTTGTCCTCTGAGACCAAGATCTGAGAGATGATGAGGAAGAAGATGTAGCTGTCCTGGGAGATGGCTAAAGCAGAGTGAAAATGAAGGCCACTAGAGATAAAGAGATTGAGGACCTATCTTTGTATTTCTAGCATCAAACACAGTGCCTTGCACATAATAGGCATCTAATAAGGATAAGCTTGGCATGATGCCAATGATAATGAGACTGCTTCTATTCTGAATTCAATATTACTAAAATAAAACAATATTTTTAGTCTGAATCTGTGATTTCACCAACATAGCAGGTTGCTCTATGCTGGAAGCAAGGAAACTCCTTATGCCAATGTAAATGAGTAATTATTCTGCACCTATGGCCTTAGAGAGTTACCCAGGAGTCTAAGTGGTTTCACAGAAGGTCACACAATCATTATGGGTCCAGCTTTGATTACAAAATAACTTCTAACTTTTCTCATTAGCCATATTTTAACCCAAGACTTTCTGACTCCAAGGCCAGTCCTCTAGCCACTGCACCACACAGTCTTTCAAAAATAACAAACAAAAATCAAAGAAAAAAAAACTTGCGGTTTGGTAAAAAGCCTATAGTCAGCGCTGAAATAGAGCCCAGTAAGAGCTGTCCAGGGTCCTAGTGTCTTTCTGATTCTTGTCTGACAACACACACTTGATTCTCATTCAGTGTTCCCACCCTTGAATGGTGACCACTGTAAACCATGCACTCTCTGACAGTCTTACCTATATCACTTGTCTATTCCTAAAACAGTCCTTGAACACTGCTGACTTGGGTTTTATAAATCATCCCTATAATCTGTATCCCATGGACTAAACTGATAATAAGCATCTCTAGGGAATGGTGCTAAACTCCTTCTATAATACATGCCCCCCCCCCCCGTGTTATCTCTAGTGAGCTAGCCACTCTTCCTGACTTCAGGCAGGAATGGGGATTTGGGGGTGGGAATCTTTGATATGGAATTAACTATCCAAAAGGTAGACATAAGCCCTCCAGCATTGGAGGTCTTCAGGCATATGACTACTTATTGGGGATGATACAGAAGGATTGGAATAGCCTTCTAATGTCCCACTGAGATTATTTGATTTTATGACTATAAAGTTTGGGGATCTCAGCAATGGAGTACAGGGGCACTATGGTGCAGTGAATAGAGCACTGGATGTAAAAGTCAAGAAGGCCTGGGTTCAAATTCTGACTTAGACATTTAATAGCTGTGTAACCCTTGGCAACACACTTCTTGGAGCCTCAGTTTCCTCTTCCATAGAATGGGAATAACAATAGCACCTGCCTCACAGGGTTGCTGTGATGGTGAAATGAGATATACATGGAAAATGTTATAGAAATGCCAGCCATTATTATTCTCAGAAGCCAACATGTCACAGACATTGTTTTTCACACTCTTAGCCTTTTAGAACCTGAATATCCATAGCATGAACTTGTACTACAGAGAGGCTGCATTAGGTAGAGATTCAAATGTGTAAATTTGTGGGGAGGGGTGAAGTTTGCATACCCTTGTCAAGGTCCTTGCTCAGATAGCTGAAAATCAATCTAGAGTGCCAAAGATTATGGGTCATTGAGTGCACAGTGGATCCTGCCACAAGGTGAGCTAAAGCTCTTTATTTCCTTCAAAAGAAAATATTCTATGAGCCAAATTAGCTAATTCTAAAACCAAGTCACACAGAATATGCTAATAAAATGCCAATACTCCAAGTTTGTGAAGACTTCCCCTGGAGGCAGATAAAAATAGGTACTGTGGCATGCTTAGAGTTTGGTCAAATATCAAAAATGCCAAGGTCATGTACTGTAACCCGGTTAACACCAGTCATCTTGACTTTCGTCTTGCCACTAGACTTCAGATGACTCAGGTAGAAGTTCACAACTACACAACTCTGCCTCACTGGAATCCAATTCATGTGCAAGTCAAGACATCATTTCTTGATATCACTGGTCCTCTTTGAAAACAAAAGACAAACAACAAAATGCCATAAGAATACTTGATCTGGGGTCAACACCAGGTTTCAGATTGTGAAAGGGGCAATGATAATCAATGTTGGGACCTTAACTAAGGCACGAGGGTATGGAATGGGGAATGGGGCTAAGGCAAACCAACGAAGTTAGTAGACATCAAGGTTCAAGTTGTGGAAGGGACACACATAGCCATGATGATCATCTAAAATGTAGAATGTATGTAATACCAGGAAGTGGGCTCTAGCCCACTATGAGGTCCAGGAAAGTAGTCCAAGTCCCACATCTGAGGTTTGAACCAGGCCAAAGAGCATAGTCAGAAATAGATTCAAGGGGCACAGGCTAGGTATAGAGTTTGAGAATTTGGAAGAGGTATGGATTGGTGGACAAGTAGGAAATATTCCAAGTAGTTGGCCAGGAGGTAACATGATATATGTGAAAGGGTACTGGATTTAGAATCAGAGGACCTGGGTTCAAATCTCAGCTCTGCAACTTAATACCTATTTAACCTTGGGAATTCACTTCACTTCTCTAGGGAATTCACTACTCAGCTTCTTTGTCTATGAAATTAAGGTGTTACACTATACTAGCTCAATATTCTAACTTTAAATCCTATGATCCAAATTCTTCAGTAGACATAAACACATACCAGGAGGAGGTGGTATGGTGAGTCAATACTGGCCTCAAGATATTAGTGAATGGGGAGTCAAGAACAGAATTCTCAGGCCCCAGGGGTAGAGGAACCAGGTCTTAGGAATTGAAACCCAAGCATGGGATGTCAGGGAAGCAGGCAATGAATGGCCAGATGGTAGAGGTCAGAGCCAGAACAAAGTGACTCATCACTGGGAATCAGAGCCAGATACTAGGAGACAAGAAAGGCACAGGGAGACTAGGGGGAGGGTAGCAAGAATCAGATCCTGGACTGTGTAATGGAGCAGTGGGTACAAGAGGCAATACTAACCACGATGAATGAAGGCTTCTGTCATCTCTGCTCAGAGCAAGAGCTAAGAACAGATGTGAGCTGGACTGAGCAGGAAGGTGAGAACCAGCCTGCACAGAAGAATGTAAGGCAGAGTCTCAGCTATTCCCTCACTGGGAAAGATATCACTGTAATACAGTTATATCACAGTCCTCCTGTAAAGCTACATTGTGAAGATCCTGGATTCTCAAAGCCCAGCTAGTATGGAACAAATGGGACTTTGTTTCAGGGTGCCAACATCTGCATTGGAGGGAAGATATATTTCCTCCCTGAAGGATTGCCACTCCTAATATCTTTCTTTGAATTGTGGCAATCCATGGGACAACAAGCCCTGGGTTACCACCACAGAGTCTTATGTTATGGTGCCCTTCTCCTGGGTCCAAGGGCTGGCCTTTCTGGAGGAAGGACCACTCTTCTCCAAACACAACTGCACCTGCAGGTCTTTATCACTGCCACACCTGCCTTCCCTAAATGTATTTTCTGCTGGCGCAGTTACAGCTAGTTAAGGGTCTGCTAGTAGAACACATGTTCAGGAAAATCCTCCCAAGACCCAAAAGCTTCCAGCAGTGAGACTAACAACAGACTATGTGTCTGTCATCTGATGCTGAACATAGAGAGGTCATCACTAGGTTGACTAGGCTGGATGTTTGGCCAACAGAAAATCATGGAACTCTCTAAGGCCTGGAGGAGTTCATTCTTGTGTCATTAATAAATCAGTGTTTTTGAATATTGAAATATTAACTATTTTGACACATTTCTCCTCCCTCTTCCCTCAATATACAAGAAGTGTCTTAAGGACAGGGCCTGTGCTGTATCTATCTTTGTATCCTTACCCTGTTGGCAGTGATGGGGGTGGAGGGGTTTCCCTATCCTACAGTCCATTAACATGCTGGAGAGCCTGGTGGAGAAAGTTCCATGGGGTGTTCTTCTCTCCTGTCAATACCCTATTCCCCTTTCTGGCTGGACACCGATCCCCCATCCCATACCTGTGAAACAGAACCCAGAATCTCTGTTCCACCCAGAGCCTAAGGACCACTTACCCATTCCAAATGGTGGTGGGCAAGGCCCCAACCTATGGAACAGACATGGCCACTCACACCATTTGGATAACTACAATCCTTTCAGTCAGATGGAGGATCTCCAAGCCTCACCATCTGCCTTGTCACTGAGTCCTAAGATCTTCTGGACCTCACTCTCTGCTGCTGTTCCCTCCAGACTGCTGAGCACTGCCATGTGGCCTACTGATATATCCTAAGAACTCTTGGACCTTGCGATTCCCCCTGCTGCTAGACTCTCAGGACTCTGGCCCTTCTCTTCCCACTCTGCATCTGAACCCTCTTGTGTTGTCTCCCCCAGTTAGCGTGAGTCCTTTCACAGGAGGGGCTGTCTCAATTTTCTATTTGCATCCAAAGGACAAAGAACAGTACTTGGTGCATGGTAAGCCCTTCAAAAATGCTTTTTTCATTCCTTCATTCAGGACCCAGCTTAGCATCTCACACATAAGAATGTTTAATATTTGTTGTTTGTTGTCTCTCACCCAGCAGCTCCATGCTTTCATGTTAGTTGCTGAGATGAGACAGGATGGCTGACTGAATAGTTCACACTGTGGGAGGAGATGCTGTGGCAGTTTGCGCTGGCATTCCCTGTGAGCTCAAAGAGAAAGGGCTTCTACACACTCAAATGCCAGCAAACAGTACAAAGCCCAGTGTGACTGGTGATTCTCTTATGTGGGCAGAGACTGCTCCACAGTGCCAACAGCCTCCCTGCCTGGGCATCAGACCTTTCAAAGTTCTTTCATTTCAATTATCTTATCTGACCTTCACACCTTCCCTGTGAAGGAAAGAAGGAGGATAATAGGATTTATAACTGGAAGAGAATCCAACTCTTTCATCTTACAGATGAGGAGACTGAAGCAAAAAGAGAGGACATGACCTTCCCAGGGCTTGTCCCCGTATTGGGATTTTCATTCAAACCTATAAGGAAACTGAAGTATAGTTCAAGGAGAAGCTAGATGCTACTGTGGAATGAGAATCAGAAACCCTTGGGTCTCGATGCAGCTTTGCCACCAATTAATTGGCAATGTTATGTCCCTTCTCTGGGCCCCAGCTTCCCTCATCTATAACATGAGGAAACTGGACTAGAAGATCTCTGAAACTCCTTCCAGATGTAACATTCCATGAATCCATAACTTAACCCAACTGAAGTCACACAACCTAATATGGTTTTGGGGCTCCCTGCCGATAGCAGGGCTTGTAGAATGCTTTGTATCTGTGTAGGGTTCATCTCACATTACAAGGTAAGCCTGTTAAGCATGGCCCTAGCACCAGCCACTGGGGCTGGCATGGGCCGTGGTTTCAGGATCCTCATGGCCCTAGGCCAGGACTGCCACTAGTAGAGACAGATGGGGCTCCAGCTTGGGCTGAGACAGATCTGCTCACCAGAGTGGCTCCTTGAGCATCAGTCCAGTCCAGGTCCTGACCTGCAGCAATCATACAGTGGATGTCAGTGATCATCTGTTGTTCAGGAGCTGCCCGCATCTCATTGATTTTCTCTTGGGTGATGCCTGAGAGAGCAAATCAACAACACACATATTAAAAAATGTTCCCAGATTCTACCTCATATCCATCAGATTGGTAAAAAGAAAAATAAGACAAAAAAGAAAAATGACAATTGTTGGAAGAGCTGGGGGGGGGAGGTGTCACAGATATACTAATTCAGTGTTAGTGGAGTTATGAATTGGTCCTGCCCTTCTGGAAAGCAATTTAGAACTATACCTCAAAAGTCACTATACTGTCTATATACCCTTTGACTCGTTGCTGTCACTACTAGGCAGAGAGAGGTGGCAAAGAACTAGAAACTAATGGATGCACATCAAGTGGGGAATGACAGAACAAACAATGACATATGAATGTAATAAAATATTATTGCACTAAAAAAATAAAAGGGACAATTTCAGAGAAACCTGGAAAAACTTGCATGAGATTTTGCAGAATGAAGTGAGATGCAACAGAACAATTTATACAATCACAACATTGTAAAAATAAAAAATTCTGAGATTCTTAAAAACTTCAATTGGTTCAATGACCAACCATGATTCCAGAGGACAAGTAATGAAGAATGCTGCCCACCCAATTCAGGGGTGATGGATTCAGACTGCAGAATGAGACACACATTTTTGGATATGACCAATATGAGGATCTATTTTACTTCTTCACCCATATTTGACTCAAGGATTTTCTTTTTCTTTCTTTTAATTGGGCATGGAATGTTAGAGGTAAACAAGGGGCTAACAACAGCGTTATGAAAATGAAAAAAAAGAAGAAAAGTAAGAAAAGAGCATTTAAGTATTTAAAAATGCATAGAAGAGAAAAGAAGGAAGGTCAGTAGGAAACAGACAAGCAGGTCAGCTTTGAAAAGAACATGTTGAAACTAACAATATACCTAAAAAGAAAAGCAACTTATGTGTAATATAGATTTGCAATCTTATGCATGATTCTCTTTTGCTGTTTTATTTTTCTCTATGAGCATGCTTATCATATTTAGGGTTAGTTAAAATTTTTTTTAAAGAGAAAATCAGGTACATCCTGGTTACTAGGCATATTTGATTCCTAAACCAAATCAACCTAGTTGGAGAATAAGTAAGAAACCCCAACAATCTAGACCACAGGTGGGGAACTTATGGCCTTGAGGCCAAATATGGCCCCCTAGGTTCTCAGGTGCAGCCCACTGACTGAATCCAAACATCACATAATAAATACCTTTAATAAAAGGATTTGTTCTGTAAAATTTGGACTCAGTCAAGGGGCCACACCTGAAAATCTGGAAGGCCACATGTGGCCTCAAGGCCGCAGGTTTCCCATCCCTAGTCTAGACTCCTATTTTGTCATTGGTATCATGAACGCTGCTTTGTGAATATCCAAGCTAACAATGCCTTGAGCTCACTTTTCATATATTTTCATTCCTTTTATCACTCTCATAGTCTGACAAAGCCCTGAGAAGTAGACAGCACAGGGATTATTATCCTCACTTTACAGATGAGAAAACAGAGGCTTAAAAAGCTTAGTTTGCTTGTTCAGAGTCCTAACGGGTCATTGAAAGAGCCGACTGGGATTAGAATCCAAGTTCCCTAGTTCTATACTTATCATCAATTTGGTTTATAATTCTTGGTATATAAATATCGTTTTTCATCTTAAGGAATCTCTATATATACACAAGCGGGCACAGGCATAGACACAATTATAGTCACATTCACAAGCAGATGTAGACTGGTGCTTCCTTCAGGCCCTGAGATCAATGCTTTCTAGTCTTACTGCCATTTCATATACATTTCTCTCCACCCTGTACCATCCCCCCCCCCAATACACACAGCAAGGGAGCTGAGAAAAATTTCAGCATCTCCCTACTCCTCACCCTGATATGCCATGCAAGTCTCGATCACATCGAGTGTTGGTTCATCTTCACAGAGGTCATAGGGCATGTTTCCATCTGAGTTGACTGCAAGCAAATCTGCCCCACTGTAAAAATGAAAGTTTTATGTGAGAACCATATGTTGGGAACTATGGAGGAAAGGCTCAGTCTTCCCTTTAAGTATACCTCTGCTTCCTTTCCCCCCACCCCACTTCAGATTCAGGGAAGCAGATTCCACAAGGGTGGGTCATTTAAAAGCTATCAGAAGGCTGTCTGGGAACTGTCTATGGTAGATAGCTTTCTCCCCTCTAGCCTTTCCCCTCCCCTGGGAAATAGCTATGATTGAATGAGGGTCTCACAGCAGCCAAGATGAGGCTATAAGGCATCCTCTTTAAAGGATTAACATTATTTTTTATATCTTTATATGTCTCTGACATGATTTTTACAATTCTTGACTGGGCCTAGTGACTCTGACATCTCACAGATTTGGTTACTAGCACCCATAGAAATGGGTAGGGATCAAGCTCTCTACTAGATTCTTCCTTTATTCCATACAGTGCATAGAGACCAATAGCTAATTAATTGTCTCCAACACCTCCCCTAAGCAAGTCACCCTCCAGTCTACCACTCTTCAGTGAAACATCTCTGTACTCACAATTATAAACAACTAAGAAGTTTTGTGCTTGGATTCAAGGTTAGGGGAAGAGCAGGGTTAACTGGGGGTGGGAGAGTTCATATGGGAAGTGATCACCTGGGCTGTGTGAAGGAAACACACTTTGGAGCATTACCAGATTCCCATCTTGCTCGAGAAAAGTGAAAAGTGGCTTGGGTTCCAGGAGAACAGCCACCAGGGGGAGGAAATATACTCAGAGATGGTACAATTGGTATCCTCTAAGTTTTAGTGCTCTGAGACAAATCCTTGGTCTTTCTGCCCTATTTATGGCACTAGTGTTCAAGTAGGCTATGGAAGAAATGGAGTGCCTGATTGCAATAGAGGAGAACAGGAGGAGATAAGGTTGAATGGGGTGTGATGGGGTATGGTTGGAAAAGCTGAAGAGTCTGGAGAAAAATGTGGTAAAAGGCAGAATGAGCATTAGATGTGGAGGCAGAAGACCTAAAGCCAAATTCCAACTCTTCTGGTTGCCTGCTTGTGTGACATTAAGCAGGCTATCTCCTTTCTTTGGAATAAACAAAGTAAAATAAAAAGATCATACTAGATAATATCTAAGGCCACTCCCAACTCTAAATTTTTTGTGCATGAGATGACCATCAAAGAATCTTGGTCAAGTGAAAAAATTTGCAAGGACTGCTACAATGTAAATGAAAAGATCACCCAGAGAAAACTGAAACCTGAGTAATTAAAAAATCAATAATGGCTTTGGAGAAGAGACAAGGAACATACCTCCCTCCCCTGGGCAGAACAGAACATGGCACCCATTGTTAGATACAGCTTTGTTACAAAGGAGTAGAAAGGGGACAGGATCTATCCAGAAAATGATAGCATAGTCAAATAAAAGGCATCAATATAATTTATTTTTAAAAGATAATGTTAGAGAAAGGTTAATCTGGCAGTACAGATGACATAAATTTGAATGGATGGATCAGGTTCAACAGCTGATTTTCAGGCAGTCTCAGCCCCTGTACATACATACAAACACACACACACACACACACACACACATCCAGGTCCATTCAGGCCTTATGACAGGTGCATGTGAGAACAGATCCACCCTGCCCAGGTGTATGGTGGAACCATTCATCATTCTCTTGTCTATGTGACATCTGCCCCATTTTTTGCTTATCCTGCTGTTAAGTGCCTGCAGCAACTCAAGGGTTATGCTTCTCTGGGCTGACAGGTCCTTCTGGCACTGGGATTCTGCATGTTGGCCAAGCCGAAGCATAGAGCTATAGCTCCAAAGGACATGAGGTCAAGTTCGGGCTATTTCTTCATATCCCTCATAAAAGCTTTCAATTCTAGATTCTACTTCCCAATTGACTGAGTAACTTCTCAGAATATTTATTGTATTTACTAAGAATATTTATTGTATTTACTATGTGATAGATATTGTGCTAAACCCTGGGGATAAGAAATTAGGCAAAAATAGTCCCTGGCCTTAAGGAACATACAGTCTAGTGGAGACAACATGTAAATAATTGAGTACACATAAGATACATCACCATCTCCACCATAATCTCTTGCACCGTATATGTTTTTGAAGATTAATGCTTGGAGAGTTTTGGAGAAGTCTTCAGGTATTATTCCAACTGCATCCTAAGGAATTCGAGACGTTAGGTAGAGGAAAGAAAAAGTCTACCATGGACAGTTCTTGGGCATCCTGGGGGAGTTTAAATAACACTTTGCTCACAAAATTTGCATACTTGAATCTATAAATAGAGTATTAGTCTTCCTGATAGGGTCTAAAATCATCCTAAGATACTTAGGAGCAAGTATTTCCTTTCTTCTTCTGATACTGCTAGCAAGATCATGTGTCATGGACTGTATTTATATTGTATTCTTTGACTTGTAGTGATAAGACTTGAGTAGCTTTGCTTTGGACAATTATAAATGTCAAATATGGGTTAGCCAAGAGGCATTGACTTCCACAAAGAAGGCACAGTGTCATCTTCTAAGATAACTCATATTTCCATAAGTATTTTAAAATTTACAAAGCACTTGTACTACCAAGGCCTATATGATAGCCAGTACAAGTATTATTATGTCTATTTTACAAATGAAAAAACTGAATTATAGAGAGAATGAAGTGACTTGATCATTGTTGCATGGAACCAGAACTAGGGATGGAAATCAGGTCTCCTCACTCCAAATCCAGACCACTTCCCCCACTTTTTTTTTTCTGTTACACCATACTATCTCTCATATGATGAGAAAAACATGAGCATTGAGATATAATAGTACAGCTCTGTAATACTAGTAGCAATGCTTTTCACCAAGCTATTGATTATGGTTATGAAACTTAAATCTCTGCATAATGACTACAATACTTCTGTGGGATAACCACTCTAAATCACTCCAGTGTTGGTGGAACATCCATTTCTAACAATATCATAGGTCTGTCTTAGGAAAAATGACAGGGGGTAGGGAGGATGTATCACAAATGTTGGGACACACAAGCTGTCAGAAGCCCAATATTCTGCTGTTCAGAGCTTCCAGTTTCCCAGGATAAGATTTTATAGCTGAAAAGGACCTCGGAAGTCATCTAGCCCAACCCCCTCATTAGATACAATTTGTATTGATCCATTTTATTTTAGAACATCAGTCTTAATAATTTATATTAATAATTATGCTAATATATACTTGTATATGCTTATGATAATAATTATAATAATAACTTGTACTAATAATAACTTAATAACATGTATTAAGTGCCTAGTACGTGCCAACACTGTGATAAGTACTGGAGAGGCAAAAAGAGGTAAAAGACAATCTCTGCCCTCAAGGAGTTTATAGTCACTTCTCAATAAAAAAAACAACACCTATCCCCTCGCATCTTCCTGTAAACAGATAAACAAAACTGCCTAATAAAGTGATTTCGACTGACAGACTCATTTTTGAAGTTTGCTATTTGATAACAGAAAGAAGGACACTTGTTTTATCTTCAATCATTTTTTTAAATCAACACTGAACCTCATATTCAACCTAAATTTTGTTGCTTCTTGGTGCCATCTTCAGTGCTATGATTTTTGTCATTGTGTATATTCCTCTGGTCTGGCTGACTTCATTCTGCATCACTTCATACATGTTTCTCCGTGTTTCTTTGAATTCTTCATAGTCATCGTTCCTTATGGTGCAGTAATATTCGATTGCTTTTATCTATCACAGTTTGGTCAGCCATCCTCCAATAGCTGAGCACATAAGTTGTTTGCAGCTTTTGGTTATTGCATTTAATACTGCCATGAATATTTTCAACATATACGAGATCTTTCTCTCTGTCATGATGTCCTTGAGGCATAAATCCAACATTGAGATTGCTGAATCAAAGAATATGAAGGCTTAGCAACTTTTCTTGCTTAATTCCAAATTGTTTCTGAGAACAGCTGAGTTAATTCACAGCTTCACCAGCAAGAAATTATTAGCTCTCTCATTTAACACTTAAGGAAACTGAGACCCAAAGGAGGGAAGTGACTTGCTCAAGGTCACACAGATGGTAGGTGAAACTCCCACACAGGTCTCAAAATCTGTGGCTCTTTCTACTTTGTCTGTTTCATAACATAAGCCTTTCAATGGATGAAATTCCAAAGCGGGTTGACACCAAACTCTTTGGAAGAGGCCCCAAAATAGTCATTGCATACACAAGGTCGGCCTGGCTAACAGGTGAAGTTCATGTAATAGCGTATACATAGTATATTGGGATGCCTGCTGTTGCCCAGTTTATTTTCAAATAGTATCTCACTATCAATACCAAAAAGGAGTATTATATATTGGGCGTCAGTAAAAATGGGCAAGGAATGATCAGTGCCTTCAACAAGATAGTCTGTTGTTGCTATAAAAACACTCTACCCTAAATCTCTGGAGTCTGCAAACTACAAGACCAAAAACAGTAACACTAAACCACACCCCCAGGCACACATAACACCTTTCTTCTGAGACTCAACATTACTTTACAACCACGAAACTTGATCATCTCAGGTGAGAAGGGGAAAAAAAGGCTCAAAGCCTGCTTTCTTATTCTATCATTCCATCAGAATCACAGAATGCTTGAGCTGGACAGGACTTCAGCCATCTTTTAGTCATGAGGATCACAGACCCACAGTTGGAGTGACCTAAGAGGTCATCAAGTTCAACTCTGTCGTTTTATGAAGGAGAAGACTGAGGCCAGAGAGCCCCAGACCTGCCCAAGTTCATACAATAAGCAGGGTTCTAAATCTTCACAAAAAGGAAGCTCTTTCCAGGGTACTAACTATCCTTCTTTCCTTTGATCTCCCGGTTACCGTGAGCTTGAGCTACCAGAGTGCCAGCATTGCCCTGGCCAGGCTTTCCTGCAGGGAAGAATGTAGGTCAGCTCCCAGTCAACACACACAATGGCATTCTCCTGGTGGTGGTGCAATCTGGCTTCCTCCCATTCCCAGAAAGTGGGAGCCGTGGAGATGCTAATCCCTCTGTCCTCCCCATTCCAAGTCACCACCCTCCTACCCATTCATAGCCCAAGAGCTGCTCATTGTCAAATTCCTCTGGAGGAAAGGAAACTCCCAAAGGGAATCAGACAGAGAGAGGGAAGCTACCTACTATTGAATGAGGATTTTCACCAAGTTGATGTGGCCACAGGTGGCAGCAGCATGCAGGGGTGTCCATAGTTCATTGTCCTTGGCATTGACGTTGGCTCCATGGCTCAGCAGAAGCTTGACTATCTCTTCAAAGTTGTCTATGCAGCACTTTGGGGAAGTGGGAAGAAGGACACAGAAGCAAAAGGAGAGTCAGGCTTAGGCGAGACCAAGGTAGAAACCACAGGGCTGCAGAAATCACCAAATTATAACTTAGAGCTGGAAGAAACCTTAGACATCAGATTCTGCAAAGCTCCCTCCCATCCTCTTACTCAGCAGGAGAAGAAAATGAGCTCCAAGAAGGTAAATTCAAATGAGAGATTATATATAAAGCGCTTTGAAGGTTTTATAGCATAATAGAGATGTCTGTTATTACTAGTGACTTCCTCAAGGTTTTACTGGTACTGAGTTGCAGAATCAGGATTTGAACCCAGGCCCAGATCCAATATTCCTACTATAATAGTCCAGCTTCCCCTCACTTTTGTTCTCCATTGCATTCAGCATTTTCAGGGACCAGACCAAGGGCAGCATAGCAGCAAGAATATGCAATTTGATGTTAGAGGAACTAGGTTCTTCTTCTGGCTTGGCCACATGTAGCCTATGGCAAGTCCTCCCCCCATCTCAGTTTCCTCTTCTGTAAAACGAGGGGACTAGAGGAGATCTCTATGGTCCCTGCCAGGTCTAAATCTTATTATTCTGTCCAAAGGGTCACCATTGCTCTTCAGAGTCCCAGGGCCAAGGCAAGATGAAAGACTAGCTAGGAAGGCCTCCCTGAACCCTCATTCCCCCTGTCCTTAATGTCTGAACACTAACCATTACAGTCTCATTCCCTAGAGTCTAGGAAGCTTTTGAAAAATCTTTCAGAGTCAACTATTGATTTCAATTCATTTAAACAAGCATTTTGTCATTGTTGTTCAGTCATTTCAATTGTGTCTGACTCTTCAGGACCCCATTTGGGGTTTTATTGGCAAAGATACTGGAGTGGTTTGCCACTTCTTTCTCAAGTTCATGTTACAGATGAGAAAACTGAGGCTTAAAGTTAAAACATAGTTAAGTGACTTGGCCAGGGTCACACAGTAAGTGTCTGAGGTCAGATTTGAACTTCTTGACTCAAGGTCCAGCACTCTATCCACTGCACCACCAAGCTGCCCTCAAATAAGCATTTATTAAGCACCAGGCATGTGTAAACTTTGAGATTTGGGAGATATAAAGATGGAAAATGGCATAGTCATTCACCCTCAAAAACCTTACAATCCAATAAGGGGAATAGAATATTAACACAGCTAAGTATAATGAAAGCAGAGTGTGACAGGAACAAAAGAAGTATCTCGAGGGAGAAGTCACTTCAGCTGGGGGAGCAGTTTGAGAAGACTCAAAAGGAAAGAGACAAGGATTTATTACGAATCTACTGTGTGCTGGTCACTATGTTAAGCTTTTTACAAACACTGTCTCATTTAATCACCTGCAACCCTGGGAAGGAGGAGCTATGATTATCCCTTTCTTACAGTTGAAGAAACTAAGGCAGGCAAAGGTTAAGTGACTTGCTCAGGACTAGTAAGTATCTGAGGGCCTCTGGATTTGAATTCAAGGCCAATGCTCTATCCACTGAGCTCAGCCTTGAAGAGAAGGATTTAAGATTGGAATGAGGGTCATGGATCTAGTGTTGGAAAGGACCCCTTCCTTGTTCTAATCATTGTCACTCCCCTTATGCTGAATGGTATCCCTAGAGCTGTGGGTCAGCATAGGGTTAGGGATCCTGGGAGGGGGAGCTGGAAAGAACAAGGCATCCTTTAGATTCTCCCAGTTGCTGGTGAATTCTCTTCAACTTACTTTGGTTGTAGTTATCTGCACACAGATTACCAGAGCAAACTATGAAGATCACTAATAATTCACATTCCTATAACACTTTACAGGTTACAAAGATCTTTCTTCCAAAACAAGCAAACAGAAAGTCTATGGGGGTAAATAATATACATATCACCATGCCCATTTTACAGATGAGGAAACTGAGGTTCAAAGTGATAAAGTGATTTGCCCACTGTCTACTGTATTTACTATAAATGTCTGAGTTGAGCCTCATCTGGTTCTGTCACTGCACTGAAATTAGGCAGGTTCTGTCTTCCTTCCTGTTTTTCCCTTGGTTACCCCCAGGCACCAGTGGCTGAGTACCCAGTACAGGGTCCCCACATCTGCCCCTGCTTTAGCTTGCTGGGCTGGTCACTGACTCAAGTCCCCCCTGCCTACACCTCCACCTTTACCCTGGAGCTTCCCGTCCATAGGCAGCTCTGTGTTCAAGCCTTTCCAGAGCTGCATCTAACATGTCTCACAATGACTGCATCCTCAGAACCTAACATAGTGCCCTGTACATAGGAATCTAATAATAAATGTTTGTTAAATTGAATTATTATCGAATCATTAATAAGAATAATTTCTGAGAAGCAGTGTGTAGTAGGGGATAGAGAAACTTCCTTGGAATCAGGACAACCTGGGTTCAAGTATGGCCTCTGACAAAGGAGAGTCACTTAACTTAACAGTAGCCCAGACAACTCTAAGAGATGTTACAAGTTGCAGATCTATTGTTAGACTGCATGGGAGGATGGAGTTTCTTCACCAGGGAGGTCTCTCCATTGATGATTCACAAACTAGTTTCATTCCCATCCCCATCCCACCTCTAGTAAACGTTCACACTCCCCTGGCATGACAGCTGGCAAAACTGGCAGGCCAAGGAATAACCCTCATAGGTCTACATCTTTGCCCTTCCCATGAACCCCTGAATAGACAGAAAAGAGAAGCAGTCACAATAACAGTCAATTCCAGGGCAGAAAGCAGGTCTGGACCCCCAGCTCCTCCACATCCCTTCGTCAGGGGACAGACACTGGGCCAACATATCCATAAGTTTAGGCCAGTGACCCCAGAGCAGCAGTCTTTCCTGGCTGGGAGCCACAGAAGTTGCCACTGCAACCCAAGCTTAAATCATGGCTCCCTTTGCTGGGAAAGTGCATCCTCGTAAACAAAAAGCCCTTCTTATCACCCAAGGCACTAATTTCTATGCACATTTGACACCACAACAGGCAGCACCAGGCAGGATTGAGAGTGGCTGAGAGAAGAACCTCATCTGGGGAGAGAAGGCAGTCAATGGGTGCATTTACCATTGTTGGAAAAGAAGTCAGAGAGATGAGCTGTGTTCAGATGGAGTTTAACAACCCAGCTCCTCTTCCCCACCCCCACTGCTGCATTCCCTGCCCATCCTCTCAGTAAGTTATCTAACAAGTTCAGGGAAGGATCCTAGGCTTAGAGGGGTGGGGGAGAGGGGATTAGGGAACAGTCACTTCAGATACAACCTCATCTGTAAAATGAGGGGGTTGACAGGAGAACAATTAATATAATAATAACAGGTGGTACAGTGGATAGAGAGCTGGGCCTGGAGTCAGGAAGACTCATCTTCAGAAGCTCAAACCTGGCCTCAGACACCTCCTAGTTGGGTAACATAACTGAAAAACAACTTCCCAATCACAAATTTTGAAAGAGTTAAGGACTCTAATCCATGCAATGTCCAACCATAATTCCAGAGGACCAGTGATGTAAGATGCTACTACCCCCGTCCTGCCAAAGGGGTGATAGATTTGCGTTAAAATCGAGACATTTACTTTTTGGACATGGCCAATGTGGGAATTTGTTTTGCTTGACTATGCATATTTTTAGAAGAGTTTTGCTTTACTTTCCCTTTTTATTTTTTCAATCAGAGATGAGAGTAGGAAGGAGAGAAAAGATATTTTAATTGAAAAATAAACAGATAATTTTTTTTAAGATGAGGGGACTAAATGGCCTCTGAGATCCCTTCCAGTTCTGATTCTAACATACTATAATACTATCATAATGAGTCTCTCCTGGGAAATACTGGTTGCTGGAGGTCACAGTGAAAGGAACTCCTGGGCGTGAGCAGCTTGCTCAGCTACAGTGATCCTGGTCCAAGGAACCTTGGCCTGGCCAGGATTACCACAGAGGAAGACAAGAGTTGAGGGAGATTAGAGGCACCAAGCCTCAGAATTGGGTCAAGGCCATATACAGGATTTATACTGTAATGTAGTCTCACGTACATGCATATGTGTGCTCATGTGCGTGCGTGTGCACACACACACATACACACACACCCCAACTTAGTTTCCTGCTGGCTCTTCCCTCAAATGTAAACCATGGTACAGAACATGCTGTTCCATGAAGATATGGCTATAGTTTTCCAAAGCCGTTTTGTGAACTTTGAATGAGCCAGTGCCTTGGACACAAATGAAAGCCCTTGGACACTGAGTTTTAAAGCTGTCCATCAGAACCTAAGGAAATGATGCAACAGGAGACATATATAGCCCTTCCCATTCTGGGAGAGCTGGACCCAGGGCCTCTTTGAAGCATCCTTAGCTTGAGTCAAAGGAAATGGGTTAGAATCCAAGCTCTGCTATTTTTTGCTGCCACCTCATCTGTAAAATAGAGAGACTGGACTAGGTGGCTTCCAAGGCCTTTCCCATCTCTAAATCTATGATCCCATGATGCTGCCATTGGGCAAAATAAGGAAAAGGTACTAAGTTCCAAGTTGGCTGGAACACTGAGTATCTGAAAGAAAGTAGTATGAGATAAGGCTACAAAGTAGGGTGAAACAAGATTAAGGCAGGCTTTGAATGCCAGGATGTTTATGTATTCTTCAATAGGCAATAGGGAGATATGATATGATCGTATCACCTGAGGTCCATCACCACCCCAGAAATGGAGATCATACCAGAGCCTTGGAGTCCACCTGAGACATTAGACTGTTGCCCCAGCTATTTACCAGATGGCAGAAATATACCCATTTAAAGACAAAGACTCCAAGACCACTATCTCAACATGGTTAATGTTTTTGGAATTGTCTTAAAATGGAAAACTCATTAATCTCTAGTCACCATAACAAACTAGTATATATATTTTAGTTATAAAAATGTCCCTTAAGTGACTTGCTGGAATGTGGAATAGAAAGGAGACCCAGGGTTGTCCAACAGACTAGGGATGGAAAAGAGAAGGGACAGCCTCCCTCCTTCCCTCCCTCCCTCCCCCTGCCACCAGGCCTGGGGTATGCCTAGGTTTTCACCTGATGCAGTGCAGTGAGTCCATCTTCATTGCATAGGTCAGGGCTTATCTTGCTCTTCAGAAAGTAGCGCACTGTAAAGGGAGAGGACAGTTAGAGATGAGCATCTCCTGCCAAAGGCGACTGTACCACTCTCCCACCCCCCAATCCTACGCCAGTCCATCCTTTCCTTATGTTTTGGAAAAGCTGTAGCTTCTTTTTTTTTTTTTTTTTGTTCTAAGTATGAAACAGAACATTGATTTCCAGTTACATATCCAATATAGTAAAGTTTACCTGGTTTTCAGAAGTTTATTTTTAAAGGTTAAAATTTCTAACTTAGTAGCCCATTATTAAAATAAGTATCAAGTAAAGTAATTAAATAATAAATTACTGTACATAAAACCACAAATTCCAAACTATATTTTGTTTTGTAATGTGTATATTGGCTTTAACAAGAACAACAAAAACGTCCTGTTTGCTTTCATGTCCCTATCTTCTCTTATTCTTTGGAGGGTTTTTTCCTTCAGATTTTGCTGCTTTTCTTTTTAGTATGAGTACACCATGACTTTCTGCCACATGATTTCTTTACAAACTTGTAAGTCAAGCTCTTAAGGTTCCTCTTCAGAGGATGGAGTCAGCTTGGAGTTAATTGTTAACTGTGTAAATCTAGGCAAGATATTTCACCTTTCTAAGCTTCAGTTTTCTCATCTGTAAAATGGGGATAATAACATTTGCATGTTGCATAGGGTTACTGTAAGAACATTTCATAAAGTGTTCACTCTTGTATCTCTTTTAACCAACACTTCTTAAGGGACCTACTGTGTGCAAAATCCTGTGTTAAGTGCTGTAGAAGGTACAAAGTTTCAATAAAACATGATCTCTGTCCTTGTGGAGCTCACATTTTACTATAAGAATAAGAAATAAAGGAAGAGAACTCTATGCAACATTGTTGTTGTTGTTAAAGAGGTCTAAAGATGAAGATCATTACTGACATGGAACGGATCAAGGAAGATACTGTATTGGAAACTTGGTAGAAGGGAGTGTCCCTTGAAGACATCTCCCAGGCCCACAGACTAAATTATTTAACCTGTATGCCTCAGTTTCCTTCTCTGTAGTGTGAGGGGATTGAACTAGATCAGGAATTCTTAACCTGGGGTCCAAGAACTTTTAAAAATATTTTGATAACTATACTTCAGTATAACTGGTTTTCTTTGTAATCCCATGGATTCTGTTTTATGCACTTGAAAGCATTATTCTGAGAAGGCGTGCAAGCAAAAAAGGTTAAGAACTCCTGGATTAGATAGATGATCTAATGTTTCTTCCAGTTCTGATACTGTTTATCTTCCTTGCTAAAGTCCCTTCCACCTCAGGCATTCTCTGACTTCAGGGATTGGTAATTTTCTCTGGAGGCTTCTCCCTCCAGTGATTCAGATCACAGTGCCTCAACAATGAATTTCAATGTCCAGTGAAAACATGCTTTGGCCCCCTTGTTGGAGGAGCCCCTACCCCAGCATACCCATGCCTAAGAGTCATGTGTCTAACCAGAGGCTCAGGCACCTGTGAACTGCATTGGGCTGGACAAAAGTAGAGACACCAGTATCTAAGAACAAATACTGAACTTAGGATTTGGGAACACAGAGTGAAAAGCTTTCTCACTCTCCAGGATACTCTTGAATTGATCCTCCATTTCAGAAGACTCTCCAGATAGAGGGACACAAACCATAACTGTTCTTGGGTAGGAGGGAATAGGAAATGATCCATTGCCCAAAGGCAGAAGGAACTAACACTTAATGCCCTTTTGAGCACCAAAGCCCTGGCAGGAAGTAATCCAATCTTCCTAAACCACCTTTAGGTACCAGCCAAGGGCTCTAAATGCTTTGGAGCTCTTGTTCTCAAGTTCCCCTAGAGCTTACAAATCACTGTCCATACAACAACTCTGCAAGGGAGTTAGGACAAGTATTATAATACCCATTTTACTGATGGGAGAACTGAAAGCCAGAAGTAGTAAAATGACATATCCAATGTAACAAAGTTAGTCATTGTTGAAGCAGGGATTCCAATCCAGGTCTCTCTTGAATCCAAGTCAAGTAGGTGGTACAAGTATCATTATTTCTGTACTTATATAAAATGAGGCAGAAGGAAATGTCAAACCACTCCAGTATCTTTGCCAAGAAACCCCAAATGGGGTCATGACTGAAACGACCGAACAACAAAAAGGTGAGGAAAGTAAGGCTCATAGAGGTAATAACTTGGTCATGGTCCCACAGCTAATTGGGTCCAGGCCTTTGGGAGCCATTTCCTATAGGCTGATGAAGTATACCAAACAGTGGGGTGGATTTAATTTAATTCAACCCAACAAGTACTGTCTAATCAGACACTATGGTCAAAGTACTGGATACGTATATAGGAAAAAACCCACTTAGATCCTTGATCTCAAAGAACTTACATCCTACTGGGATTGGGAGTAGAGATAAAACATGTACACAGCCAGGTAAAATGAAATCAAAAGGATGAAGGAGGGTGAACACACCTTGTTTATACCCCCCCACACTAAATAACACGGAAAGGAACAAAAACAAAGAAAGAAAGTTGGTAGATGAGACACTCAGATTTCACAGGTGGGAAAGAAATCAAGTAAAAAGCCAGGTTTTTTTAAAATCATCTCCAATATACTCTGCTCAAAGTTAATAAGCAAGAGGGTCTAACCATCCTAACATTAGAAGCAACCTTGACCTTATGGTTATAAATGAGACAGGTGGGACCCATGCCTGGACAAAGACTATGAAGAGGTATGTTTTATTCAAACAAAGGAAGAGGACAGGTGAAAAGGGTTCACCAAAAAAGAGAAATATGTGAAGAAAACCAGGAACCAAAGCAGGGCAACATGGTGGAAAGCATTTAGGTAATGAAAAATGGAGGGAGATATTCTTATTGGAGTATGTTACAAGACCAGTGAGTTTGGGAAAGAGATCGGATGCATAGAAGCAGACTTTATTAGTGATAAGAGCTTCAATTGTCCAGATATATTCAGAATCTCTCTTGCTCTCTTCCTAGTCTCTCTGTCTCCCTCTTCCTCCCCCCAGGTTCTTTCTCCTCAGTCTCTCTCTCTCTTTGCTTATCTCCTCTCCTCTCCTCAATCCCGAAACATTAGAGTAGTTGGTTGGTTGTTGTCCTTTGTTCTTGAGGAGGACCAAAATGCCATTACTATGCTAGAGAGTCAAGGGTCAGTGTGTCCAACTGTGGCTGATCAGACCAACATGACCTCGGGATGTTCTACCATACCAAATAGCCTGTGTGAACATTTGGGGTTAATTCTCTAAGTTTGCACATTTTTCATTTCTCCTGAGCTATTTCAATTCTGCTTTACCCATAGAGCACAGCACCTTCTCTGATGCGGGCATGCCATGCTGAGCAATCCTGTGCCAGTATCTCCCAACTTTGGAATTAATTAGAGCAGCTAATAACTTCTTGACTTGTCTTAATGATTATTTCATCCTTCCAAAAATGAAGGAACCAACATGGGGAATTCAGATTTTAATCTGATTCTTACTAATCGAAAGGAACTGGTAGCTAGGGTAGAAGTGATGGGAATCTTGGTGAAGGAGGGAGCAAGAGGGGAGCTATTCCTTCTTAGAATTCTTAACTGAGGAGGAAAACCAGGAATAGTATAGAATGCACCCTAGATTAAAAAAAAACAGATTTCATTAAGTTGAGAGGAATGATAGATAGGATCCAATGAAGTAAAATTCTACATGGTAAATTGGCTCAGGAAAGGTGAGAAGCTGTCAAGAATGAAAATTTGAAGACAGAAAGGGAAACAGTTCTCATGAGGAAAACTAGGAGTTATCTGGAAAGAAGGATACACATACACACACACACACACACACACTTTCTCTCTCTCTCATTCACACTTCTTCAAATCCTGGAAAAAATTCTATAACAGATTACTAAAGAGATGGTTGGTGAACATCTAGAAAAGGAACAGATGAATACAA
Source organism: Petaurus breviceps papuanus (assembly GCF_028583685.1). Lineage (NCBI taxonomy): Eukaryota > Metazoa > Chordata > Mammalia > Diprotodontia > Petauridae > Petaurus > Petaurus breviceps. The sequence goes on along the minus strand of NW_027187280.1, from coordinate 2,440,247 downwards.
AGAACCAGGATGGTTTTAATACCAGATCACACAAAGCTAACTTTTTTAAATTTTCATTTCTTTTTTAAAAACAACATTACTGAATTGGTAGATCAGAAGAATGGTATCTAAATCACCTAGATTTTGGTAAAGCAGTTGATAAAATATCTCATAGCATTCTTGTGTTAAATATGGAGAGATGTGAACCACATAGTAATATAATTAGATGGCTTCATAACTGACTGAATGACTACTCTTAAAAAAGTATTTCTTAATGATTCAATGTCAACTTGGCAAGAGTTCTAGGGTGGAATGATCCAGGGATTTTTGTGCTTAGCCCTGTTTTATTTAATATTTTTATCAATGACTTGGATAAAGGCATAGAAAGCATGCCTCTCAAGTTTGTAGGTGACATAAATCTTGTAGGGACAACAAACAATACTGGATAAGAGAGTCAGGACCCCAAAAGATTCTGAAAAACTTGAGTATTAAGCATAATCTAGTAAGATGAAATTTAATAACATTAATAAATAAAATTTAAAAGAGGTAAATCTAAAATCTTAATGCTGAGGTCAAAAAATCAATTTCGCAAGTACAAGATGGGAAATAGGTTGTTTGAAAACCATCTAGGGGTTTGAGTGGATTGTAAGCTCAATGCTCAAAGCAGTGCGATATGGCATATTTAAAAAGACTAAATATAATTACAGGCTGAATTAAAAGAGACATAACTTCCAGAAGTAAGGAGAGGAGAATCTTGCCGTACCCTGCCCTAGTCAGACCACATCTGGCATATGAATAAATAAAAAATGATCTATTTATTGTTTCCTCTGTGCCAGGCATATGAAGAAGTGGTCCTTACTGTGAAGGCAAACCCCTCTCTACATGCACAAATGGTCCCTTTCCATCCCATCTTCTCCAGCAGATTGCCCTATCATCCCTACTTTTCAGGTATCTTCAATCTCTCCCAATCTCCTGGCTGCTTCTCTACTGGCTACAGACATGATCATTTCCCTCCCTTCCTGAAGAAACCCTCACTCAATTCATTCAGGCCCACTAGCTATGATCCCATAACTTCTACTTATTGTGGCTTAACTTTTTGAGAAGGCTGTCTACATTAGGTGCTTCCTTTCCGCTTACTCTCTTCTTAATTCTCCAGGCTGGCTTCTACCCTGATCATTCAACCAAAATTGCTCTCTCCACAGTTATTAATGGTCTCTTAATTGCTTAACCAAGAGGCTTTTTTCTCAACCTTCATCCTTCTTGACCTCTCCGCAGTCTTTGACATTGTTGATCGTCCTCTTCTCCTGGATGCTGTCCTCTCTAGATTGTCATGATACCATGCTATTCTGGTTCTCCTCCTATGTGTTCAACCATTTTTTCTCAGTCTCCTTTCCTGGATCTTAATCCAGGTCATGACTGCTAACTGTGGGTGTTTTACAAGTCTGTCCTAGGCCCTCTTTTATCCCCTCCACTCTATACTATTTCACTTGATAATCTCATCAACTCCCATGAATTCAATTGTCATCTCTGTACTAATGATTCTCAGATCTACTTATCTAGTCCTAACCTCTCTCCTGATCTCCAGTATCACATCTTCAACCACCTATTGAAAATCACAAACTGGATGTCCCACACACAACTTTAGCATGTGTCCAAAACTGAGCTCGTTATCTTTACCTAACAAAACCTCCCCTTATTCTTAACTTCCTTATTACTATAAAGGGTACCACCATCCTCCCAGTCACTCAAGCTCACAACTTAGGTGTCATCTCCAACCCTGCCCTCTCTGTTGCCAAGACCTGAGATGTGTCCCTTTCTTTCCTTTGACACTGCCTTTCACCTGCTGGGACATAGAGTGTATTCAGGGAAGTCTAGGACCTCTGGGATCAGGACTGCTTTGCACTTTTGCTATCTACCTGATCCACCTAACTCTCATCTGTAGCTCCAAGGAGCTGCAGCCACACCCCAGTAAACTATTTTGGCAGATGAGCTAAACCAGGTTGAGGGTAAATGAGGGGGGTGTCTACCTCAAGCATGTGAAGACTTCCCTTGGTGGAATGGGCAGATAAGAATAATTAGTTCCAATGGCCATGAAGGCAGCTGAAGCAGGTGTTGTGGAGCACTTAGAGCTTGGTTAGACATTGAAAACACCAAGGTCATCGACTGCATCTCAAGCCATCACTAGTTGTCTTCACTGTCCTGCTGCTACTGGACTGTGATGACTCTGGAAGAGAGAGTGAGGCTGATGACTTCATGCAACTCTACCTCACTTACATCCAATTTACATATGAATCAAAAGACATCACCCATACCATTTTACCAATCTCAAAGTCCTGTGGCAACAGTTAAGTTATGAAGCAGCAGGTACAGATACACTAGGACCTATAGTCACAATCCTGCACACAGGCAACCCAGGCCACAGGGTCGTTTTCTCACTGGAAGCAGCAATGGGATTTGGCAGCCCCATGGGTTCCCACACTGCTCACCTCCTGGTTTTAGGAAGGGGCCAGAAAAGGTGCCCCCAAATTTGTCTGTTTACCCACTCCTGTCCTGATTACCATAGTAGGTAGGGATCCCACCTTGGAGTCGAAACACACACACAAAATATGCACAAACTTCTGCAAAGATGACTCTATTCATCATCAGTACATGGAATGTGTACACACTTATAGAGAACACAAAACCCAATAGACCTGAAAGACAAGAGAACTCAGTAGTTGTGAGAGAAATCAGTAGTTAGGGCATCCAAATAGCAGCCCTGAGTGAAACAAGGCTGGCAAATGAAGGCCAGTTTACTGACATTGGAGCTAGATACATGTTTTTCTGGAGTGGCTGCAGTGATGGGGAGAGCCATCAAGCTGGCATAGGTTTTGCAATCAAAACTAATCTACTCAATAAGCTTGTATGCCTACCAAAAGGAGTGAATGACAGGTTCATGGTAATGTGATTGCCACTTAAAGAAAAACGAAGCACCATTAATACCTATGCTCCCACCATGACGTACCCTGATGAGGTCAAAGAAAAATTTTATGAAGATCTGGAGACCCTTATTATCAATGTGCCAAAAGAGGACAAGCTTATAATTCTTGGTTACTTTAATGCTAGAATAGACTAAGACTAACAGATATGGCAGGGAGTCCTTGGAAGGAATGGAGCTGGAAACAGCAACAGCAATGGTCACTTACAACTGAAGATTTGTGCATCTCAAGACCTTCTCATCACCAACACTGTCTTCCATTTACCTAAATGCAATAAAACTTTGTGGACGCACCCTTGCAGCAAACATTGGCGTTTAATAGATTATGTGATCATAAAGAGAAGAGACAGGATGTGAGAGTGACAAAGGCAATGTGCTGGACTGATCATAGATTTATCCTCCTCAAGATAAATGTTCACATTAAACAAAAACCGGGGTTGCAAGGCAAAATGACTGCCCACTACTTAATGTCAATAGATTAGAGCAATTCTCTTTTCATTGCCAACTTGGAGGAAAAGTTGAGCCAGCAGATGACTGGCAACAGTGGAGCAGAAAAGGAATGCCCAGCTTTCAGAGATTTGGCATACAGCACTGTATTTACTCATCTGGGTCAAAACACTTGCAAACATCAAGACTTGTTTGATGAAAATAATGGGAAAATTCAGAAGCTGCTAAATGAAAAAATGAGATCTCCACAAGGTTTACCAGCAAGATAGTTCATTCATCTCTAAGAAGGTAGCATTTAACTCCATCAAAAGTAAAGTACCAATGAATCTTAGAGAGATGCAAGATTCTTGGCTCAGTAAGAAAGCCAATGAAATTCAGTTTTATGCTGATAGTAATAATCCAAAGTACTTTTATGAAGCCTTGAAGGTTATTTATGAGCCAAAGACATATGATGTACCTTTACTACTCAGTGTTGATGGAGCCGCATTGATTAGAACATGACCCTGGAAAGATGGACTGAACACTTCTATGATGTTCACAATAGATCATTATCAATCAATGCTGAAGCCACTGGCCATTTACCTCAGGTTGAAGTTGATCGCTCTCTAGACAAATTTCCAATTGAAGAAGAGTTTTTGAATGCCTCTTCTATGGAAAAGCACCAGGTGCTGATTCTAATCCAGCTGATATTTACAAGGGGCAGGGTCCATTGTTTATACAAAAGCTGACTGAAATTTTCTGGATTATATGGCAAGAGGAAGTTATTCCCCAGGAATTCAATGATACCTCCATTGTCCATATCTGTAAAGGTAAAGAAAATAGGTTGTCCTGTGACAAACAAGGGTGGGAGGGTGGTGTCTTTCTCTTAGTCATTGCTGGCAAGATTCTTGCCAGAATCTTCCTTAATAGACTGACTGATCCTTAACCTGGAAGATGGTCACCTAACTGGAAGTCAATGGCTTCAGAAAGGGCTGAGGAACAGCTGATATGGTGTTTGCTGCCCAACAACTCCAGGACAGATGCCAGAAGCAGAACAAAAATCTATATACGATGTTTGTAGATCTAAGACCCTTGATACTGTCATTTGTGAGGGCTCATGGAAAATTATGTCAAAGTTTGGTGGTTCAGAGAAGTTTATCAGCGTGGTATGTCAATTTCATGATGGCTTGCTTGCCTGGGTTCTGGATAATGGGTAATGTTCTCATTCTTTTCCAGTCACCCAAGGAGTGAAGCAAGCCTGTGTGCTTGCTTCCATGCTTTTTAGCATGATGATTTCAACCATGTTGTCAAACACCTTCAACAAGGACAAACAGAGCATTAAGGTCAGCTACCACACTGATGGTAAATTATTTAACTTGAAAAGGCTACAAGTCAAGTGGAAGAACTGTGGATATGTAATTTTTTGTTTTCAGATGATTGTGCACTCAATGCAACCTCTAAAGCTGAGATGCAACAAAGTATGGATCAATTCACTGCTTCTTGTGCTAATTTTGGCCTCACAATTAACACCAAGAAAACACAGATGCTTCATCAGCCACACCATCCATAAGTGGGACAATCAGTTACAATAAATGGAGAAGTTCTGAATGCTGTGGATAAGCTCACTTGCTTTGATAGTATAGTTTCCAGGGATGTGCACATCAATAATGAGGTTGACACATGCATTGCCAGAGCTAGTTCAGTATTTGGGAGGCTCAGAAAGAAAGTGTGGAAGGGAAGAGGTATTAGACTGACTACCAAACTGAAGTTGTGCTGATCTCATGGTTGCATGCCTGCAAAACCTGGACAGTATACCAGAACAATGCCAGGAAACTGAATCACTTCCATTTGAATTGTCTTAGGAAGAATCTGAAGATCACCTGGTAGGATAAGATACCAGACATTTGAGGTCCCTTCTCCAACTAAACTGCTGAGAGAGTGCAACTCCAATGGATGGGGCACATTGTTCAAATGCAAACATATGTTTGCCTATAAGATTATTTTATGGAGAACTCACATACAGCAAGTGCTCACCTGATGATCAGAAAAAGCAATACAAGGACACTTCTGAGGTCTCAAGGACTTTGGAATGGATTGCATGACATGGGAGACACGGGCACAGGTCTGCTTAGCATGGCGTGCCCTCATCAGAGAAGATGCTGTGCTCTATGAACAAAGCAGAACTGAAATAGCTCAAAAGAAATATGAGATGAGCAAATTTAGAGAATCCACCCCAAAAGTTCATGTGGATTATTTGTGCCTGACCTGTGGCAGAGCATTCTGAGCTCCCATTGGTCTGATCAGTCTGACGGACACATTGTAACTTGACTCTAACAGTGATGTCATTTCAGTTCCCTTCGAGAACAAAGGACAACAACCAAGCCTGATGCAGACCCTCATCACTTCACACCTGGATTATTGCAATAGCCCTCTTGGTCTCCCTGCCACAAGTCTCTCCCCACTCCAGTCCATTCTCCAATGAACTGTCAAAGTGTGTCATCCTAAAGTATAGTTCTGCTCTGTTGCCCCAATTATCCAATAAATTACAGTGGCTTCCTATCACTTACAGGATCAAATATTAAATACTCTGTTTCAAAGCTCTTCATAATCTACCCCCAGTCTTCTTAGACTTCACTCACCCCCACATACTCTGTGAACCAGTGATATTGGCTTCTTGGCTATCCCTCACACAAGAAACTCCAAATCTTGACATTTTCACTGGCTGCTCCTCATGTCTGGAATACTCTCCTTCCTGATCTCTACCTCCTGACTTCCTGCTTTCCTTCCATTCTTTTTTTTTTCGGACGGGGGGGAAGGTAGGGCAATTTGGGTTAAGTGACTTGACCAAGGTCACAAGGCTAGTTTTTGTGTTAAGTGTCTGAGGCCGAATTTGAACTCAGGTCCTCCTGACTCCAGGGCCAGTGTCCTATTCACTGTGCCACCTAGCTGCCCCTTTTCCTTCCATTCTAAGTTAAAACCTCATTTACTAGAAACTGTTCTGGGTCCACTTTAATGCCAGTACTTTCTCTCTATTGATTGTCTTCAACTTGTCTTAAATATATCATGTTTGTACGTGGTTGTTCATTTATGGTTTCTCCCATGGGATGGAAGGAACTCCATGAGAGCAGGAACTGTCTTTCACTTTTCTTAGTATTTATTCTCAGTGCTTAATAAATGTTCATTGACTGGCAGGCCCTGGGTTAAGGGCTGAGATTACAAATACGTATAACAAGACCAGATCAACAAGCGTTATTGAGTGCTGATTATATTCTAGACACTATACAAAGCACCAGAACATCCTCTACTAATGGCAATCAGCACCTTCTCTGCAATTCAGTCTGCAAGAGCTGTCTGGACAGCAGAATGTTAAGTGACCTGCTCAGTCAGCCAGGCAGCATGCATGCGCTTGAACCCAGGACTGCCTAACTCAGAGGCCAGCTCTCCCTATACCATAATCAGGATGGTTATACAAGTATCATCATTCCTATTATATAAATGAGGAAATTGAGTAGCTGCAATAACCCAATGACTTGGACTCAAGTCCTGACCCAAGAGTAGTGAGACCACGACCAAGTTATTTACCTCTATGAGCCTCAGTTTCCTAATCTGTAGAGTGGAAATAAGGGTCCTGCCACCACTTACCACACAGGATTGCTGTGAGAAAAGCATTTTGTAAACTTTAAATCACTCTATGAGTGCAAGTTAGTGAGATGAAATGACCTGCATAGATTGCCACTAGCAAGTGGCGGACCTGGGCCCCCAATCCTGTTCTTGTGACTCCAAACCTAACGCCCCTTCCACTCCACCACAGCTACCTCCATCTTCTGCGGTCTTATCAGCTCAGTGAGCCTGGTCAGGCTGAAAAGACTCAACAAAATACAAAAAATTCCAGGGCAATCAGCTGTCAGATGACAGAAACACACGTGGAGCAGCAGCGAAGTCCAGCTCCTTTCAGAAGAGGCCAGTAGGAAACCGGCCATGGAGGGAGGTGCAGATCTATGGAGAGCAATACCGGGTGATACCAAGGAAGTGTGGTGTGGTAAAGAGTCATGGATTTGGAATCTGAAGACCTGGATTCAAATCCTACCTGCCTTTGCCATTTACTAACTTGGTGACTATGGGAAAGTTTACCTCTCTGAACTTCAGTTTCTTCATCTGTTAAATGGGGGAGGGGACGGGGGAGGGCACAGCAATAATGTGCTGGGCAGCAAGGTGGCGAAGTGGATAGAGTTCTGGTCCTGGAGGCAGGAATACTCATCTTCCTGAATTCAAATATGGCCTCAGACACTTACTAGCTGTGTGACCCTGGGCAAGTCACTTAACCCTGTTTGTCTTAGTTTACTCACCTATAAAATATGCTGAAGAAGGAAATGACAAATCACTCTAGTATCTTTGCCAAGAAAACCTCAAATAGGGTCACAAAGAGTCAACTGAAAACAACTGAAAAACAACCCAAAATAGCATGTTACCTATATTAGGTTTTAGGAAAGCAAACTGTGAGGTGCCATAGGAATATGAGCTACTATTCTCCATCACTGGGCTCTCCATAGCCACACTCAGGCATTTACAGAGAAACAGAGAAGTTTCCTAGTACAGTGGAAAGCATGTAGGATTTGAAGTTGGATCCAGGCCTTGTCACTTATTACTTAGGTGACATTAAGGCAGACATTTAGTTTTTCTGGGCCTCATCTTCTTTATCTTTTAAAATGATGACTTTGAACTTTGAATGTGACCTCTGAAGTCCTTTCCAAATTTAAACTTATGTTCCTAAGATGACAGCCCAGGTACATGAACCAGAGTTTGCAAAAATAGGAATAATCAGCATCCAGAATGAAGAGAATGCCATGATGCCAAAAATTTCACAGACATGGTGTGATTCAAACTAGGAGTGCTCCTGGGATGCAGAAGGAGAGAGGATAGGTCTAGACTAGTTACATCTCTACCTCTACCAACCACACTAACTGGAACACCCAAAGGCTAGTGAAAACTGATGGGTGAAAGTTATCAATGAGAGATTTGACATTTTTATGAAGAATTGTAGAAAGTGAGGCTTCTGGGTAATGTGTGAGTCACAAGTAAAGAGATAGCATTTTCTAGCCAAGGTTGACCCTGTAATGTTGGCAAAAAAAAGGCAAAGGGTCACAGGCTCTGGAGAGGTCACCACATCTCAGACTTCTATAGTTCATTGATTTGACAGGTATTGGTTTGCAAGAGGCACAGAATGAGACACACATCTTCAGACACAATCATTGTGTTAATTTGTTTCACTTGACTGTACTTTTTACAAGGGAGGGCTTTTATTTAGGTTTGGGGGAAGTACAAAGGGAGTAGGTATAGTGACAGAGATGAAAAAAATATCAAACAGTAAAAAACACAGGAGAGAGCAGAAGGAAGGTCAGAGGGGACATGAACTTTTCATAACCATGTTACAGAGGTTTATAATTTCATATACAATAGTCTTTTCTGTTCTTTAGTACTGAAATGCTCGTTGATGTTTAAGTTCATTAGAAGAAGAAAAAAAGAAGAAAGTAAGTTCTTGTCAGTGTGAGAGGCCTCTTCTGTAACAGACCTCAGGTCTTAGCCCCTCCACCCTCAGAGCTGATATAGCCAAGAAGCTGAATCATCTTCCAGGAAACCTGTTGATGGGCATCTCCAAAGTTTAGCTAGGCTGATACTTGCATGATGATCAAATCAACAAGCATTTATTAAGCCCCTATGGTATACCAGGCATGACTTGTGTCATCATCACTTACAAACATATACAATCTCTTGCTAACTATTGTCCTTTCTTTCACTCAACTCTTTTCCTCAAACTCGTTCTCTCCATTCAAACAACCACCACCTTAGATTCGAAGTTCATCCCCTCTCACCTGGACTATTGCAAAGGCCACCCAACCTGTCTCCCTTCCTCAAGATTCCCCCAGACCCACTCCATCCTGCACATAGTGGCCTAAGGGATTTTCTTAAACCACAAATCTACTCATGTCACACATACACACCTCTCCCCCTCACTCAGTCAATGACAGTGGCTCCCTGTTGCCTTGAAGATAAGATATAAAATTCTTTCTTTGGCATTTAAAGCACTTCACAATGTGTATTCTTCTTATCTTTCCAGTCTTCTTATTTCCATATCCTCTACAATCCAGACATAATGTCCTACTTGTGATTCTTTGAACCCAACACTCCACCTCTTATGTCTGTGTCTTGGCATTGGTGCCCACTATGCCTGGAATATTTTCCATCCTTATCTCTGCCCCTTACTTCCACTGGTTTCCTTCAAGCTACAATTCAAATCCCACCTATGGCAACACTTTCCCAGGCCCTGCTAGAGCCTTCCCCTCTGAGAATAATATTATGCATATATCTTACATATACTGAATGGATTGCCTATTGTTTCCCCCACTACAATGCAAGCTCCTTGAGGGCAGAGATTGTCGTTCGCCTTTCTTTGTATCACTGGCACATTGAAAGCTCATAACAGATTCTTCTTGTCAGACTGTAGACTAGAGAAGATACATCTTTGTTGCTGAGGTACCCTAGGGACCAGTGGTGGGCCTTTTCACTTGACTTACAGCTCAAACCTCCCATATGTGTTGTATTCCAGTTAGAATATGAGCTCCGAAAGAGTAGGTATTATCTCTACTTTTCTTTTTGTATCCATAGTGTTTCACACATAGTAAGTACTTAATAAATACTTTTCATTAATTTAGTTTCATATGTTTTGTTCCTGTATGTAAATCTATACCAAAATGTATGAAATAAATACAAGGCAAATTGAGGGGGAACAAGGGACACACCAACAGATGGAGGAGATCAGGAAATGTCTCATCAGGTGGTGGCTTTTGAGTCAAGCAGTGAAGGAAAGGAGGGATTTTGTGAGGAGGGGTGTGCCTCCCAGGCATGGTGACTGCAAAGTCAGGGGGCTGGGAGACAGATAGTGCTCAACCGCAAGAAGACCAGTTTGGCTGGGCAACAGACACACGGTATGTCTCCAGACCTGGGCTTCTCAGCTTTCTAGGTCCTGCCAGAGCTCCGGCTTCACTGGTGATACCTTCTGGAGACCACGGTCACCTTCTGGTCATAATGAAGGTCGGCAGGAAGACATCAGCAGAGTCGTTTTGGACCAAGTATCACTTAGAACCAAAGTATCACTCTGGGCCATTCCCTTTGGGTCTCCAAAGCTTGCCCAGAGAGGAATAAGCTCCTACCCCTTGTGATTTTTTCATAGTCTCATTGGACCGCAGAACACCAACTGATCCTTCTCTCCAAGTCCCAAGTCTTGAAACTAAGACCCATATGTTTGAAGCATACAGATGAATTCTCTTAGGTGACCAATGAAGACTCATTACTCCATAGCCACACCTGTCCGTCAGAATCATTCAGCTAAGAAAGTATCTCTGGGAGGTTCTAACTAGGGACCTCCTTTCTGCATCTCAACATCAAGGATCTTAAAATTTAGCTTTGTCAAGTAGGATGTTAACCCTTCCCAGGTAGCACCACTATAAACAAGGTGAAGCTCTGATGTGGATATTCTTCACCACATTTAGGTGGGGGACAGGAAAGGGGCATGGAAAGAGGGTATCCTCATGAGGCATGGTAGAGAAAGAGGTCTGGAGAGCTTCGGCCTAAAATGGAGGTTCTAGGAGGAACTGACCAATCAGAGGAACAGTCTGCGGGGCAGAAGCATATTCCAGGATAAGGAGGCTGCTGCGCTTTGGTGGAGAAAGAAGGCCAGAACTTTCTTTTTCTTTTCTGGATCTTCAGTCACTGTGGCTGCTGAGGAGACAGGTTCTACAGTACTTGCTGATGGAGTGGCCAGGCCTCATCTCCACAAGGGTGACTTCCCAGGGTGGCTGCAAGAGCTAGTCCAAAAGAAGGACCAGTGGACTGAGAGGTGCTGTAATCCCCAAGGTTCTTGTGTTCAGGGTTTTGGACTATTTCCACTGGTTTCTGAAGAGAGGTGGTGGAAGTGGTGATTTGACTTACCTGGTGCATGATACTTCCTGTCTCTCCCTCAGGGTGCCATGCTACTTTAGCGAGGCAGGCTTGTCTGCCCAGTGGGTGGTGGTTGGTGGTTAGGTGTGGATAGCTGACTCCTTCCCCAAAGTAGCTGCAAATGATGACCATGGGGTCTGGGCTGGAAGCAGAACCAGTGGGGAAGGGGTCACTCTCATTCATGCGTTCCTGGGTTTACCTTCATATCAGTGGTAGTCAGTGTTGGGGAGGCCCTTCTTCACAGGGATTGATCCCCTCAATATTATCAGGGGGTAGGAGGAAAGTAGAGCTAGTGGTCTGGGCAGCTTTGCTATTCCCAAGGCTCTCAGCTTCAGAGTCCCAGGTTTCTCCATCCAAGTCTCAGGGAGAGAGGTGGCAGTCAAGGTGGTAGCAGTGGGTTAACTCGCCTGGCCCTTGCTGCCTCCTTTCTCTCCCTCAGGGTGCCTTGATGCTTCTTCTAGGCTGACTTTCTGACCTTGTGGGTGGCGGTTGGCTCCACTGGGTGTTAGCAGATGACAAATACACAATGGGTCCACAATGGCTGCCAAAAATACTAAGGTGACCTTGGGTCACATGAGGAGAAGGAATGGAGAAGGTAACAGTCCTGCTGAACCACATGTTTAACTGTACACTGGTCAGACCACTTCTGGGGTAATGGTGCTTGGTTTTAGACGCCACACTTCAGGAGGGGCATTGATAAGCCAGAAAATGTCCAAAGGAGGACAACAAGGTTAGTGGAGGACCTTGAGACTTAGTGTTTAGAGAAGTAGCTGAAGCAACTAGAAATGTTTTGCCTGGAAAAGACAAGACTAGGAGGTAAGGGGAAGGGGAAGAGAAAGGGAAGTCATCTGTGTTCAGAAATCCCCATGGAAGGGGGATTAGATTTGTACTGTTCAACCCCAGGGAGCAGACAGGGGTAATGGGTGGAATTTTTAAGCAGTCAAATTAAGACTTGAAGTCAGAAAAAGCAATGGGGGAAGGGCAAAGGGTAAAAGAAGCAGTGGGTTCTTTCTCATTGGAGGGTGCCAAGCAAAGGCTATTTTGTCTGGACATTTGTCAGTTATGTAGCAATGGGGATTTTTTTCTGGCTGTGGGTAAAATTCTGTGATTCTTTTATGAACTTTTATTACTATGCTCATGGGCTGCAAATCCCAAGTCTTTACTCACCCCTGGTTTTACCCCCACCTCAGTCAGCTAACAGGAAGTCCCTGATCACTTCCCTTACAACACAGATAGGCCTCTTTCCTTATCTCCCCACTGTGAGTAATCCAGTGACTCAAGCATCAGGCGCAGGCTCAATGCCCTCCTACCTACCACCTCTTAATCCCCCCACATGAATAATACCCACCTCCACAACAGCCGGCCCACTCTGCTGCCCTAGGGAGGGAGTAGAGTAAGCAGAGGGGCTGATAGAACAAGGGGAAAGCAGCAGTCTGTGTGTTCCCTTCAGAAAGATGCAGGCTTTCCCTGTGTGCAGTAAAAGGAACTAAAATATGTGGGCCGTGTGATGTGTGTGCTTGGCAAAGGGGCTTTTTTCTGCTTTGTTTTGGTGTGTGTTTTGTGTGTGTTCTTCTCTCAAACTCTCATTCTAGGTATTTACCTACATAAACAAGAAATGAGAATAAGAAATGCTGACATAACACCCTTCTCTCAAAGCCTCAAAACCCCATGAAACCATTTTCTCTCTAAGACTTATGGGGTTTTGTTGTTGTTTTAAATAAATTTGGGTGACTAATAGGCAGGCATCGTGACAAGTGAGGTAACCAAGACCCAGACAGGACAGTCAGTTAACAAATACTTATTAGATACTTACTATGAGCCAGGCACTGTGCCAAGCACTGGGGGTACAAATACAAGCAAAAGGAAAAGTGGTCCCTACCCCCTAGAAGCTTTCGTTCTAATAGGGAAGGGAAGAGATGAAAGGTAGAGGGCACTGCGCAAGACAGAGAAGCCTGAATTAAAGCCTAATGGGGAGTAAAAAGATGGCTGCCTAGGCTCCTCCCAGAACCTTTGTTTGAGGAAGGGGCCCAAGGTCCTGGGAGAAGCCCTCCAATCAAAGAGAGAAACAAGGGGAAACTTCTGAGGTGTGAATGCCAAGGCTAAAGCACGGATGGGGAAGTTTAAGAGTCTAGCATGGTGAGAAGGAAAGAAGACAGTGCCCTGACAATCTCCCTTAACAGAGAATAAAAATCCCCCATATTCTTTTGTTCATACCCTATTCTTACAAGGCCAGACCAAGTAAATAACAACCAGACACTCAATGAGGTAGGTAGGGGAGATATTATTGTGTCCATATTATAGAAGAAGAAAATGAGGTTCAGAGATGAAGTGACTGCTCTTAGGTATTAGAGTTGAGGGGAAAAGCCCAAATTTCCATCTAATCCACTGTAATTCAATTCAACTTAACTTGAGAAATACTTATTAAATACCAACTACATTAGAGACCAATCATCAGGCTGTCAAAGGAGGACAAATTTTTTGGCCATAGGAGTTACAGCACAGATTTTCATCCTGGGCTAGTTGAGGGAGTCTCCACCCCAATAAGATTAAAGATCTTAGAAGCATGAAGAAAAGTGAAAGGCCAGCACCTGGGGGCACAGGGATGAAAAATAACAGTTCTGCACTCAAGGAGTTTATAGTCTATTAGGGAGTTTACAGTATCATAGAAATTTGTGGCCTAATATGATATAAATACAAAAAAATACTTCAAAGCCCTTCTTTAAATAGGTATTTAATTTATTTTCTGTTCCAACTTATGATTTCATTGATAGAGGAAATTCTGCCCACCAATGGAGATTTGCAATTAACAAGTTGAGAGACTTGCCTGGGGGTACTGAAAGGTGAAGTAAGTTGTTCAGGGTCACACAGTCAGTATGAGTCAGAGGCGTCGCCTGAACCTAGGTCTTCTTGACTGGGAGATTAACTATCAATCCAACTAGTTCCAGATTATTGCAAATAATGAATAAGTGGTTACCTTATTCTAATTCATATTATTTGAAGTTATAATCATGTGTAAAATGTGGCAATTAGTTCCAGCCCAGTGGAAATATGCACTGTGGAAAAAAATTGGGGTGGCTAGGTGGCACAGTGAATAGAGCACTGACTCTGGAGTCAGGAGAACCTGAATTCAAATCTGACCTCAGACACTTAACACTTACTAGCCATGTGACCTTGGGCAAGCCACTTAACCCCAATTGCCTTGCCTTCCCCCCTCCAAAAAGCAAAAAAAAGAAAAAAAAAAGAAATATGCACTGTGAATTTAAATGTTGCAACCACTTATTCATTATTCCCACTAGTATGAAATTGGATTTATTCCATGCTGCCTTATAGATGAGTATAATTTTGTCTGGATTGTCCCTCCACCCTTTTAACTTTCTACCTGTATTAATACTTAAGTAATTAGACTGAGTCAAGTGATAAGAGAAATTTGAGAAAAGGGTACACCTGGGGCGGGGGGAAGGTACGGAAGATGACAAGGGAAGACTTCATGGAGGAGGAGGCAGCATATGAGGTGGGCCTTGAAGGAAGGCCCAATTGATAACTTCTTTAAGTTGGGGAAGGATTCTGTTCTGAGCATAAGGCAACAGTATGAGAAAAAGGACAGTGATGGGGGAAAACAGAGGAAGAACAGGAAATAGAGTAGCCTAGAATTATTAGAACATAGGTAACATGGAGGAGAGGGTATGAGATAAAGCAGTGGCTCCTGGAAGGCAGCAGCATCAGAAGGGGCTTTTTAGTAATCATCACCTGAACATAGCACCTGGACAAGATGAAGGAGGGATTCCAGGGACACCCCTCTCAAGGCAGTGGTATAAGGATATAATTTGGTATATGTGAAAGCTTCAAGGATCACCAATTTCAATCCTACTTCTCCAAGAATTACTGTGGACAAAAGAGTAATCAAAACAGTAATCAGACTGGTGGTTAACCTCTCTGACCTCGACTAGGCTGGCCCTTAGACAATAGAGATGGGGCCATCAACAGACTCAAGCTCAAGTACTTTCCAGTTTCACTAACCCTGGCAGAACTTAATACTCCAAAGGAGAACCCAAGGATCCCCTTCATTCCACAAGGAGGTGGATTTTAGGTACATCAAGGGTTAAGCAGGCTTTTGTGAGCTAGCCTGGGAACTTTACTGCTGTGTTTCACATTGTTTTGATGAGGAAATGTGTTTCAAGTTCCAAACAACTGGCTTACAAATGAACTTTTGGAACACAACCTGTTCATAAGCTGGGGGCGGGCTGTGCAGAGAAAATTCACTCCAACCCACCAGCAAAGAAATGAATCACAACTGAACTATGAAATCAGTACAGCATGAACAAAAGGAAAAAAAAAACTGAGGCAGAGGAAAAGGTATATTACATCAGGCCCAAGGCCTATCCAAAATCTCTCATAACACCTCACATCAGCTAGCCCAGCCTTTCTCTGTACCCCCAGAGAACTCAGGGTCAGAATCACAAAATTTGGCAACAACTTCTATTCTGCCTTAGGTTGGTGTTTTGTGTGTGGGCCTTTCAGTTTTCAAGGTCTTTTGAAAGCAGGGTCTGTGTTGCAGCTCCCTTTATATTTCTAGTACCTACCACACTACCTTGCATGTAGTAAACATTTAATAAATCTCTGTTAAATTAAATTGAAGGTCTTCTCCTTCTCCCATAGTCACATATCTCACACCCAGTACCTGGTTCAGGGCTTGGGCATTCAGAGGAGTCACAGTAATCAAGAATTAAGTACCAATATGCCAGATGTTGTGCTAGGCAAAGAGGATTCAAAGGCAAAAACAAAACAATCCCTTCTCTCAAGGAGTTTATACTCTGATATAGAGTATTACAACGTGTAAACAGACTGAGCCCTCACCTCTCCCAGAAACCTTCCCCAATACCTCTTAATTCCAAAGTCTTTCCTCTATTAATTATTTCCTATTTGTCCTGTATGTAACTTGCCTTGTATGTATTTGTTTGTAACCTCCCCCATTAGATTGTAAGCTCCTTGAAGGTAGTGACTGTCTTTTGCCTCTTTTTTTATCCCAGTGTTTGGAAAGGTACCTGGAACATAGTAGGCGTTTAACAAATATTTATTGACTTTATATATATTTATATAAAGGTAATATATATATATATACATAAAGGTAAATACAAGGTAATTTCTGTGCAGAGGCAACAGCAGTTACTGGTGAATCAAGAAAGGATTTAAGTAAGAAATGTAACTTGCACTTTACTTTGAAGGAAATAAGGATTCTAAAAAGCTCAGGTGTGGAGGAATACCATTCCTGGCATGAGAGAATGCCTCTGAAAAGGCATGCAAATGGCAGCTGAAATGTATTTGTTGATGATACTTGAATCCATTTATTAGGAATTACTGTAAGCAATGGTTAACACCCTCACCTCTGTTTCTGCTTCTTTACATGTGCACTGGGTGGTGCCATGGACAGAGCATTGCACCTGGAATAAGGAAGACCCAAGTTCAAATCCTGCCTCTGACACTTTCTGTAACTGGACAAGTCACTTAGCCTCTGCTTCAGTTTCCTCATCCATAAAATGGGAACAATAATAGCATCTACTACCCAGGGTGGTTGTGAGGATCAGATGAGATGATATTTGCAGGCTGTTTTGCAAACCTTAAAGTACTATGTTATAAAGAGCTAGTCATTATGATGCTGCTGTTATTATCATCTCAGCCCCATATTTGTACCCAGAGTTCTCAGTCAGATGAGAATACACTGATAATGAAAACAACAACCATATAGATCCCATACATTTAGAATGTAAGCTCGTGGATGGCAGAGGCTGTTTGCATTTGTATCTTCGGTATCTAGCACAGAATAGGCAAGAAATAATTGTTGATCAATACCGTTTGCCTCATTTGAACATCATAATAGCCCTGTAAGGTAAAGGATGTAATTTAATGTAATGTAATGTTGTAGCCTCATTCTGGAAAAGAGAAAGTAGAGGGAATGGGAAAGTAGCTCACCCAAGGTCACACAGCTAGGAAGTGGCTCCCTAAGAATCCGAATCAACTCAGTAAATGATTATTAAGTTTTTAGTATGTGCAGAATATGCTGGAGATGTTGGAGAAGGTAGAAAGTTTAGATGAGATGAAAAGTCTTACCTAATCATGGAACTTGCAGTTTAGAAGGATATGACACATGCACAGATAATTATAATACAAAATATTACATAAGAGTTGGATAAAATGCCTGAGAGAGAATACATCTCCTCAGGGCCTGGCACAGGACCTGGCATACAGCTTTTTAGATCAGATCTGTGATTTCACTGATGTAGGAAATGGCCAGTGAGGAAACTCCCTCTCCCAGTGCAGATAGGTGGCTGTTCTGCTCTAAGAGGTTAAGTTAGCCAGAGTCACACGGCCAGGATGCATCAGTGGCAGGGTTTGAACCCAGGTCCCCATCCGCTATGCTGCCTGGCCCATAGGAGGGATTTGATAAAAGTCTGTTGAATATTATAGGATGCTTTGTGAACTTCAAAACACTATGTTCAGCTATGATTTTTTTTTTTTAGTAATAGGTTAAAACCAGAAAAATTTAGCCTGGCCTTGGAGGTCCTCCCCAATCTGGGTCCTGGCTTCCTTTTCACCCTCATCTCTTACTTCCCTTGGACATAAACTCTCAACTTCATTCAAATCATACTTCTTGTCATCCCCCAGAAGGCCTTATGCATCCCCACCTCCATACACTCTCCACTGGACCACAGAATGCTAGGACTTCACTCACAAATAATAAACAATGGTTAGAAAAGGAGAACCAGAAAAAAAAAAAAAAAGAAAATGGGAACCAGACATCTGTTTCAACCCTTGGGAAGAGAAGGAATGGCCAACCCAGAATAATTCTACATCTTGAATCTGCTCACTGAACACTCTGCTCTGGCCCAAAAGCTGCGTTCACCAGCTGCTCTTTATTTTCTCCCTTAAAAACTGCCTGTATTCGAGTGAAGAGGGCTGCTTCTGCACTCATACCCACACCCACAATATTTAATCACTCACCAAATACAAAACCTTCTCAATTCAAGCCAGTAAATCTAACTTAATGATCAGGCTGCTTCTGGCTGACCCATCTTCCGCTCCCCTAATAGGATCTTACTGATAGATACGTCAGTCACTGGAGGCCTGGTAGTCTTTTATTGACTCTGGGCATGAAACTATTAAGGAGCATCAGATGATCTGGCTCATGGAGGCTTGTGTCCTAAGCTGGAAGGTGTCTGTGCTCATCTTTACCCATGTTGTCATCTGGACAAAGAGCCAGCAATGGCTTCATCCCTCAGGGGTCCTCCTGCTCCAGGCTTTATGTAGGGGGTGTAGAAAATAATAAAAGTACTTCTGTTTTCATACAGACACATCTTGTCTGAGAGAGCCTTGGGACCAGAGTGGGGAATCTGGCCTCTACAGTGAGAAGAGAGAAAGTGAGATCAAGGTGCAGAAAGGGGGAAAGATAAGACCTTGTACTGTTGGGATGGATCTGCTCGTTTGTTTTGAACTCCAAGAAGGTCTTCCTCTATGGAACCTTCTTCCCACTAACTCCCTCTGTTTCTGTTGGCATGCTCAAGAATCTTCAGTAGGTCCCTATTACCTCTAGAGGCAGCTAGCAGTAGGTAGAGCACTGGGGCTTAAGTCAGAAAGACCTGAGTTCAAATCTGCTCTTAGACACTTACTAGCTGTGTGACCCTGGGCAAGTCACGTATCCCTGTTTGCCTAGGAGGCAGCTAGGTAACTCAGTGGATAGAGTACTGGACCTGGAGCTGAGTTCAAATATGACCTAAGATACCTAGTAGTTGTATAACCCTGGGCAAGTCACTTAATCTCTGGTGACTCAATGGATAGAGCACTGAACCTTAAGTCAGGAAAACCTGGATTCAAAGCTGGCCTCAGATACTTAGTAGCTGTGTGACGTTGAGCACATCACTTAATCCTGTTTGCCTCAGTTTCCTTACCTGTAAAATGAGTTGGAGAAGGAAATGGCAAATCACTTCAGTATCTTTGCTAAGAAAACCCCAAATGTGGTCATGGAGAGTCAGACATGACTTAACAGCAACAACATAGCCTCCTTGTATTTGGCATTTAAAGTCTACTGAATGCTCCCCTTCATGAATTCTATGTTCCAGTCAAACTATCCTGTTCCCTGTTCTCTCACCTTGACATTCATCTCTCCACCACGTCTTTGTATTGGTTGTCCCTCATGACTGGAGTACGCTATCTCTCTCTCTCTACGTAAATGTCACCTCTTAGAATCTCCAGCTTCTGTGTAACAGACTAGGCTCACATTCATTCAGTCAATGAACATTTATTAAATACTTTCTATGTGTCAGGCACTGTGCTATGCACTAAGAATTTAAAAAAAAGGTAATAGTCTCTGCCCTCAATGCACTTACTACTAATGGGAAAGACAAGATGCAAACAAATATATACAAAGCTAGTTATAAACATGATAAATGGGAAGTAATTAAAAGAAAGAAAGCACTGAAATCAAGAGGGGCTGGAGAAGGCTTCCTGTAGAGGGCAGGATTTTAGTGGGGACTTAAAGGAAGTCAGAGAGGTCAGTAATAGGAGTTGAGGAGGCATAGGGGACAGTCAGAGAAAATGTTTGAAGCTGAGAAATGGAGTATCTCGATCATGGAACAGCCAGGTGACTGGCTCAGTGCTACTGGATCAGAGCAAATTAAACTGGTAGTTTAGTATCTGATAAACCAAAGGACCCCAGTTACTGGAGTAAGGACTTATTATTTGACAAAAACTACTGGGAAAACTGGAAAGGAGTCTGGTAGAAATTAGATTTAGACAAGTTTCATACCATATGTCCAGACAAATTCAAATATGATTTGGGTAAAAAGTCAGAGGAGCGAAGAAGAAATTACCTTTCAGATCTATGGATAGAAAAACAGTTCATGATTTAACAAGGAATAGAAAAAAATCATAGAACATAAATGGACATTTTGATTACATAAACAAACAAAACCAATGTGGCTAAGATTAGAAGGAAAATAGTTGACTTGGGGCAAAAAATGTCAGCATTTCTCGAAAAAGGGTCTCATTTCTAAGGTATATAAATAATTGATTCAAATGTATATGACTAATAAAGCATTCCCCATTTCATAAATGGTCAAAGGATATGAATAGGCAATTTTCAAGGGAAAATAATCCAAGCTATCAATAGCCATTACAAAATCATGCTCCAAATTACCAACAGTTAGAAAAATCTGAATTAAAACAGTTCTGAGATTTCAACTCATACCACTCAGATTTGACAAAGTTGACCAAAGGAAAAAAAAAGGAAAAATGATGTACCACTCTAGGCCTATACCCCAAAGAGATCAAAAAAGAAAGACCCACATATATATTTTTTAAATGTATAGCAGCTCTTTCTGCAGTGGCAAACAAACAAACAAACTGGAAATTAAGAGTGTGATCCTAAACTGGAGAAAGGCTGAACAAATTATGGTGAATGAATGTAATGGAATACCATTATACTGTAAGAAATAATGAAAGGGGTAGTTTCAGAAAAACCTGGGAAATTTTATGTGAACTGATGAAATAGAAAGCGAACAGAAACAGGAAAATAATTTATACAGTAAGAACAACATTGTAGAGATAGACAGCTTTGAAAGACTTAAGAGCTCTAATTAGTATAATTACCAACCAACATCTCAGAGGGCTAATGATGTAGCATATTTCTCAGCTTCTGACGGAGAAGTGATGAACTCAAAATGCAGAATCAGACACATTTTGGGTCATGGCCAATGAGGAAACTTGTTTTGTTTGACTATGGATATTTGTCACAAAGTCTTTGTTTTTCATTTTTTCTTCTGCCAATGAGGACAAAGGGGTAGGAAGGAGGAAAAATTAAATGCTTGCTAACTGAAAAAGAAATAAAGATAATATGAAGAAATCCATGATTTCCTTTAAGGCTCAACTCATGTGTCACTTCCCATAAGAGATTGTTCCTGATCCCATTAGTTATTAGTGTCTTCTCCCTCCTCAAATTATCATATTCATATTTTTCTATTTGTGTATTGTATTCCTCCCCTTCCTCCCCAACTTCTCCCCAGGTAGAATGCAGGGACCATTTTTCATTTGTCTTTGTATCTACATTGTCCACCTCAATGCCTTACATATAGTTATGGCTAAATAAATGCTTGTTGGATCAAATCTCAACAGTGAAGAGGAATAAATCCTGGAAAAGCCTATAGAGGGTAAGTGGAGAAGCTCTGGATTAGGAAAAAGAAAGATTCTTTATCTGGACAGTTAAGGTTGAGCTTTCCAAAATGGAATGGGCTGCCTGAGAAGGTAGTAGGTTCTCCCTCACTAGAGGCTTAGAGTAGAGGTAGAATGACCACTTGTTATGTATAATGTAGAAAAAAAGTCTTCTTCAAGTATAAATTGAGGAAAATGGATAATTAATCAATTTACAATTCTAATAGTAAATTATTTTGATTCTATATAGTGATCTAACCATGGACATTTAAAAAAAACATTTAACCTAATTTAGCCATGCTTGCCTTTGAGTGGAGAAATAATTATTCATTAAAAACATATAGTACAGGCAAAGCTAAGATGGTGAGGTAAAGGCAGGGAATCATCTGAGCTCTCCCAAATTCCCCTCCAAACAACTTTAAAATAATGCCTCAAAATGAATTCTGGAGCAGCAGAGCCAACAAAAGGTCAAGATGAAACAATTTTCTAGGTAAGACAACCTTCTAACATAACTTAGAAGGTTGGCGGGAAAGTTCGATCTCACTGGGTGGGAATGGAGCTAGGGGAAGCACAGGTTGCACCCTGGCAAACCAGTAGCAGGCCTTGGGGGGGGAGGTGTATTGGCATGGGTTGCAGAGATTCCACATTCAGGAACTCTGAGTCCACAGACAGGAAGGGGTCTGATAGCAGGTCAGAGGGAGGTCACAGGGGACTCTATGCTGTCACTTGGTGCAGGACTCGGTTGTATTGCCCATACGAATTCCAGGTTGTGATCTCAGGGCAAGGAGGAGCACTAGTACTTGCAGGACTCAGGAGATCTGGGACCATGGTCACAGTTCCAGGATGGGAAAGAGTCCCTGTGGTCATTCACAGACCAGAGCATGAGTCAAGAGATCAGTGACCACAACTCTCCTTAGATCATACCACCTTAGAAGAACTGAAAACTTATAGACCCCCAGAATTAGCTCTGAAAACAGCAGCATGAAAAACCTGAAATTTGGGACAGTGCCCACTCTAACCCGGAACCAGAACCCAACTTTAACATAAAGTTGAAAGTCAAGAAATAGGTTGGAAAAATGAACAAAGAAGGGAAAAATAACCTGGAAAAAAGAAAGTTACTATGGTGACAGAGAAGATCAAGACACAAACCCAAGAGAAGACGATGGAAATCAAAGCAGCTACATATAAAGCCTCAAAGAAAAATGTGAATTGGTCACTGTCCCCCCAAATCAAAAAGGAGAATTGAAAAAAGAAATGAAAAGTGATGCAAGAAAATCATGAAAAAAGAGTCAACAGCTTGGTAAAAAAGGCACAAAATCCATTTAATAGAAGAACTCCTTAAAAAGAAGAAATGGCCAAATGGAAAAAGAGGTACAAAAATTCATTGAAGAAAAGAACTCCTTAAAAAGTAGAACTGGGCAAATGGAAAAACTGGGCAACATACAAAAGCTCACTGAAGAAAATAATTCCTTAAAAATTAGAATTTGGCAGTGGAAGTTAATGACTCCATGAGACATCAAGAAACAATAAAACAAAAAGAATGAAAAAATAGGGAAAAAATGTGAACTATCTCATTGGAAAAAAAATGACCTGGAAAATAAATACAGGAGAGACATTTCAAGAATTATTGGACTACCTGAAATCTATCATCAAAAAAAAAAATCCTAAACATCATATTTCAAGAAATTATCAAGGAAAACTGCCTTGATATCTTAGATACAGAGGGTCAAATAGTAATTAAAATAATCCACCAATCATCCCCCCCAAAAGAGATCCCAAAATGAAAACCCCCAGGAATATTATAATCAAATTCCAGAGCTTTCAGATCAAGGAGAAAATACTGCGAGCAGCCAGAAAGAAACAATTCACATATGGAGCCACAGCTAAGATGACATAAGATGTAGCAACTTCTATATTTAAGGATGGGAGGGCTTAGAATGTGATATTCCAAAGGGCAAAGGAGTGAGGATTACAACCAAGAATAATCTACCCAGTCAAACTGAATATAATCCTTCAGGGGGGAAAATGGATATTTAATGAAAGAGAAAACATTTAAGCATCACTGATGGAAAGACCAGAGCTGAATGGAAAATGTGACTTTCAAATAGAAGACTCAAGAGAAGAATAAAATGGTAAACATGAAAGTGAAATCATAAGGGATTTTAAAAGGTTAAACTGTTTATATTTATTACTTAAGATGATACTTGTAACTCCTAACAACTTTCTCATTATTAGGACAGTTTTGAGGGGTATACATACAGAATATGAGTGTGAGTTGAATATGATAGAATGATATTTTGAAAAATAAAATTAAGGGGTAAGAAAGAGGAATGCACTCAGAGAAGGGAAAAGGGAGAGGAATAATTATCTCACATAAAAGAAGTGAGGAAGGAAGAATTTTTATAATGGGGGCGGCAGATAATGCTTGAACTTTTCTTTCATCAGAACTGGCTCAAAGAGGTAATAAAATACATACTCAGTTGGGTATAGAAATCTATCTGGCCCTATAGGGAAGAAGGAGAGGAGGGGGATAACAGAAGAAAGGGCTGAAGGTGAGGGTGTATTGGGGAAGGTGATAGATAGAAGCAAAACACTTTGAAGAGGGACAGGGTGAAAGGAAAGAGAGGAAAGAATAAACAGGGAAAAAATAGTATGGAGGGAAATGCATAGTAATCATAACTGTGAATGTGAATGAAATTAACTCCCCCATAAAAGAGAAACAGATAGCAAAGTGGATTTAAAACCAGAATCCAACAATATGCTGCTCACAAGAAACACACTTGAAGCAGAGAGGGACACACAGACTAAAAGTAAGGGGCTCGAGCAAAATCTATTATGCTTCAGTAAAAGCAAACAAACAAACAAAAAAACAACAACCAGGGGTAGCAATCTTGACCTCAGACAAAGCAAAAACAAAAATAGATCTAATTAAAAGAGATAAGCATGGTAACTACATTTTGCTACAAAAAGGTACCATAGACAATGAGTAATATCAATACTAAACATATTTGTACGAGATAGTATAGCATCCAAATTCTTAAAGGAAAAGCTAAATGATTTACAGGAGGAAATAGTAAAACTACACTAGTAGGAGACCTCAACAAAAAAATAAACATGTAAGAAGTTAAGTAGAATAGAATTTTAGAAAAGTTAGTTATGATAGATCTCTGGAGAAAAATGAATGGGAATAGAAAGAAATATACATTTTCTCAGTTATACATTACACCTACACAAACATTGTCCATGTATTAGGGCATAAAAACCTTACAATCAAATGCAGAAAAGCAGGAATATTAAATGTATCCTTTTCATATCATAATGAAATAAAAATACATTCAATAAAGGACCATGAAAACACAAGATTAAAAATTGTTGTTTGTCCTTCATTCTCAAAGGGCACTATGACATTAGGAAGTTGATATTATGACTTGCAGTGAATTAGATTTAAGTGAGGATGGGCTGTACAAAGTCACCAGCCTCATTCTCTCCTCTGGAACCATCTAGGTACAGTGGAAAGATTGAAAACTAATTGGAGACTAAATATTTTAATCCTAAAGAACAAGTGGATCAAAGAACAAATCACAGAAACATCAATAATTTAAGAGAACAGCTATAGACCAGTTTCCCTAGTGAATATTAATGCAAAATTTTTAAATAAAATACAAGCAAGTAGATTACAGCAATATATCACAAGGATTGTACATTATGACCTGGTGGGATTTATACCAGGAATGTAGAGCTGGTTCAATTTTGGGAAAACTAGCAGCATAATTGACCATATAAATAATAAAACCAATAAAAACCATATGATTATCTCTATAGATGCACAAAAAAGCTTTAGAGAAAATGCAACACTCATTCCTACTAAAAAAAAAAACACAAGAAAGCATAGGAATAAATGGAGCTTTCCTTAAAATTAAAAGTAATATCTATCTAAAATCATCAGTAAACATTATCTGTAATAGGGATAAGGCTAAAAGGCTTTCCATAAGATCAGGGATGAAGCAAGGATACCCATTATCACCACTATTATTCAATGTTATACTAGAAATTCTAGGTACAGGAAAAAGAGAATAAATAAAAACCATTCCAGATTTTTGCTATGAAGTGACGTCAGTTTTACTGGCATGTGTGTGTGCATACATGCATGCGTGTGTGTGTGTTAGTTTCTTCCCCTTGTTTTCAAAATCAGAACATTTCCTTGTCTCTGGTATTATGGACTTTCTTTCATATTTCATGATTCCTCAAAGATCAGAAGTTCAACAATCAAATCTTCAAGGTCCTTCAGTGCTCCAGGACATAATGATCCAGATAAAGGCACTTGAACTCATTTTAGACAATTGGGTATTGCCAGAAGCCAAGACCTCTGGAGTGGACATGTACTCTTTGAGAAAGGGAATGCTTCAGTAAGGACTGAAAACAAACAATAGACCACTGAGCCTGTAAGCATTCATCTTGACACTGGCCAATGCCCTTGGTAGGAAGTCAACAAACATGTAATAAGCATTTACTATTTGCCAAGCATTGCTAAATGCTAGGGGTACAAATGTAAGCAGAGACCCTGTCCTCAAGGAGCCTATATTCTAATGGGGTAAGACAACCCATAGGGAGCTAAAGAGGGGTGGGTAAGGTACCTACACAGGGGCACAGTGTCAAAGTCCATAGGGTGAAGCACAGATGCTCTAGATCCTTCAGCAAAATGGAGGCTAGACGTTGGCACTGTCTTCTTCTGGCCCAAGGAAGTGCCAGGTTTTTTTCCCATAAATCCCCTGGCTGCTTTAGAGTCAGGTAGGGGAGTATGATTATGCAAGCAACCATGAACAGCTCTGTGACTTTTGCTGAAAACAGCCTTGTCCTCATTAGGTTTGAAAACATCCTCCAAGCAAAATGACAGGGAGTTATCAAGGTTCTATGTGACACTGTTTTTGGTTTTTAAAAAAAAATCCTGAGTTGCTATTCCCAGAGCAAAGCTTGGCTTTCCCAAACATAGCTGTCCTCCCCCTACCACCTCCCCCCTCCCCCCACCCCCACCCAACAAGCTGCTGACAGTCTTGCACTTTCTTGGAAAGATCTTGCAATGAGAGCGGAGAGGGTGGCACTAGTTCCTAAGCTCTGAGCCAGACATCATCCTAGACGCTCCAGCCCCAAGGGCCAATCCCAAGTCCTGACAGAGAAGGTTCAGCATCTGATGAGTCCCCTCCCTCACAGACTCGTTCTGGCTCTCCCCATCTGACTCTGCTACTACACCCACACCCACCAGGCAACATGGCCAGCACTAGAGACAGGCCGGCCCATCTGTTCTTCTCTCTCCTTCCCCCCACCCCCCCCTTAAGAACAGAGTTGGTATGTCACTGCTATACGTGCAACTTGATCACATTTTTTGAGAGGGAAAAAAATGTTCTCAATTCTTGTGGGTTTTGTTTCTTTGGGGTTTTTTTGGGGGGTGCCGTGACAATATAATTGGGTCTGATGTCCTACCCACAGAGTAAATATTCCTACAATGGGTCTTTTATATCCTGTAACTCCAAATCAGATACATGGTGAGAATCTTGTTTTCATAGTGTGTACTCATGGGCAGAAGGAAGGGGATGGAAAGTTTTGGCAAAAGGGAATCCTTGCCCTTGAGAGATTCGTGGGGACAATTAACAGGAAATAATAATTAATACTAATTATTATTGTTAATCATTATTAATAATAGCTAGCATTTATAAAGCGCTTAAATGCTTGCAAACACATAATATATATTATTTTATTTGATCTTCACAACCACACTATGAAGTAGGTGTTATTACTATTTCAATATGGAAGAAATTAAGTTACTTGTGCAGGGTCATCACACTAGCTAGTATGTCTGAGGCTAGATTTGAACTCAGTTCTTCCTGACTCTAAGTCCTGTGCTCTATCACCTATGTCATCTCACTGTCTTATTAGTGGTAGTGAGCCCCCTTTTAAATCGTCTGATTAAAGGCTGCCCCAGATTTCTCACTCACTGCTGGTGGTCAAGAGCATTATTGTAATTAATGTAGGGACAACGTTGTTGCTAGTCTGGTTCTCAGATGATAAACATGCAGTTCTACATCATAGAACCCTAAATCTAGACCTGGAAAGGATATCAGAGACTAAATATTTAGTCCACTCCCTTCATTTTACAGTTAAGAAAGTTGGAGGCCCAGGGAGGCTAAGTGGTTGATCCAAGGTCATATAGTTAGTAAGAATCAAAGGCATGTTTTGAACCCAGGTCCTCTAACTCCAATACCAGTGGAATTAATATAACTCTATTATACAGTTCTGTTTTCCTGGTTGCGCTCAAAATCTTTATGAATTGGGAGGGCCTATTAGAGCCTGCCCTCTGCTGACATAGCCTTAAGGAAATTAAGGTTACTTCTTTCTCATTACGAGGCATTGGGACTTTGGATGATGGATGATGACGAAGATGATGACGAAGATAATGGAGGCAGTATTATATAGTGGTTAGAGAACTAGAGTCAAGAAGACCTGCATTCAAGTTCTGACTCCCTCATACACTGGACGTGTGACCCTCGGTAAGTCACTTCTCAGTGTCTCAGGAAATTCTCTAAGACTATAAATTGCAGGACAGTTGCTGATCTGCATTGGTAGGAAAAGTTTCCTTACCAAGGAGTTCATTACTCCAATTAGATCATAGGTCAAAAATAATTATTTTCATTGTTATTTTTAACCTTTATTTCTATATACCTTACATTTTAAATAAAACCCTTTCTTCTCCAGGATAATGTTCAATGGGTCATTAGCATTTGTACCAGGAGCTAGACTAGAGACCAGGTTCTCCACATGCCATAAAGCACCTTCTCAAAGGTCCTCTTCTATCCCTACCCTAGGATCATGCCCTCCTGTCTTCCATCACACAGCGTGCAAAATGAGGGACCCATTTCTACGCCTCAAGACTCCATGTCCTTGTCATTTCATTTTCTAAGCCTGACCAAGAGGCCATAAATCATGTAACTTTTATCTAAATAGTGACAACATTCCACATAGGTTCTCTTAGAACTGCCCAAATGGCTCTGAAGTGCCACACAGAAGGATCAGCCAGGGCAGCCTCTAGAATGAGTCAAAAACAATGGACAGTTATACTATTTGTCATATGGGATGGCTCTCTGGAATGGGGTAGGGGAGAGATACTGGGGTAAATTGTGGTGACACAAAAGAACAAAAGATATCAATAAAAATTTATTTAACAAGAAAACGTCCAACAGGGTAGGCTCTATCTAGGGACACCTGGTATTTGTGTCATAGTTGGAAACTGGGACAGTACCATCAACACCCATGAGATCAAAGCCTTGGTTCAAATCTCACTGATGCAGTTCTCAAAAAGGTCAAATCCACATGTAAGCCATTCATACTCCTTTCTTTCTCAGACCAGAGCCTCCTAACTACTCCAGAGGTCCCAACAGCCCCTCCCTTTCTATATTTCAGGGGGGATACATCAGCACAGTTCCTATCTTGGGCCTGTCTCCCTAGGGAGTGCTACCACATGGGAAGGTCATATTAAGTTGGTTCCTCTCAAAGCATCATTGGGAATGAGCCACCTGGACTCGTCTCATAAATTAAAGCAGTGACAAAGCTTGCCACTTGATGAACCTCCCAAAATAGTCTCCAGGACCATTTTTGTTCCCACCCCCCTACATAATCCCCTCATCCAAACATACAGAAATAACCCAATAGTTGGGAAAAGCCCGCCCACATCAGTGAGTTTGTTAAGGTTTAAGCCTAGTTTAAGGAGCTGTTCATGGGACTCTGCTGACAGAAAAGCTAATTCCGCCTGCTGATGGCAAATTCCAGCAGTGTGCAGGGGAACTGTGAGTCAGTGCTAATTAGGAGGTGCAGGATGGAGGATGTGGGCTCCCCACTGACGCAGATGTGGAGGGCAGGCCTATTTTGGTCTCAGTGAATACATTTTCAGGAACCTCCTTCTTAATGGTTTAATGCCTACAAACTCACCCTCTGGGATCAAGTTGGGGAGCAACAGCTCCTGAATCACAGATATTAGGAACTTTGTGAACAAGGAAAGATGCTCTAAGATTCTCCAGCTCAGAACCCTCCTCTGAGTCTTTAAAGTCATATGAGGAAGAGGCCTGAGAAAGACCCATCCCCCTACGGTGATTTATAATGAGGGAGCAGGGTAGAAGCAGGGTGAGTTAGTGATTGTTGATACAAGTGCAAGAAAAAAAATAGATCATAAAAAGATTTTTCTAAATATTCAGAAGAAAAAATTCTGAAGAGGTCACAATTTTGTAACTGTGCTGTTAAATTTAATACATACTTTAAGGTCACAATAATGAAAAAAGGAGAAGACAGAAGGGAGAAAGGGAAGGAAGGAAAAGAGGGAAGACATCAAAAAGCAGGTTGAGGCAGACAAACACAGGCCATAGGCTTCATCAACAGAAGAAAACTTAAGATCCTTACAGGTAATCTAATTCAATCATCTGATGTTCCATGTAGGCAACTGAAGACCATAGGGGAGAAATCACTTGTCCAAGGTCACACAGCTATTACATAACAGGACCAAGATTTATTAATGTAAAGTCTTCTGACTCTCAATCCCATGCTCTCCCTGCTAAATCTTGCTGCCTCCTTTTGCTAGTGAGTTCCATTTCCGACACAACAACATTCCCTCTACTTTGGCAAAGAACCTTGTTTCTCTTTTTAATTTCTTTTTGGTAATAAATAGCATGTTGAAAAGATGATAAAAGACAGAAAGAATCAACATTGGAAGAGCTGTGGGAAGACAGACACACTAATAATATACTGTTAGTGGAGCTATAAATTGGTCCAACTAATTCTGGAAAATGGTTTGGAACTATGCAAGAAAAATCACTAACCTATTTATACCTTTTGACTCAATAATGTCACAGCCAGGCATATACCCCAATGTAGTCAAAGAAAGCAAGGTCACATATGTATATGCATGTATGCATGTGTATTATATGTGCATGTATATATACATGAAGACATATATAAAGTCTTCATAGCAGCACTTTTTTGTGGTAGAGCAAAAATAGGAAACAAAGTAGGTGCCTGTTAACTGAGGAATGGATAAACAAATTGTAGGACACGAGTGAATGAAGCTGTCTTACTATAAAAAATAAGAAATTCAGGGAAACGGGCAGACTTCAATGAACTGGTGCAGAGTGAAGTAAGCTCCTTGAGAGAGGGCACTATCTTATCTCGCGTTTATATTTGTAGCCCGGTGCTTGATATGTAGTAGGAGTTCAATAAATGCTTGTAGATTGGTTGAAGTGATGAGAACCAGAAGAGAATACACAATGATTGTGACAGTGCAAGTGAAAACAGCAGCAAATTTATTAAATATAAAGACCAATCTCAGTCCTGGAGAATAAATAATGAAATACACCTCCTTCCTAATGGTAAGGGGAAGGGGCCCCGGGAGGAATGCTGGGAGTTTCATGCACTGCTAGATGTAGGTATCCGAGGATTGGTTCTGCTTAGTTGTTTTTCTTTGTTATAAGGGAAGGGTCAATGGGGGAAAGGAAAAGTGGATCATTCAGGAAAACACCATGGCATAAAAAAAGACATCATTAAAACTTAATAAATAAATTAGCATGTTGGTATCCAGCTCCCTGAAGGTTCAAGCCCTACTTTACTTTGGTCTCAGTAATAAGATGCAGGGCAGAGAGTCCTGGATTTCACTCAGGTTCTGTTAGTAGTTACTAGGGAACAGACCTTTAGCAAATCACTCCCCACTCTGGTCCTCATCTGTAATATGAAAAGATTGGACAAGGCACTCTATAAGATCCTTTCTACCTACCTCTATCAATCAATCAACAATGAGTTCTTTTTTTTCCCGAGTCAATTGGAGTTAAATGACTTGTCCAGGGTCACACAGCAAGTAAGTGTCTGAGGCTGAATTTGAACTCAAGTCCTCCTGACTCCAGGGCCTGTGCTTTATCCACTTCACCACCTACAGGTCCCTCAACAAGGATTTCTTAAGTGTCTGGAATGTGCCAAGCACTGGGGGGGTGCAAATGCAAAGAATGAAAGGATCCATACTTGGTATTCTAATGAGGGGAACAATGAGTGCAAACAAAAATATAAACAGCATTAATATAAAGTGTGTGTGTGTGTGTGTGTGTGTGTGTGTGTGTGTGTGTGTGTGTGGAGTGAGAGAGGGGGGCGGGAGAGACAGAGAAGAGAGAGACAGAGTGAGAGAGAGAGAGAATAAGGGAGACTGGAAGGAGAGAGAGATTATGAGAGAGAGAGTTTAAATATTAGGTGGTTTGGGAAGGAAGACACCCACAGTTGAGGGTAATCAAGAAAGGCTTCATGCAGATCTTTGAGTGGCATCTTAAAGGAAGATAGAGGCAGGGAGGAGGTGCAATCTGGATGTGTGACAGCCATTAGAAAAGCTCAGAGACAGGAGTATCATGCCTGGCTGAAAAGGGGAGAGCTATAGCAGGAGAGCTTGAGGACAGTCCAGTCCAATAGAGTTTTGTTTGTTTGTTTATTTGTTTGTTTGTTAAGGATGTGAGAGAATTGGGCATATTTAAAGGCAATAGGAAGGAAACAGCTGATAGAGAAAGGATTAGAGAGAAAGAAAGGATGATTGAGAATGCTATCTTCTGGGGACAACGAGAGAGGAGACAATTGCGTAGGAGAGCTAGCCTCACCAAGAAGGGCACTTCGTTGTCAGAGAATGGAGGAATGGAGGAGACAGTGGGAGATTATGTCAAGGAGTTTTGAGATGAAGAGAATGGAAGAAGAGGGAGATCAAGTAGAATGATCTCCATATTTTCAGTACAGTAAGATTCAAGGTCTTTGGCTGAGATCAAGCGGTAATGAGAGTGTAAGAGGCTTAAGAAGAGAAGAGAAGGTCTGGAATAACTTCTGTGAGGAATGAGATAGGGAGACAGGGAATCAATGAGGGAGAAATAAAGAGACACCTCGAAATCCTATGATCCATAGCTGGAATGTTGGTGCTAGATGTCACATTAAAAAGCCAAAGAGCACCCTAGGAGCATAATTAGGAGGGCAGAGAAGGGTCTAGAAATTCAATGTGTCGAACATTTTTAGGCACCTACCACATACTCAGAACTATGGATAGATTGGGGTCTCAGTAATGAAAAAAACACCATAATTTCTCCCTCCAAGAGATTTACAACCTCACCCGGAAGGAAAGACAGGTACTCAGAATAAGCATGATACATGGCAGAATAAAAATGCTGAGATGTCCAGGCCAAAAGCTGGAAGAAATCTGAGGAGGGAGAGATCACTTTCAGCTACATGAAAGAAATGATACCTGAGTTGGGTCTTGAAAGAAGGAAGAGATTTTGACAGGCAATTTGTGAGGACAGGAGAAGAGTGCATTCCAGGCATAGGAGACTGTCAATAAAAGCATCAAAGAAGAGGGTAGGATAAACAAGAGGGATCATGAGTAGTCTAATTTGGCTAAAATGAAAGGTTTATGAAGGAGCTGGAAAGCTAGGTTGAAGATGGTGGAGTTTATATTGAGTTCGGTAGACAGTGGAAATTATGTCATATAAGAAACAACTTAAGGGACTGAGAATATTTAGACTGGAGAAGAAAAGACTGAGTGGAGCATATGGGATGGCCTGAAACACATATAACTACAGTCTTAAAATATCTGAAGAGTTATCATGTAAGAATGGATTAGACCTCTTTTGTGTGTCCCCAAAGAGAAGAACTGAAGATAGTGTGGCACAATGGGGAAAAAAGCATTGGCTCTGCAGTCAGAGGACCTAGATTCAAATCACCACTAATATTTACTACCTGTATGACATTGGACAAGTCACCTTACATCTCTGGGCCCCGATTATAAAATGAGGGAGTTGGTTTAGATAGCCTTGGAGGTTCCTTCAAGGTCTGGGTCTGCGAACAGAGATCAATAGGTGGAAGCTGTACAAAAGAAGATTTCAGCTCAATATGTATAAGGAAGAAGCCGTGTGAACTGAATAATCAGAGCAGTCCTCCAATGGCACAGGCTTGCCTATGGAGGCAGTGACCTGCCCTGACCCTGGGTACTTCAGCAAGGTTTGGATGAGAACCTCTCACAGGCAAGCTGCAGAAAGCATTTCTGCACTGGGTAGGAGGTGGCCTGTGAAGTCCCTTTGGGGTCCGAGATTCTGTGAGCCTAAAGTTCTAGCTGGGAGGAACAAAAATGAATACCCAGCCCCAGCCAGCCAGCCTTGGTTCACTTCCCTCCTTTAGGCAGTCAGCCAGGATCTGCAGCTCAAGGCAGCCGAGACTTACAGGATGAACAGTAAGAAAGCCCAGGAAAGCACACCCTCTCCCAAAAGCACTTGCTCCCACTGCCTGTCACTCAGAATTTACTGAAAACAGCATTTCCTCTTCTTAAGAGCACCAACTTCTGAAGCCAAGACACCAACAGAAAATGCAAAGAGAATATTATTTTAATCCAGACAGTGCTTCCTGTTTACAATCTGTGGTATTTGGGGTGAGGGGTGGCCATTTCCTACCTACACTGATCTGAAATCATATATTATATCAAAACAAAGCAAACTGGAGCTAGTCCTCATGGGGAGGACCCCAGTAGGGGCTTCCTGTCCTTTCTCCAACACACTTATGGCTTCCCAGTGAGTTTTTTCCTCTGTAAAATGAGGGGAGAGGTGGTGGGGCAAGAGGTTGGACTAAATTCAAGGATTCTTAATCTGGCATCTGTGCATTTTAAAATATATATTTTGATAACTGAATTTCAATATACTTGGTTTCCTTTGCGATCCTAGGTATTTTATTTTATATATTTAAAAATATTACTCTGAAAAGAAGACCACAGTCTTCACCAGACTGCCAACAGGGCCCAGGCGGCCCCTTCCTTCAGCCTTTTGGTTTCTCTAGCTTCCTTCAAGTCCCAGCTAAAACCTCACCTTTTACAAGAAGTCTTTTCAGATCTACCTGAATATTAGGGCCTTCCCTCCATTGATTACCTCCAATTTGTCTCATCTATATCTTGTTTTCACATAGTTGTTTGTATTAGACTTGTGGGTCCCAGAGAACAGGAGCTTTTTTTTTTATCTTTCTTTGTATTCCCGGCACTGAGATTTTGCAGGTGTTTAATAAATGTTTATTGGTGACTCAAAGATTGACACAAAAATTCCTGGGCTAAAGGATTTCTCAGGTTGCCTTCAGCTCTAAATGTTATTCAATTCAATAATCATTTATTGAGGACTCTGTATCTAGTCTTGAATTTGTCCTTTACCCCATTACCTAAGCATATTCCCAAGGATAGGGATTGGGCCTATGATTTTCTTCATATAGAGAATTTCCAGAGGAGGAAACACCCTCCACCAATACAGGTCAGCACCTTCAGTGCAATTGACAATGTTAGAGAGTAGCCTAGACCCTAGGGAGAAATGAGAAGCTGGCGACTTGCCCAGGGTCACCCAGCCAGTGTATGTTAGAAGCCAAACTTAAACCCAGTTCTTCCAGGGTTCAAAGGCAGCTCTCTATTGTGAGGTCATATTGCCTCTCCCTATGTCCAGACAAAACAAAAGTAAAATATTCCCTGCTCTCCAAGACCTTACATTCTCCTGGAGGTGAAGGTTGGGGGAGGAGAGGGACAGAACAACACACACACAAACAGGTATATGCAAAATAGGGATTGGGAGGAAGGGAAGAAGCATTTATTAAGCACCTACTATGTGCCAGGCATTGTCTAAGCACTTTACAAAGACTATCTCATAGGGACTGGACCCGCGATTTCTTGGATATAGGGAAGCTGGTGAATCAAGGTAGGTCAGAAACTTCCCTCCAACTTAGAGTCTTAAACAGTTTTCTACTTAAATGACTTGTGAAGGCTCACAAAGCCAGTGTGTATCAGAGGAGGGGCTTGAACCCAGGCCATTCTTTGCTTCCTAGGCCAGTTCTCTCTCGCTCTCTCTCTCTCTCGCTCTCTCTCTCTCTCTCTCTCTCTCTCTCTCTCTCTCTCTCTCTCTCCAGGGCCAGTGCCCTAGCCATTTTGCCACCTAGTTGCCCCTCCAGGACAGTTCTCTATCAGATATGTCATACTGCCTCTCAGATGCAGAATACAAATAAAAACCAAGTTACTCAGTCAGGCAACAAGTAGTTATTAAGTGCCTACTGTGTAGCAAGCACTGTGCTAAACTCTGGTGATGCAAAGGAACTCACAAATGAATGGGGGAGGCAGCAAACATGAATCAGGAGGGGGAGAGCACCAGCTTATGATACATTAAAGCACATGGGGTAAGCTGTCTTGGAAACAGAGATGTTAAATTAATGTATCATTAGTGGAAAGAGTGGGTTTAGTGTTAGAGCACGTGGGTTCCAACCTCAGCTCCGCTGTGACTCTTATTACTGGGCAAGCCGACCCCCTTTCTGGGGCTTGGGCACTACACCCCAGGAGGCAGGACGCTTTAGGCTGCACTTGAGTTTCCATTCTCAGCCCCAGCTGCTGAGCTGGGAGGCCTCCCTTTGCCCCTACCCTATCTCTCCACCTTCCTCCTCAAGCCTGTGGAAATCTCCCAGAATTGAGAGCCATTGCTTAATCACATAACGCAAGAGTGAATGGAAACAATTTTGCAGGAGAAGATAGAATTCCTCAGCTTCTTATCTTAGAGAAACAGGCAATGTATGTGGAATCACAAGGAGGGCTGGCTAGGGAGGGTGCCTCAGGGTCCTCAAGCCCCACCATCTTCACATCATCTGGGGGAGGTCCTAGCCAGGCCCTTGAAGGAAAAAACCCAACCCTGTTGACTCTCCCTACTCAGTCTCCTTCTCCCCTGTCTCACCGCAACCACCCTAGTTCAGACTCTCTTTAGGCCTTGCCTAAACCATTGTATATTGTAACAGCCTCTCGCCAGGACTCTGCAACCTCTGACATAGGAAGCCTTTGTTACAAACACAGCTGTGACTGACCTTGGCACACAGTCATCACTGCCCAGCCCTCTGGCATGTTCTGTGCCCAGGACCTCAGGACAGTCAGACTCTTCTCAGGGACATCCATAGCACAAAGGAACACAAAGACACACAGGAAAAATCCAAGGAAAGCTGTCTTCCCCAAGTCACAGAGAAGTCCCACCTTGTTGTACTGTTCCCCCCCTTCCCACAGCTCAATCAGTCAATAACAGTACAGTGTCATGGGCCATCCTAATGCCAGCCCATAGGCCCGATCTCTCCCTGCTGTCATCTGTGACCTAGAAGGGAGCTTCTGAGAAAAAGGGAGGCAGATGCTTCCTTAGGGCCACCCAAACTCCATGCTGCCTTCCTGCTTGCCTTCTTGTTGTTGTGGCAACATTAACTCATCTTTTCCATCTCTAGTTTATCCCCTCTTTAATTTATCCTTTATACCATTCCCAGAATAATTTTCTTAGAGCACTAGTGTGATCATATCACTATTTACTCAAAAACATCCATTGGCTCCCCATTGCCTATATAGTGAGAAGTTCTTATGAACCCCTGACTCTGGCATTCAAAGCCCTCCAGAATCTGGCTGCAATTTTCCTTTCCTGTCTTAATTTACACAACTCCCTTTCCCATTCTCTGTTTTAGTCAAAATGAACTACTCTCCATCCTACTTTCTTCCTGCCCTGTTCCCATCTCTGTGAGTTTACTCATACCATCCCCAGTGCCCTCCTAGCTCCACGTGTTAAGTCCCTCACTACTTTAACACCCAGCTCAGATGTTACCTCCTTCATTAAGCCTTACCTGAACCCCCTCCTCCACTCAAATTGAAAGTTTTCTCTCCCTCCTCAAGTCGCTCAGTGCAGAACTTGTAGTAAGAAAGCCTTGAACTCAAACTTTTCCTTTAACACACACCAGCTATGCTACCATGACTAAGTAATGTAACCTCTCTGAGCTCCAGACAAGTGTCTAAGACATACTGAGATCTTCCTCAGTGCAAGAGTTTTCTGTATAGCTGGACTCATGGTCCTTGGCATCAATCAATAAGTATCTGTTAAGTGCTTCCTCTGAGTTTGGTATTGGGGTTACAGAGACAAAGGTAAATAATCCCTGAATTCAAGGAGGTCATAGACTTTTAGAGCAAACAACATGCACCAAGATAGGTGTGCACACTGTAACCTGGAGGCACAAGCCATGAGCAGTTGAGTGGATGAGGAAAGACCCAGTGAAGAAGTGGCCCCATCAGCTAAGTCTACAAAGAAACCAGGGAATCCAAGAGGCAGAAGGTAGGAGCAAGGGAACCCCAGATCTGGGAAAGAACCAGCACAAAGGTGCAGAGATGGACAATGGACTGTGATGTAAGGAATGGGGAGAAGACCAGCCTGGCTGAATTACAGATTAGGTGAAGGGGAGTATTTTGTACAAAGACCACAGAAAGGGGAAGGAGCCAATTTGTGAAAACCTTCAAATATAAACTACTCTGTCATTCAGAGGAATTTATATTTGATCTCAAAGTAGAGGTTCTTAGTCTGGGATATGTGACTATATATTTATTTATTGGAAGGGGCAATCAGGGTTGGGTCACTTAAGTAAGGGTCTGAGGGTAGATTTGAACTCAGGTCCTCCTGACTTCAGAGTTTTCTTTGTAATATCTACGTATTTACTTTAGCTTTATTCTAAGAAGAGGTCTGTAGGCTTCACCAGACTGCCAAAGGGGTCCATGGTAAGAAAAGATTAAGAACCTCTGTTGACAGTAACAGGAAGCAACTGGAGTTTATTATGTAAAATGGGGAGGAGATTACATGGTCAGTCTCTACTTTAGGAAAATCATTTTGACCGCTGTGTGGAGGATGAGTAGGATTGCTAAGGACCTTGAGGCAGGGAGACCATTTAAGAGACTAGTGCAATTGTCCAGGTAAGAAGTGATGATAGCATGATGAACTAGGGTAAAGGTTTTGCAAGGGGAAGAATTCAAGATATGTGAAAATTGAAATGACAAGATTTGGTAATAGAAAAGCTGTAAGATGAGTGAGAGGTAATGATGACAAGGAGGATGCATATGTGGGTGACTGAAAGGACTGTAGAATAGAGAATCCCTGCATCTTTGGTTGGCATTTATGTTGCTCCATATTTCATCATAATTATTTGTGTGCTTATTATCCCTTTCACCCCTTTCCTCCCCCTTATATTGCAGGCTTCTTGAGAAGGGTCTATGTTGTATCTAGATTTGTATCCCCAGGGCCCTGCATATTAGATGCTTAATGAATGTTTGTTGAAATAGGAAAAAAATTAACTGGGAAAACAAATTAATCCAGGGACCATCTGGATGGTATCAGAACAGTCTTCATCTGGTTTGTCTGCAGTTTGGAATACCCAATGTCCTGAGAGGCACAGTGTGTTTTGTGGCTGTGCTGAGGTAGATCTAATGGTGACTTTG
Source organism: Petaurus breviceps papuanus (assembly GCF_028583685.1). Taxonomy (NCBI): domain Eukaryota; kingdom Metazoa; phylum Chordata; class Mammalia; order Diprotodontia; family Petauridae; genus Petaurus; species Petaurus breviceps. The sequence continues at coordinate 2,401,344 of NW_027187280.1, read as the reverse complement.
ATGAAGAAGTATATGAAAAGTGCTAGATTTCCATGTGGATATGTCACTCTGCTTTGTTGTTTTTCAGTCATGTCCAATTCTCTGCGACCCCATTTAGTGTTTTTGTGGCAAAGATACTGGAGTGATTTGCCATTTCCTTTTCCTACTCATTTTACAGATGAGTACACTGAGGCAAATAAGGATAGGTGACTTGTCCAGGGTCACACAGCTAGCATGTGTTTGAGGCCAGATTTGAACTCAAGAAGATGAGTCTTTCTGACTCCAGGCCCAGCAATCTATCACTGTGCCACCTGGTCTCCCCCAGGGGGAAGAGAGAGGGGGGAAGAGGGAGAGAAACAGAGAGAGAGACAGAGAGAGAGAGAGAGAGAGAGAGAGAGAGAGAGAGAGAGAGAGAGAGAGAGACAGAGAGAGACAGAGAGAGAGAGAGAGAGAGAGAGAGGGAGAGAGAGAGAGAGAGAGAGAGAAGCTACCTACTATTCTACCAAGTAACTCCCACCTACTATTCTACCAACTCCTTAACCTGGCATTCAAGGCTCTCTCTCACCTGGTGCCCCTTGTTGTTAGATCACTGGTCCTTGAGATGCCAGCTGTTTTTTGCCTTTCTTTGTATCCCTGGTGCTTTGGTGGGTACTTCATAAATGCCAGCTGACTACTACACCCTCTCCTGGGTTTTCTTGCCTCAAGACTTTCCTCACATGTTTTCTGCACCTGTGATGTCTTTCCATCTCCTCTCAGTCTAGTGAGTTATTGTTTTTTTTTCTTCTCACTTTGGTGCGAATCTTTTTTGTTTTTATTTGTGATTTACGCACTTGTCTGATTCCTATACTTACAGTACAAACTCTAGTAACCAGCCACAAAGCATTAAGCACAATATGCTTATTATTCTTTAGGCATCTGCATTTTTCAAGTTTTAATATTTATTCTTCTACATCCAGACTGTGTCAGCAGTTCTTGAATATAAAAAAATATATAAATGGGGTAACTATATTCTAAAAATGCAGATGCTATAACAACCATGTTACTAGGGGGAAGGGAATTTTCAGAAAAGGAAGAAAGCAAACAAGTTCACTTGGAGGGAATGTGGTTCAAGTCTTTGGATTAAAAAATAAACAACAACACAAAACCCCCAATTTTTCCCCAGAGAAGCTGGTCATTATGGAATTTCCAGAAAACCCCTTTTTCCCACCAAAGGGACCTTAAAAATCCCATTCCAAATATTTAAAAATCTACAGCTAACAGGATGCCATGAAGTGGCAGTCAGAAGAGAAAGAAAGGATGTCTGTAGATATATCTTGCAGCATAGCATCTTTAGCTATTGGTTGATTGGTAAAAAAAAAACCACTGGTGTACCAGAAGTGCTATTAAGGATAAGGGTAGGAGAGTACTGAAAACATTACCTGCCTGTTTGTGAGAGGGCTTTCATAGCTAGGAAATTTTCTAACCAGTACATAAATTTCAGGACATATCTCTTTCTCTTTTCAATGTTAAAAAATAACTGAATTTGAAAAAATCCTACAAGTAGATACAGTCACAAGAGGAAGTTACATGGCAAGGATCACTCACACACACGCGCGCACACACACACACACACACGCACACACACAAAACATCAAGACAATGCTATTGATTCAATATTATTCCAAGAGGCTAGCAAACCTGTTAACTTTGAAAGCCCTAGCAAATACCACACTTGTTTATAAACCACCTACTTATAAGATCATACTTTGAATCTTTTTTTTCTTTCCTTTCTTCTTTTTTTTTTGCATGTTACAAATGGAGAATTTCACATCCAGCCTTAAGCATTCTGCATTTCTTTGCCAATCTTGTAGCTGAGTATCTTGTTCCAGTCGATTTTGGTGCGGGTGAATGGAAGCTGCCGGCAAGGCCTTGAATGTGGTGTCTGACATTGTCTGATAGTTCTCACTAATCGCGGTCTGATACTCATTTTCAGCATGTTCTATGATTTTAATAAATTCCTTGGCAGTTTGTACATCATCAGTAACAGTAACTGAATCCTGTACATCTTTGTGACTAACCAACTGAACATTGCCATCTTCATAGTAATGGACCTGAATCTTTAGCACTCCAACCACCTGAGCTGTAGGTGGTGTGATGGTAAACTTCCACTCTGATCTCCAACGACCATTCCAGAAGTTTTTAGGCTGAAATTGGTGGCTCTCAATACAGGCAATAATAGTCTTCTGCCCATCTATAATTTTAGCATAAACAGTACAGAAGCCGTTGGAATAATGATCTTTCACATAGGCCCTTAATGCACTGTCACAGGATTCCCTCCATGACTTCAGAACTCCATCTATGTCCTCAGGTTGGGGGTCACTTGCTTCTTTCCATAAATGATCAAACTTAAAGGAAACTTTATTTCTTGGATCTAAAAATCTGCCACTACCCAGGTCACCATGTTCTGTAATTAAGACCTGGTCATCATACCCTTCTATCTTCACTGGAGTGAACTGATCCATATTATACTGGGCGAATGCATGAGCTGCCCCTTCCCTGAGAAGATTGTCATTGTTAAGTAGTAACCGGACATCATTAAACACTTCATTAAATTCTCCTGGGGGAGCATGAGTGATGAACTTGGCAGCTATCCGTACCTTCTCCTCATCCGACACCCGATCCTCGAAGTTGGCCATCTTGGGCTGCTCTGACCCAGCCCGGCCGTGAGTTATTGTTTATCCTTTAAAGCCCAATTCAGATGCTGCCTCTGTTGCAAGGCCTTTGCTGATTTGCCAATAAGTAACAACCTTCCTGTTCTGGCCTGCATTCCTATCTGATCCCTCAACCAGACTGTAAGCTGCATGAGGGCAGGTAGCTTTCTAGCCCTCAGTTTTCTCACCTATAAAAAGAGATGATCCCTGAGGCTTGGACTAGAAGTGACTTCTAAGGTCCTTTTCATTTCTAAATTCAATGAACCTACCCTATATTAGGTGCAGTGATTTTTCCACGATCACCTAGTGTAAAAGCCAGGATCCAAACTGCTCCTTTGGACGTGGTTCTCTTCAGGGTGGTCAACACAGTCACACAAACTTGATGCTTCCCCTTAACTCAGGCCGAGGTTACTTGGTTATTAATCTCATGGGCAGGGGTCAAGACAGACCTGACTCACCCCAGAATGCCCAGATCTCTCATCTGCTACTGAGCTACATGGCTCAGGTACCATCTCTACACAATTAACTCCATATATATATATATATATATATATTTGGCCCAATGCTGTCTCCTGAAGTTCAACCTTTAATACCTGGAATCAGCCAGAAATGTCCACAAAAACATTCCACAGAAATCAATCACTTCCCCCTGCAATACATGCACCTTTTTGAAACATCCTTAAAGGAGCTACCATATTGTTCAGTCACTCAAGTTCATGACACAAAAGTAATTTTCAATTCTTTCCCAGCCCCTCACCACCCCCACCCCCAATTCTCTGTCTTGTTCCATGGATTCTACCTACTTCTAAGATCTCTTTTGCATTTGTGTCCGTTTCTCTTCACTCGCATGGCTATCACCCTAGTTCAGGTTTCCTATCTATTGTAATAACCTCCTAATTGGTTTCCATGTTTGGTCTCTTTCCCTCTTCAATTCAGCATCTGCACAGTAGCCAAAATTACGTTTGTAAGACAAGGTCCCTCCCCTGCTCAAAAAGCTTCAAAGATTTCTTCTTGCCTCTAATCTTAAATGTAAATTCCTCAGCCATCCACAATCTGAATACAACTTACATTTCCAGATATTTCACATTAATTCTTTTCATACAACCAACATTTTATCCTCTACCTCTTCACATTCCTTCTCAATGATCTATCCCCTGTACCTGGAAATGCACTCCTTTCTCATCTCTGCTTTGAGAAGTCTTATTTTCCTTCAAGTCTCAGCTAAGGAGATACTTTAGGAAGGGAGGGAGGGAGGGATGGAGGGAGGAAAGGAGGAAGAGAGGAAGGAAGAAGGAAGATAGGGAACAAAGAAGGGAGGAAGGAAGGAGGGAAAGAGGGAAGGAAGGGAGGAAGGAAGGAAGGGGAAAAAGGAGGAAGAAAGGATGAAAGGAAGGAAGGGAAAAAGGAAAAGAGGAAGGAAGAGAGGGACAGAGGGAGAAAGAATATTTATTAGGTGTTTATTGTGCTAACACTGGACATAAAAAGTAAAACAATCCCTGACCTCAGGAAGTCTACATTGTAACATAAGAAGTAGTGGCTAAGGGTGTTTTGGGCTAGAAAATCACAGGAATGATAAGTGGAGCCAAGGGATAGTAAATTCACAAGCCCTTTTCAGAAGCAATAGTGGTATTGATTTGATTACAGGTCCTAGAACAACTGTTAAGGAAGGGGTACCTGCACTGTGGCTGGGCAAATGGTAAGAAGATGTAATTGGAAGCATTCACCTGGTAGTCAGCTGCTGGCTAGGTGCAGTAGGCTACCAGAGTCTTGCAGACTCAGCAATTAGTACAACTAGACCCCAAGGCAGAAGTCCCAAAATTTGAAGGATTTAGTCCCTCAGGACATGGAATTTGGAAGTCAGGCCCCCCAGTCCCCTAGAGGGGTGTAAATAGCAAGTTGGCCAGAGTGAAATGCTGGAAGCAAGAAGCATTTACTGTTTTTCCCAATTACTTGCTGTCTCCCTCCACCGATAAACTTGTATTATACTTGTGTATTCCTGCAATGAAATGTAATCCTTGAGTACAAAGATTATTTTGGTTTCAGAGTCTTACAGCAGTAGGCATTTAATCCATATTTGGTCGATAAAATTGACTCTCCTCCACCTACCTGAAGCTTATTAATTTCTCAAGTCTTATCTCTTTTAGAAAGCTTTATCTGAACCACCCAGGCCAGAATGAATGAATTTCTTTTTTTTCTCTTAGTATTTTATTTTTGTCCAATTACATATAAAAATAATTTTTAACATCCTTTTTAAAAAATTTTGAGCTCCAAATTGTCCCCCTCCTCACCCCCCTCATTGAGAAGGCAGTTTGATATACGTTATACATGTGTAGTCATACAAAACATATTTCTATATATTGTAAAAGAAAACAAAGACTCCCTCAAAAAAAAAGAAAGTTAAAAAAATATGCTTCAATCTATATTCAAACTCCATCAGTTCTTTATTTGGGGATGGGAATTTTTCATCATAAATGACTGAATTTCTATAGGACTTGTCTATGGAAGTGGTGACCAAATTTTTTTCACTTCATACCCCTACCGGTTAAAAAAAATTAAGTTCTCACCCACACAGTTTATTTACTTATAAGTTTTATATATATATAAAATACTAATAATTATGCACATTATAAAATTACACAAAAAATATACATTTAAAAAGGATGGTATAAAGATGAAATAATTTTTTTCCCTAGAGTCAACAGGGAACCACTGGGATTTATTAAGTGGAATAGTGGAATGGCCAGAGCTGTACTTTTAGGGAAATCACTTTGGGAGCTGTGTGGAGGATGATTTGGAGAGGGGAAAGACTTGAGGAAGGGAAATAAATTGGGAAGTTATTTCTATGGTCCAGGTGAAAGTGATGAGGGTCTGAATTAAGGTAAAGAGTGGGTGAGTAGAGACAAGGGAACAGATGTGAGAAATGTGGAGGCTGAGCCAACAAGATTTGACAACTGATTGGTGGGGGACGAGGAAGGAGTCAAAAGATGACACTGATGTCATGAAAACCTAGGTGACTGAAAGGATGATGGTGTCTTTGACGATAATAGGGAAATTTGGGAAAACGGTGGGTTTGGGGGAAAAAAAGCATATGATAATAGTTGCAATTGAGATCACAATCCATCAGTGCCTTCTCATCTTGGTGATTTACTTGGTCCCACTCAAAATGAAATGGGATGGAGCTCTTGAACTCATCTGTCACTTCCCCCAAGCACAGAGTCAGAGGGGTAGGAGGGGGGGTGTGTGGAATTTTCCCCACATTACCTGCAGCAACGGCTATGGGAAACAGTTATAACAGATTCTATATTATATTATATTTTCTATTAGTTATAACATAATTGGGGAAGGGAGTTGGGAACTTGAGTAGTAGAGAGAAGGAAAAAGCAGTAACAGGAGGGGAACAAGACAAGGATGGTTGTGCTGGAGATAAGCCCTCCTAAGGGGAGGATGCCCCCTGTCTCTAATTGGTGCATCACACACCCCTTGGAGTCTGGAGTCAGGCTCCAAGCCACACTTAGAAGATGACTGTCCTATAACCTACACTTTGGCATCCTGCCTACATCCCTGATTCACATCTGTAAACTAACTTTTCAACTAGATTATAAGCTCCTTTAGGGCTCCTACCCTAAGCATAAAAGATTGTCTCTTTTGTAAAGATGTAAAGATGTCTCTTACATCTCTCTCTACTGCACCTAGCACAGGCTGGGAACATGGCAAAGATGTAAGAAATGGCAGGCATGTTTACCATTAAAGTTTGAAAGGGTCTTTTGAAGAAGCCTCATCTAATCCCTGTAAAAAAAGAATGTAAACTCCTAGAGGGCAGGGACCATTTTACTTCTGTCTTTGTCTCCCTAGTATCTGGCACATAGGATGAATTTTTAAAATGCTTACATGCTTCCTTGATTAACCCCATCCATCTTATTGATGAGAGAACAGGGGCATAAAGGGGAAATCACTTGACATAACTGACAAGGCCAGGTCTGAACCCAATTTTTTGCCCCTAAGTTTCCCAAATTATGCTACTCATTGACTAGGATGTACCAATGGCATGATGTACACTAAGGGATAGAAGGGGGAGGGAGAGTTGAACCACCCTGTAGGTTCACCATGTCTCTAGGACAGACAGGTGCCTTACAATGGAGTTTTTCTGTAATTCCATTTTCACCTCATATTCCTTACTGAAAAGCAGTATCCCAAACCTTCCTAGGAGCAGAGCAGACCCAGGAAACAGAAACCCACTGGCGGCAGCAGAAAGGCAAAAGGTTCCTTAACTGTGTTAGAATGTCAGGCTGTGTGGGAAAGGCAGAGACTGATCAAATTAACAAAACCATATTGGAAAAATAATTTCCCTGAAATGTTTCCTGGCAAAGTGCCCTTTCCTAAGGGTGGGACCAGTCCACCTGTGGAACGAGGGGCCTGAATTTTATTCTTTGCTTTATTTCTGACTAGTCAGTAGAATCCTGATGCTTTCATTTCACCATCCCCAAAACTGGAATTAGAGGGCTTTCCACTGTCCACTGCATTCATCCTCTGCCCCACAGAGAGAGTGTCTCTGTAAAGAAGAAGGGTTCCTCCAGGAAACAGACTCTATAAATAGAGTCAGATGGTCCGGGGTTATTTTCCATGCACCACACTGCTTCTCTACCTAGAGGGATACAGGGACCTCATCAGCAAATATGTACACGAGGTCTCTCCTGTGCTCCCTAATAAACTCAAACACAGACAGATGCAAATATGTTTATGAAATGATGGGACCACAGATCTGGAGTCAGAAGGGCCATTAGAGGTCATCTAGTCTAACCCCTTCATTTTACAGATGAAGAAAATTAAGGCCAAGACACTGAAGTGACTTGCCCAAGGTTACACAGGTAGTAAGTGGTAGAACTGGGATTCGAACCCTAGTCCTCTAACTCCAAAATCCAGGAATCATTCCACTGTATCAAGATCCCTCCCTTAGAGGTCATGGGGTCATAGATGCAGAACCATGAGGGACATCAGAGAGCATCGAATCCCACCTACTGAATTTTTAGGAAACCGAGGCCAAAAGAGGCAAAACAGCTTGCCCAAAGGCAAACAGCTAGTGACTTCCCTCAGTTAAATGTTTCCTATTTATCCTGGCTATAACTTTTGTCGTCCATTCATTTTGGTCAAGTACAATTCTTTGTGCCCCCATCTGGGATTTTCTTGGCAAAGATACTGGGGTGGTTTATCATTTCCTTCTATGGCTCATTTTACAGAGGAGAAAACTGAGGCAAGCAGGGTCCAGTGACTTGCCCAGGGTCACAGAACTAGTAAGTATGTGAAGCCAGATTTGAACTTAGAAAGATGAGTCTTCCTGACTCCAGAGCCAGCACTCTATGCACTGCACTCCCTAAATAACTTATTTTGTATATATTTGTTTACAAGTTGGCTCCCCCATTAGATTGCAAGCTTTTTTGGGTATTTTTTGTATCCCCAGTGATTAGCACAGTGCATGGTCCATAGTAGGTCCTTAATAAATGTTTAATGATTGAAGTGTCAGAGCCTGGATTTGTACTCTGGTCCTCTAATTCCAAATTTAGGGCATCCTCCCCTATAGCACGCCAATATGTATTTACTTGGACATATCCACACAGTTTCTAGGATATCACTGTCGGTAAATGTTTTAGGAGGGATATACCGTGTTTCCCTGATAATAAGACCTATCCCAAAAATAAGCCCTCCCCTTACTGTGTAAGATTCCTCTAAAATAAGTCCTCCCCCGAAAATAAGCCCTATTGAGATTGCTACTGTAGTGAAGGTGATCCCCTGCGCTACACGCTACATTACGGTACCCTCTGTATGCACCGTCCCCCCCCACCCCCATGAAACGCATGCCGCGTTCCGAGCTGCATCCAATCAGAGCTGCAGCAGTGAGCACGTCATCCTGTTCTTCCCCAGTGATTTGCTTGCTGGTGCCATTGAGAGCAGTGCCGCGGAGGAGAGCTGAGGCAGGACAACATAAGCCCTCCCCTGAAAATAAGCCCTCTGGTGTTTTTCTTTCCAAAAAAAAATATAAGACAGTGTCTTATTATCGGGGAAACACGGTAGCATGGTGTGAGAGCACAAGAGTCATCCTCGGAGTCAGGAGGACCTGTCCTAGGCTTCAGTCCTGGCTGTGATACATATTGTGTGCATGTGTGACCCTGGACCAAATCACTTTACTTTCCCAGTGCTCCAAGACTCTGAGCTTAGACTCTCTTAGACTCTAAGTTAAAAAACAATTGACTATCTGTATTAGTAGATGAAGTTTCTTTGCCTGGGAGCTCCCTTCACTAATGAAATCATAGATCTAGAACAAAAAAGATTGATAATAATATCCCCACTTAAAGAATTCCCCACCTTACCCTGTTACCAGGTAAGACATGGGCAACATGGGTATAATGAGGAGAGGCCTCCTCTGGAACCCTGTAAACAGGGGACAGGAATTAACCTGCAATTTAACCACATTTCTGGGTCACAGAGGTGCATTATTACATGGTCTGGTTATACAAGAGATTTGTGAAAATGAGGTGATAATGAAAAAGCAGCCTGATGCCCTGCTCAGAGGCTGACGCAGGGCCCGCCACGAGCTGGACAGGGCACCAGCAAAGTAGCCTCTGTTTTAGTAAAAGGCAGCCACATGAGCATTCCCCAGCATGAAGGTGACAGCACAGTGTCAGGTATTTATACACAGCTGTGTCTCAAATTTGCATTTTCTTACAACAGCTCTTGGTGAATATTTAGTTCCTTAAAGCCTTGAACAAGAACTGCACTTTCAAGGCCTAAATCCTCACCTGCTAGAAACTATTTTTTTTTTAAGCAATCAGGGTTAAGTAATTTGCCCAAGGTTACAAGCCAGTTATTTTGTGTGGGTGTTAAGTATCTGAGGCCAGAACCGATCCCAGGTCCTCCCTACGCCAGGGCTGGTGCTCTTACTCACTGCGCCACCTAGCTGCCCCGCTGCTAGAAACTATTAAGAAAGAACTCCCAGATTTTTACTATCTACTGGTTTCTGATGGATTTTTGTTTCTATGTTGGGACTTTTTTTTTTTAATCCCTTTTCAAAACAATACTTCACTTTGGCGCCAAGAAACTGAATATTAAAACAAACAAAAGTCTGAGGCAACAATACCTACCCATTCCAGTTGACCTGGAGCTATTTCTGTCTAGAGGAGACCAGGGAAACACTGATGGGAAAAAATAAAGCTACCACCTTCCTCCCTCCCTCCCAGTGCTCACTTCACACTCAGAGACCATCCCAGAGGACCCAAACAGAGAAAAGTCACAGAGGGAACACTGTGGGGTGAGGAGGAAGTGGAGGGGGTAGTCTGCTGTGAGAAGTAAGGGACAGAGAGGGTAAGACATTGGAAAGGCTGAATTGGTCGTAAAAGGCCCCTTTTAAGTTGCTATTTTTTAATTAAGTTGATCTTGTCATGGTGTAATAAAAATATGTATGGAAAGCTTTCCACTTTAAAGGTGGGAGAGAGCTTAGAACATTGGACAAAGCATGTCAAGGCTGGACAGGACCTTGGAACATAGGATATCAGCAAGGGAAGGGACCTTAGAAATCCTGTATCACAGCTCCTTTGATGAGGAAACTAAGCTCTAGAAAAGTCAAGTGACTTATTCAAGTTCACACAGTCAGTCAGTGGCAGGGCCAACCCAGTTAACCCAGATCTACTGATTTCCCCCAGGAACATCAGGCAGTTACCCAGTACCCAGAGGCTTGCACATTTGTGAAAACCGAAGAAAAGCATCGGAGGCCTTCCATGTCTGGGATGTGCCCAGACTGCCTGATTCATGCCCCAAACCCTTGGTCTAGCTGACCATGCCACCCACCCACCCTCACCCCCCTCAGCCACAGGACAGATTAGCAGCCTTTTCCTGCTCTGACCAGCTGCCCTTCTATCAGTGCCAGGCACAGACAGTGAAGCTCAGCATTCTGCTGAGGTAGGAGGGTGAAACAAAGCAAAGCAAAGCAAGCCTGCCACCCATTCCCAGCCCTCCTGCCCCAAAGGCCAAAAGAACCTTGGACCTCAAGTCAGAATTTCCTGAGCACAGAGAACGAAGTGAAAATAAAAGAGACGTGTGTTCAGTGTATCTTTAAGGAGGCCAAAATTCAATAAATTCAATTCAATAAACATTTACTAAGCACCTACTATATGCTAGGCACTGTGAAGCTGGTGGGTTAGGGATGGGTTCAGAAGATCAAAGGAGCCATGAATCTCTAGAGCTGAAAAGGAGAGAGGTCATCTAGCCCAGCTTCCCTCTGCTATGTCATCCCTGACTGCCTCTGCTCTAACACTGTCAGGGATGGGGAGGTCACAATTGGTTCCACTGGAGAGCCACTCCTCCGGATATTGAGCCAAAATCTGCCTCCTTAAAACATCCATGATTTGGTCCTAGATTTACCCTGTGGAGCTGTGGAGAACATAAGTTTAATCTCTCTCCCACACAAGAGCCCTTCAGCTATCTGAAGATAGGAATCAACTCCCGCCCCCCCACCCCTTTAGTCTTCTCTTCCAAGTTCAAAGTGGCAGTGGGCACATTGATGGCACCAGGCCCACGTGATTGGAACCCAGGCCAATAACGAAAGCCCAATAGCTCTCCCAGCTAAGTCCAGAAATGCGTCCTCTCCCTCTGGAAGGGCACAAGGTCATGCTACATCTCATGGCGTTTGCCATGGGGTTCATGGAGACACTAATTAAACTAGGATGCTTCAACATGATAGAGGAGTTTCACAGAACCATGTCTTCCTCCTCAGACTAGTCAATCTTTAACCATCACCAGGACCTCCTCTGCTGTTCCCCTTTTCTTCACAAGGCTGAATATTCATGAGGTAGCTAAAGCTTGGGGAGAGGGGGGACAAACTGGACTGGGGCAGACCTGCTGCTGATGGAAACCTCTCTCAGACCTCAATATGACCTGTTAATCATCCACTGAGGAAGGAAGGAGTCTGAATGGGTCAGTCTGGCTCAAGGCCTGGAAGAGATGGGCAGCCAGGGGCTATACTTAGCTCAATAACCAGGCTTCATAAGAATGTCCCCATGGATCATAGTATTTAGAACTGGAAGGGACCTTTAAAATACTCCAACTCCCTGCATCTTGAAGACAAGCAAGCTAAGGTCCCCAGAGGTAAAGTAATTTGCTGAAGGTCATGGCAGCAATAGAGAAGCAGAGGCAGGTGGAAAACGAAGCCCGCTGGCTCCAAAGCCATGATTCTCTCTGCTTGGGACTGCACACAGAGAGACACGTGTAAGTCTATGACAAGCTCTACTCAGCAAGGACAGGGTTGGCCATGAAGGATCAGTTAGTTAGTCAGTCAACAAGTATTTATTAAGTGTTTTGTGTACAACTCTTTGTGACCCTGTATGGGGCTTTCTTGGCAAAAATATTTCCTTCTCCAGTGTATTAAACCAAACAGAGGTTAAGTGACTAGCCCAGGGTTACACAGTTAATACATATCTGAGGCTGGTTTTGATCTCAGCTCTTCCTCACTCCATCCACTGTGGTCACCTAATTGCCCCCATGTACATAGAAGCTAACTCTCAAAGGGAAGGCACTAAGAGGAGATGCCACTTGAAGAAGGTACCGATTGAGCTGAGTCTTGAAGGTAGCCAGGAAGTGGAGAAGGGGAGGAGAGAATTCCAGGCAAGGAGCACAGTACGTGAGAAGACATGAAATTGGGAAAAGGAAGAATATCATGAAGGCCAGTGTCTCTGGGTCACAGAGTGTGTGGAGAAGAATAAAGTGACTGGAAAGGTAAGAAGTTGCCATGTTAAGAAGGGCTTTAAACACCAAACACAGGTGTTTATATTTAAACTTGGAACTAACGGGGGCCATTACTGGGTGTGTGTATGTGTGGAGAGAGGGGAGAGGCAAGATAACAGTCAGGTCTATGCTTTAGGAAATAACTTGTTAGTGAAAGATGGATTGGAGGTAGAGAAGACAAGGCCAGAAGACCAGTTAGAAGGCCATGGAGAGCCTGAACCAAGGTAAGAGAAGGGGTCAAGGAAGGTGATTGATACAGAGCCTTGCACATAATGTGTCTTAATCAATGTCTGTGGAATGGACAAAAATCTACCCCCTTCACCATGACCCTAGTTTTTTCTAGGCTCAACCTTGGCTGAGATATCAACAATTTAGCTTCCAACCTAGTGTGTTAGAAAGTAAACTCTTTGAGGGAAGGAACTGGTTTGCCTTTCTCTGTTTTTCCAGAGCTTGGCACAATACCTGACTAAGAAAGTGCTTACTAAGTCCTTACTAATTGATGGCTCTCCCAAAAGGAACAAACAGTGTTCTCAAAGATGGAAAGAAAGGGATTAGGAATGGTGTCCCCTGACCCTGCATCCTGGGGCTGAAACATGAATCCTTGTTTTGCCAGTGAACTTGGCCTCAACTCTTCCTTCTTAACTACAGTCATGATATGGCCCTTCTAATGGGGGTGGGGGGGGGAGGAGTCTACACCTCCAGAGACCTGTTCTTAGTTCCCTCCTCTATTCTAGAAGCCTGTTTTTCAATTCAGCCCCCACACTCTGTTCAGCTGGGTATCATCCGAATAGCACATGCAGATACTGCAACAAAAACCCAAGGACAGAGGAGCATCTCAGGAACAGCTTTGGAAAATATTTCCAGGACTGGGAAGCAGGCTCCCCCTACCCTCCACCCAAGTTCTTCCCAACTGCCTGTTGCAGCCAGGAGGGGCCCTTGGGTACTGGAAGGCTAGGTCGATAGAGCACAAACTCTGATTTAGCCTACCCAGCTGGAGAGGTTTCAAGTATAAACTCAGCAATTGACTTCATTTCTGTCACTGAAGACCAAGCAAGATGAGTTTTGGAGCTCAGCACCAAAGGGCTGATCAGGCACCTGGTGCTGAACAGCTCACAAAGCCATCTACAAAACATGACCCCCAAAACTTACAGTCTACCTACTTTTTTTTTCCCTCACTGAGCAAAAATTTATTTTTTCCCCTACTCCCCATCATATGGGAAAAAAGAAGAAAAATCAAATCCTTTTTAACAAATTTGAATAGTCAAACAAAACTAATTCCTATTAACCCTTTCCCCATAGAATTGGCCATATCCAAAAAACCTTATGTCTCAATCTGTACCCCAACTGCATCCCCTTTCCATCTAAATGTAAGTGGCATACTTCTTCACTGGTCCTCAGGAATCACGTTTGGTCTTTTTTTTTTTTTTGGAGGGGGGAAGGTAGGGCAATTGGGGTTAAGTGACTTGCCCAAGGTCACACAGCTAGTTTTGTGTTAAGTGTCTGAAGTTGGATTTGAACTCAGGTCCTCCTGACTCCAGGGCCAGTGCTCTATTCACTGCACCACCTAGCCACCCGTTGGCCATTGTTTTTAAGAAAGACTATCTATGGGGGGAAGCTAGATGGCACAGCAGTGGACAGAGCACTAGCCCTGGGGTCAGAAGGACCTGCATTCAAATCCAACCTTGGATACTTTTTAGCTGTGTGAACTGGGGCAACCTCAATTGCCTCTAAATAAAATAAAATGAAATGGATGGGATACTAGCAGCTGACATTTATATAGCATTTTAAAATCTGCAAAGGATTCTATATTTATTTCTTACTTGATGCTGGTAAGGGTAGTACATTCCCTCTGGGATTATGTCCAGTTTATCCTGTATATATCTGGCTTGTACATAGCTGTTTGCAAGATGTTTCTTCCATTAGAGTGTAAGCCCTTTGAGGGAAGGGACTGTTTTTGCCTTTTTTTGTAGCCCCGGGTTCGACTGCTTAGCACAGCACCTGGAATGTCGTAAAGTGTTTGTTGATTTCACTTGGTCTTCACAACCAGTCTGTGGGGTTGGTACCATTATTATTCCCATTTTACACATGAAGAAACTGAGGCTCAGAGAAGTTAGGTGGCTTGCCTAAAATCACATAAATAGTAAATATCTGAAGAAAGATTCCAATCCACATCTTCCTTATTCCAAGTCAAGCTCTCAGTCTCTAAATACATTATAGGCAATACCTGTCAATATGAATCTCTGCTAATATCTGTAATATTATCTAATATATATACATCTAATCTAATAATATATAAAATTATCTAATATCTCTAATATCTTAATATCTGCTAATTCATATAAACACTTTGCAAATCTTAAAAGGCTTTAGAAGCAGTAACAATTATAAATGATTGTTTGTACTACCATTATAACAACATTGTCATAAGGAAAGCATTTTGTAAACTATAAAACAGTTTAGAAATATAGAAATGTAGGAAAATAGAAATGCTATTATATTATAAAGCCAGCTCTGGCTCATGAAGCCACACACAGCTCTTGTGTGGGTCCAAGAACATGGACTTTGTTGGAGACCACACCAAAGAAATCATGGGTCTTTTAAAGTATTAAAAAGGAAGCAGGCCCCAGCAGATTGGGGCTTGGAGGCCATTGTTCTAGGAGATTGGATGTCATGGGATTTTGGTTAATAACACAAGCAACAATTCCCAGAAAACTAGACCCAGAAGTAGGTCATTGAAATGAAGCACTTGAAGAAGCACTCTCTCTGTCAGTCCTGGCATTTCAGGTAGAAGGGTCTGTTTCCCTACAGATTACTCTGTTAAGCCTTCATTTGAGCAGATGGAGGAGACCTTAAGAAGGGGAGGAGACTGGAGAGCATCATTTGGGCCATCTCCTCTCATATTCTCTGGGAGATTGCCCCTTCTATCTTTCCATCTCCTTAATTTTTATTCTCTAACCTTGAGTTGAGGCTGAGAAAAATTAAATGACTTACTCAAGATCACACAGGTAGTTTTGGGGGCAGGATTTGAACATAGAACCCAGTACTCTTTACTATCCATGTTAAATGGCTTATCCAAAGTCACATAACAGATTCATGGGTGAACTACAACCTAGGTTTCCTACTTTCCAGATCCATGACAGAGTCAACATCTTATCTGTCACATTAACCAGTTCAGTTTAAACACTCACTGGAAAAACCCAAGTGGATAAAAAATACATGTTGCCCAGATTATGACATATAGTCAAGACCCAAGTGCATATAGCTTGGACAGATGCTGGAAAGGGACAATGGGTTGGGTGCAGAATTGAACAGGAAAAGCACTGTAGGCTGAAGGTCACATGGGAACCAGAGCTGTGCTTTCAATGATCTTGTTTCTTCCTGCCAGAAAAGCCTATTTCTTTGACTCCCCCTTCTCAGTGAATTCCCATTGGCTGTGAATCATAGCATGCCACAGTCTCAGATGAGGCACTTCAAAGTGACTCAAACGGCAATGGAACGGCATGCAGGGGGTGTGAGTAGGTAGCAGCACATTAGCAAGGATGATATGTGCATGAGAAACAACATAAAAGACATTATCAAGGATGTGCATGAAAGGAATAGGAGGTGGGCTGGTTACATAGTGAGAGTGAGCGACTGTGGGTAAACAGCACAAGCACTGTACTGGGACCCTGGGGACGTTAAAAGGATCTGAAGATTCCAACATACTAGTTAGGAAGATCCTAATGTGTAAGATGGTAACATTAGGTAGTGCAGTAGATAGAGTACTGAACTTGGAATCAGGAAGACTTCCTTCCTGAGTTCAAACCTGATCTTAGTAATTTACTAGCTAAGTGGGCAATTTACTTACCCCTATTTGCCTTGGTTTCCCCATCTGTAAAATGTGCTAAAGAAGGAAATGACAAACCTCTTTGCCAAGAAAATGCCAAAATGGGGTCATGAAGAGTTGGACATCACTGAAAAGACCAAGCAACAAATGTGTAAGGAAGCATGGTCCAGTCCAAAGAGCCCTGGATTTGGAACCACTGAACCAGGGTTCCTAGATCTGCCATTTACTATCTGTGAGACCTCAGGCAGGTCACTTAAGTCTTTAATCCTCAGTTTCCTCCTCTATAAAAAGATAGGATTGGGCCAGGCAGCTTCTAAGGCCACTTCCACCTCTAAATCCAAGTTCCTATGATCTTCCATGGCAGCCATGGACAAGAACAGAAGAAGATGAGAAAACACAGAGTTTAAAATCTATACTTGCAGAAAGGCAATTCACTCTAAGGTAATCAAGGATCTGTCTAGATAGTTAAGCATATGTATGTCAGCTAGGCATGAGTCTCCACAAGTATGGCCACCAAGAGATGATACTTTTTTTCCCCTTAACTACAACAACTCATAGACTTTCTACCAAGGCATTGAGGAGTTGCACCCAGCAGAGGAGGACGGTTCTACACCGATGAATAGGCAGCTGGGTGACGAAATGGATAGGGCGCTGGGTCTGAAGTCATGAAGACCTAAGTTCAAATCCAACCTCAGCACTTACTAGCTGTGTGACCCTGGGCAAGTCATTTAGCTTTGCCTCAGTTTCCTCATCTGTAAAATGAGCCAGAGAAGGAAATGGCAAATCACTCCAGTTTCTTTGCCAAGAAAACCCCAAAAATAGGTCATGAAGAGTTGGACACAACTAAATACATTGATGAAATCAAAAAAGTTTTTGAAATACGTCCACACAGTAGAAAAAAATCAAGCAAAGGTAACACACCTCTGCATAGAACAGAAAAGGTACTACTTCTCCCTGTACTAGAGACCAGGCAATCCCACTCCTACATACTCTTGTCCTATTGACCCTCCCTGCTCACACTACAACCTACCTTTGACTTCACATTCACATTCACACATGGGCCACTGTGATACCTGGCCAACCCATACTGAGCTGAACCTATCCTCTGCGCAGAATAGTGTTAGGGAAAGGGACAATGGATTCCCTTCTGTCATTTATAGTGTGTAGTCTGGGAGTGGTGGTAGTGAGAGGATGTCATTTGGGATGGAATTTGAACATGGAGCCTGTGTTCTTTATTGCCTTTTTTTTCTAAATAGAGGACGATTCCATTGGAAAAGGTTATTGGGAAATAATCTCTTTATAAGCAAGTCAGAGGCAACGGTATTTTTGTGGACTTGGGCAGAAGGGCTGGGTCATTTTCTTTTAAAAATTTTTTTTATTATTTACATTAGTTCACAGATTCCAAACTGAATAAGACCTAGGTCAACCCCTTTACCTTGCAAGGGAAAAAAACTGAGCCCCAGAAATCATATCATTAATTCAGCTCTGAGTTTATCCCTTATGTCTTTCAAAGTATCCATTGTCCCAAGTAATTGATTCCTAAAGAGTCTCATCATGAGAAGTCAACAGCAGTGCCTAATAATCATCAGGAGATCTAAACTACTTTCAGGTTCACAAAGCATTTTCCTTACAAATTCCCTATAAGGTTAGTAATTCAAATATAATTGTCTTCCATATCAGAAAAAAGAAAACTGAAGCCCAGTAAGAAAAAGGGATCTACCCAGGGTTATTATAGCTGTTTGTATTGGAGTCAACATTCAAATTCAACGCTTTCCAAACCCTCCAACCAGTGTTCTTTTCACACCACACTGACCCTATAAAAGTAGACCATTCACAGACCACATTCTATACTAGGAAGCTGAGGTAGCCCTAACAAGCATGATTTTTAGGTCATCTCACTCAAATTGGGGTGTGGGGGGAATCCATTTAACTGCGAGTGGAATTTTCCATTGGTCAGAAAGAGGACACACTAATTAAGAGGAAATTGACAATTTCAAAATCCTGTTTCTGATGTTGTAAGTCAGGAAGGAGCCAGGAGCTCTCAAACTGGGTCACAGCAAAGTTATCCTCCACTCCTGCTCAGCACTAATTTCCCAAAACTCTCCTACAGAGTGGGGTCACTAGGACACGTGTTCAGGCTAAAGGACCCCACCAGTGGGGTCACTCTGGATTCTTACCAACCAATGTCCTATCACAGATTTAGAATACAAAGGGACCAAGGAGAGCATCTAATTCAAACTCTTCATCTTGGAGATGAGGAATATATGAAGCCTAGGCAGGCTAATCAGCAACTTGCCCAGACACACAGGCAGTGTCAAAGGCAGGATCTGAACATGGGTCCTCTGACTCCATAGCCCATATTCTTTCCATCTGCTTCCCAATTTCTTTGTTTAAAAACATATATTTTATTAACACTTAAAGAAAAAAACCCATTACTTTCCAATAACCCTATCCCCATAGAACTGTCCTCTGTTTTGTTTTGTTTTAATAGTTAAGCAAAACAAATTGTTGAGGAAACTGAATATGACATAGAATTCAGAATTCAGGGCAAGTAAGTGACACCGTGGATGGAGTGCCAGGCCTGCAGTCAGGAAGACTCATCTTCTTGAATTCAAATCTGGCCTTGTAAAATTACTAGTTGTGTGACCCTGGGCAAGTCACTTAACTTTGGCTATCTTAGTTTTCTCATCTGCAAAATGAGCTGGAGAAGGAAATGGCAAACCACTTCAGTATTTTTGTCAAGAAAGCCCCCAGTGGGGTCACAAAGAATTGGGCATGACTGAAATAAATAAACCACAACAAATACAGTACTTTTAAATCTGTAATCCATCACTTCAGACATCAGATAGAATGGAATCAGTAACCTCTTTGGGCTCCCTAGGTAGCTGGGTGACTCAGGAGATAGAGTGCTGGGTCAAGAGAAAGAAGACCTGAGTTCAAATCCAGTAACAGACAATTACTAACTGTATGACCCTGGGAAAGTCATACTTAACCTCCATCTGTGTCAGTTTCCCCAGTATTAAAATGGGAATCACAATAGCACCTACTTCAGAGAGTAGTTGTAAGGATCAAATGAGACATTTGTTGTTGTTTTGTTTTTTGGAGAGGGGAGGGCAATTGGGGTTAGTTTACTTGGCCAAGGTCACATGGCTAGTAAGTGTTAAATGTCTGAGGCCAGATTTGAACTCAGGTCCTCGTTTCTCTAGGGCCAGTGCTCTATTCCAAATGAGACATTTGTAAAGCACTTAGCACAAGGCCTGACACACAGTAGGTGTTTAATAAATGCTTGTTCCCTTCTTTTCCTATTTACCTCCCTTTCAATCTCATCCAGGCCAATTCCCCACATTGAAAGGCAGAGTCCAGTCAGGATCCCCTGAGGAGATGGGGGAGGAAGGAGTGGCATATCAGGAAGTGAC
Organism: Petaurus breviceps papuanus; assembly: GCF_028583685.1. NCBI lineage: Eukaryota > Metazoa > Chordata > Mammalia > Diprotodontia > Petauridae > Petaurus > Petaurus breviceps. The sequence continues at coordinate 2,381,665 of NW_027187280.1, read as the reverse complement.
TTGTTATAAAAAACAAATTTCTGCCTGGGTAAAAGCGAGATGATAAAGAACAGTTGTACTACATCACTCCCAGGGCTATTGTGAGGCAAGAATTGCATAAGCCATTCAGTGCTATAGCAATGGGAGCTGTTATTATTCCTTAAGAAAGAAGGCCAACAAATTGCATTTAAACATCACTTTGACAGCATCATTTCCATAGAAACAATGAATGCCCTCATACAAATTACTCATCTATTTTCTAAGGCATTTACAGAATTTTCTGTGGCATGCCTTGGTCCATGTGTGATTGTATACTTGAATGTAAGCTATGAAAGACACATAGTACAGTGGGTGGTGTATAGAGAGCCAAGGCTTGGAATGAATGAATGTGTGAGTGAACAAGTGAATGAAGAATTTTATTAAGCACCTACTATTTGCCAGTGCTAAGCACTATTTTATTAAGCACCTACTATTTCCCCAGAGCTAAGCATTATTTTATTAAGAACTACTATTTCCTCAGTGCTCAGCACTGGGGATACAAATGTAAAAAGCAAAGACAAACCCTGCCCTTACATTCTAATAGAAGAAGTCAACACAAGTGGGTAGTGGTGGCCAGGTTGTCTGGGAAGTCCCTGGACTGCAGGGTGGAGCTAGGGACAAAGGACTGACATGCCCTTTATAGGAAAAGGAGTGCTGATTTGATGATGGTTTCCATATCAAGACTGGATTCAAGTCCCACCTCAAACACAAAGTGATTGACCCTGCACCATTTACTTGACCTCACTTTACCTCCAGCAAACCTCCTAGACCATAAACTAAGGAGCAGGTAGAGATGGATTGTTGGTAGAGGGAGTTTCCTATGCCCATGGAATCACAGGTTTGGGTTAAACAAGCATTCTACTTCTCTTTCCTCTACCACACTCAGAGAACATTAAGAATTACTATGAGTGTTGTTGTTGTTGTGAGTTTGAGTTTTCAAGCCTATAAAATCAAGCAACTAGAACCCTCGACAAGCCATCAGGACCCCTCGGTTCAAGCTCCAGCCCTGCTGTTCGTCCTGTGCATGGCCTTGGACAAATCATATGCCTTCTCTGGATCTAAGTCCCTTCACCTGTGATGACAACTCACATGTCTAGGTTTAAAGCTTACAAGGGTAGGGAGAGCAAATTATTGTCCCCATTTTACAAGTGAGTTGACCAAGGTTTGGCATCTTTCCCATGGTCACATCGAACCTGGAATCAGAAAGTCCTGAGTTCAAAAACAGTCTCAGATATATACTGCTGCATGATCCTGCACAAGTCACTTAAACCTCAGCTTGCTTCAGTTTCCTCATCTGTAAAATAGGGATAACAATAGCACCTACCTCTCAGAATTGTTATAAGGATCAAATGATCTAACATTTGTAGAGTGCTTCGCAAACCTTAAAGCGCCATGTAAATGCTAGCTCTTATTACTACCACTCTCTAGTTAGCAGTCATCAGAGTAGGTAGGTCCTCTTGACTCGAAGTTCATCATTCTTTCCACTATACTATTCTGACTTTATTTAAAATGGGGGAACTGAATGGTCTGAGGTTCCCATCAGCTCTAGCATTCTATGACTGAATGAATTCAGACTAAGCCATGTCATATGATAGGCTGAATGGTGACAAGAAGCTAAGACAGGAAATGTCTTGTCAAAAAAATTGATAAACTCCACCTTGCCTCAATTTCTCCAGATTCAAAGGGGAAGATAGTTTTCTCTACTTATATCATATGAATAAGATAATAAGTATATAGATGGGGTGATTTGAGATATGATAAAACACTCCATTATTATTATTGCTGTTATTCTAAATTTATAACTCAAATAGGACTGCTGTAAATTTGTTTGAAATCATCTCAGCCTTGTCCAAGCAGATCACAAGAATCCATTATAACAAAAAGAACACTCGACTTTGAGTGCAGAGGCTTGTATTCAAATCCCAGCTCTGCCAGTCAAGGCACTGACCTCTCTGAGTCTCAGTTTGTCTATCTGTAAATAATTGCACTCTTTGAGAGCACAGGCTCTGATGCATATTATCTATGTAACATTAGGCCAGTGCCTGAGTCTTAGTTTGCTCATATGTCAATCAACAGGGTTGAACTACATGATCCCTAGGTCCTTTCAGCTCAAAATTCTATGATCCTCTATCACCTAGGAATATAGTAGGACCCCATATTCTGAATTATTGTCAATGTCTTCACAACATTAGAGCCCCCTCCTATCCAAGAGGAATTTAGACTGCAGGGAGGGGAGGGGAGGAAAGGAAAGGGGAGAGGAGGAAAGAAAAAAGAGAAAAGAGAAAGGGAAAAGGAGGAAGGGGAAGGGAAAAGAGAAGGGAAGTGCTTACTAAAATCTGGGCAGTGTACTCCAAACTAAGAATACAAAATACAAAACAACAACAACAACCAAAAAACAAGAGTCCCTGACCTCAAGGTGCTTACATTCTAATAGGGGAAGACAACATATATAGAGAAGTGGTGGCTAGGAGGTGATATTTTGCACCTGGAAGTCACAGAGATGGTGAGTGTATCATAGGATAGTCATTCCCAACTTTTGAATCTCAGTGGGATCCAGCCTATCCAGATACCAGGACATGGAGATTTGGGGACAGGGGCCTCCAGACAAGCTTTATTGGTTCTACAGTTTCATTGTTCCTCAAGAGCCACAGGCTCTTCTTTTGGCACTGTCCCTTCCCTGATTGCCCAGGAGCCTGAGAATTCCCAGCTCTGGTTCAGGCCTCAGTGCAAGAAGATATGGTTCAGGTTTCAAGCCTAAGTGCCCTCGTGCCTGGCTTGGCCTCCTGAAACAAGAGCCAGGTCACTCCAGGGCAGGGAGACTGCTTCCCCATGGTGAATGGTGTGTAGTTCATGGGTCCCAGGGGCTCAGTGTCTACAGTACCAATGCAATAAACATTTATGGAGCACTTGTGTACAAAGTACTAGTACAGAACAGAGAGGGAAAACAAAGGCAAAAAAAAAAAACAAAACCCACAATCACTCCTCACAAAACTTATTCTAATAAGGGAGACAAGGCATGTGTATACAGTTACAAGTTAGAAAGTAATATATGCCAAAATGCTTTGAGGTTTCAAAGAGGAACATCACTCATAGATGCAAGGATTACTGCAGTGAACTCCAGTATCGATGGAAGTAGGAGGCAGCTAGGGGGATCGGTGGACAGAGCACTGGACCTGGAATCAGAAAAACCTGAGTTCAAGTCCAGCCTCAGACACTGCACTAGCTATGTAACTTTGGGCAAGTCACTTAACCTCTGAGAAGGAAATGGCAAACCACTCCAGTATCTTGGCCAAGAAAACCCCAGAGACAGTATAATCCATAGGAGTTAGGACGTGACTGGTCGACTGAACAACAGATTGAGGGAAATGGTTGGAACAGTTGAAAAGGGGGGACTCAGGCTTAGCATGGTATAGTGGATGGATGGAGGAGAGAGAGAGAGAGAGAGAGAGAGAGAGAGAGAGAGAGAGAGAGAGAGAGAGAGAGAGAGAGAGAGAAGAGAAGAGAAGAGATGGATGGATGGATGGACAGACAGATATAGATAGAGTGAATCATCTGGGAGGCAGGAAGAGACGATTTCAAATCCAACCTCTGACACATTTCCTAGCTGTGAGACTATGGGCAAGTCACCTCCTCTGAGGCTGGCTTTTTATATGCAAAATGAGGATAAGAATAAGCTTGGTTACTACCTTATAGGGTTGATGTAAGGATCAAATGAGGTAAAAATAAGAAAAGAAGCAGGTAAATGAGAAAAAAAATCTCTGCAGCAAGTTTCTCTGATCAAGGCCTCATTTCTAAGCTATAAAGGGAACTGATTCTAATTTAGAAGAATAAGAGCCATTCTCCAGTTGATAAATGATCAAAGGATTTGAAGAGACAGTTTTCGGAGGAAGAAATCCAAGCTATGGATAACCACATGGAAACATAATCACTAATAATTAAATTAACTGAAATAATGTATGTGAAACAGTTGCAAACTTTAAAGCACACTATATAAATGTCAATTATTGGTATTACTTCTATTAATTACCTGATTTGAGCACAATGTCTCAAAATGACTTGGAGTGATGGCCCCAGTGAGTTAGGATGACAATAAAGCACCTTTGCCAAGCAAGGAGAGTCCAAATCAATTGAATCTAATTTATTTCAATTTAGTTCAGTTTGACAGATATATTTATCAAATGCCTACTGCTCCAGATCCCTGTGCTGTAATGTAAGATATATAGCCTGTGCCCTCATTTTACATACTTAGCACATCTAAACCAGATCCTCAGAGCAGAACTAAGAACATAAGTGATAATACTAGATTTATACATCACTTTAAGAGTGCAAAGAGCTTTACAAACATTATCTCAATTCATCCTCACAACAACCCTTGAGGTAGATATTTTTATGATCCTCATCTTGCAGAGGAGGCAGCAGTTGCAAACTAAGGCAGACAGAGGTTAAGTGACTTGTCCAAGATCACAGAACGTCCAAGGCCATATTTGAACTCAGGCCTTCTTCAGTCCCATGCTCTACCTATCAAGCCACCTAGCCAAGAATGTGTCTCCAAACAGCCCCAGAATTCATTACTGTTGGGGTTGCCTTCACTGTTACACACATACCTAAAATATCCCTAATTCTCCCTTTATATGCCCTTAATGATCTTCTTATTTATTATTTTATTCAAATCCCTTTAAACCACAAGAATAAGATAAAGAGTCCAGTGTTGGAGCAAACAAAATAGACTTTTTAAAAAGTATCCCCTATGTCTAGAACATCACTAGGCATTGTTCCAGAGACCACTCCTGAATATGACAACCTCACCAGGGGAGTTCTTTGAAAAGAAAATAATATGAGCATACACCAGAGGATATTCACAAAATTACTACGTGAAAAAAAAATATATATATACATATGTATGCGTGTATATACACACACACACACACACATACACACTCTTACAAAGGTGTTTCTCTACCTATTACTTTAATTCAAAATAAAGATTTTCTTTATCGCTGGATTTTTTGTCTTCATCACAAAGCTTAAAAATAACTAAAGGTTTAATTCTAAGTCACACTAAAGTTCAATACAAGCTAGATCTGGGAAAAGTTTCAACCTATATTTGGAACAATATAGACAGGATCTCTGGGGGTGGGCACTGGGTCTAGTTGGCCTATTGAGACTCATAGATGATAATACAGGGTGTTCCAAAAGTCTTTGTACAGTTTAAGGTTACTAAAATTGCAGAATAGTTTTGTACTTTAATAGCTTAAAACTGTTCGAAGACTTTTGGGACATCCTGTATAACTAACAAAACAAGGCTCTTTGTGATAAGGGCCAAATAAAATATACAAATAGTTAAGTAGACAGTATGGTATGGAAGAAAGAATACTGGACCTTTATTCAGGATGACCTGGGTTCAGATCCTACATCTGAAACTCAATAGCTGTGTGACTAGAGTCAAAACATTTAACCTCTCTGAGCCTCAGTTTCCTCATCTGTAAAATTAAGATTTTTAGATCAGCTAGGTGGTACAGTGGATAGAGCACTGGACCTAGAGTCAGGAAGACCTGAGCTCAAATCTGACCTCAGACAGTTACTAGCTGTGTGACCCTGGGCAGGTCACTTCACCCTGTTTGCCTCAGTTTCCTCATCTGTAAAATGAGCTGGAGAAGAAACTGGCAAACCACTCCAGTGTCTTTGCCGAGAAAACCCCAAATGGAATCACAAAGAGTAGGACAAGACTGAAAAAATGACAGAACAACAGAAAGCACCTACTTCATAGGATTGTTATAAAACTCAGGGTAGGTAAAGTTCTTTGCAAATTTTCAAATGGTATTAAATGGCTGTGATTATTAAGTGCTGTAGGAGCTCAGATGAGGGGGGAGCAGAGCTCATCACAGAAGGTTTCCTGAATGAGGAAGTAACCAATAGGATCTCTATAGGCTGTAAGCAGAATTGAGTGAGCATTCTAAGCCCTGCCCTCAAGAAGCTTAAGCTCGATCAGGAAGATACAGCATGTAAACAGGCAAAGGCAAAGAGATCAAAGGACACCTTAGCTGGGCAGAAGTTTAGAGATCACCTCATCCAGGGGCCTGCAAACTCTGGCCAGAGGCAAGCTAGGAACCCACAGGCCAGAAGCCAGCAGCCAATTTCTGTGCCAGTTTGTTTTACAGTTTTCATTCTTAAAATATGCCCAACAAAAATAGGTAAAGGTCATCTCCGGTCCTTGGGGTGTGCTTTTCTGACCCCTGACAAGCCATTGCTTCCCTTTGTTGTTGTTTGTGCTTCCTTTTCTAAGAGGACCAATGATACCACGGGTGATGTTTTGACTTGAGTGTGAATTGGATTTAAGAAAGGCAAGAGTCGTACAAGTTGTCAGCCTCATTCTCACAGCCTGGAGTGACTAAGCCTAAAGTCACACAGTCAGTCACCTAATATTTGTTAAGTACCTACTAGGTGCTAAGCCTTGTGTATACAAAGACAAAAAATAAGCCATGTTCTCAAAGAGGTCCCTCAGCAGTTAGAATAGGAACCCAAACACTCTTACTCCAAATCCAGAAGCCTTTCGACTCTCCCTGTCTAAGAATAGGTGTGCTGAGATAGGAGACACATTGCGCCAGAGCAGAAAGTATGTGAAGAGATGTAATAAGGGAAACCCAGAAAGACCAGTTGGAGCCAGACTGTGGAAGGCTTGAAATACCAAGCAGGAAAGCTTGGATTTTGTCCTATGGGCAATGGGAAGCCAATGAAAATGTAAAGCAAGACTTCTTTATCCCAAATGTAGGTAGCATGGCAATTATGGAAGGAGCCCCAGACCTGGGAATCAGGAGACCCTGGTCTTTCATTTTGGTTCTGAAGCCTTTCCACCAACATGGACATGGATACATCACTTTGCTGATTCCTGTTTCCCCTTTTGTGAAAAGGGATATTGTGAGTAAAGCATTTTTTAAACTTTAGAGTGCTTTAGAATTCAACCAAATGAGTATTGGTACCAACTATATTCCAGATATCCTGAGAGGCACTGGAGATACAAAGATGAAATAAGGTCCCTGCCCTCAAGAAGCTTACACTCTACCAGGAAGATACAGCATGTAAACAGAGAAATATATATTAATTTGAGGAAGAACAACTAAAGTGATAAGAAAAGTCAATGAGTGGTTATTATTATTCATTTCTTTCCTAGGTAGTACCTTCAGAATAATTTCTATAATTTATTGAACAAGACCATCTACTTTTCCCTTTCTTTCATAGACTTTTATCAAACCTCCCTTCTCTCAGCCTCTGAACTCAGATGCACAGCAGAGTAAGGGGGCAGCCGCTGGGCTTCCAATCCTATCCCAGATCCTGACTACCTGGGTGACTTTGAACCCATCCTTTCACCTCCCTAGGCTTCAGGGTCCTCAGGTATAAAATGAGGAGTTTGGATTGGACGGGGTTCTGAGGGTCCTTCCACCTGTATCTCTAAAGATGCTATGTGCCTCTCCCAAAAGGGGAGGGGGCAGCGACTGAGCACAAATGAGGTAGAAGGGGGGGAAAAAAACCTCCAGGTAAGGGATGTCCCAGCTTAGCTTCACCACAGCAGTGCTTTGAAGGTCAGAGTTGCTCCCAAAGAGGAGAAAGCCAGCATCTAGCTGGAAGAACTGAACTCCCAGGGGAATGTCTTGCAGGCAGCAGTAAAGTGAGAGCCAATTGATCTGTCCCCAAGGAGCCAAGTCAACCCTTCTGGAATCTGACCCCAACCTCACCCTCTTTTCCCACTTCTGGAGGATCCACATAAATATTGAGGCCTTGACAGGAAGTCCCAGGGGCACTAGGTACAGATGGATATGATTACACACTGTACATCAGACCACGGATTCCCATTGATGCATATGGAGCCTGATCTCCTTGCTGTCTTGAATCAGAAGCAGTTTCAACATCCCCTTAAATGGCAGCTGTCACTGCCTACAACTAGGTAAAAACACATATATTCTAAAATATATAACTATATTTTATCATAGATGAGGGATATAACTATATGTACATAAATCATTTATCTACCAACTATCTCTATGTCTTTCTATCTGAGAGGCAACATGGTCTAGACTGAGGTGACTAGGTAGCATTGTGAATAGAACTTTGGGCTGGGATCAAGAAAACCTCAGATATTAGCTGTGTGACTCCAGGCAAATCAGTGAACCTCTCTGTCTGCAGATTCTTCATCTGTAGAATGGGCATAATAATAGCACCTACATCCTAGGGTTGTTGTGAAGATTAAACGAGATAACATTGGACAGTGCTTCGCAAACTTAAAGTCCTTTATAAATACTTACTGTTATTAGTGGATAAAGAACTGGCCTCAGAGTCAGGAAGACTTCTACTCAAGTCTCACCCGATATAGTGTCTGTGTGAATACAGGCAAATCATTTCACCTCCCAGGGCTCTGAGCAGCTTTCTAAAATTACTAAGATTATACATTTCAGAGAAGTCATTGGTCTTCAGTGATATAAGAAGACTCTCACTGAGTTCCTTACACTCATGAAATTATATGTCTGAAAAAGAATATGCATGTGTGTATATACATACAAACACATATACACATGTGTACACATATACATATAAACATACAGGTATATGTTTACATATACATACATGTACATTTACAGGCAGCTAGGTGGCACAGTGGATAGAGCACTAGGCCTGGAGTCAGGAAGACTCATCTTCCTGAGTTCAAATCTGGCCTCACACACTTAATAGCTGTGTGACCCTGGGCAAGTCACTTAGCCCTATTTGCCTCAGTTTCCTCATTTGCAAAATGAGCTGGAGAAGGAAATGGCAAACCCCAAGAAAACCCCAAATGGGATCATGGCTGAAATGCCTGGACAACAAAGTAACATAGCACTAGGCCTGGAGTCAGGAAGACTCATCTTCCTGATTCAAATTTGGCCTCAGAAATTTACTAACTATGTGATCCTGGGCAAGTCACTTAGCCCTATTACCTCAGTTACCTCATCTGTAAAATGAGCATAAGGAAATGAAATGACAAAATGATTCTAGTATTTCTAGATTGGACCTAATAGAAAACCCCAAATAGGGTTTCACATATACATATGTATATATGTATGTGTGTATGTGTGTGTGTGTGTGTATATATATATATATATACATTATCTCATTCAATCCTCAGAACCCTAGAAGGCAGGTGATTTCCCCAAATATGTGGGCCTATCCCCCAGATATGTGTGTATGTATGTATATAGAGACAGATAAGAGACAGATATGTGTGTATGTATATGTACATACATATTCAGTTTTCCCATCTTCAAAATGGGTATGATAATAGTACTCTCAACTTTGTAGGGTCATTGTTATTCAAGGGCTTTTCAAAATCTTAAAGCACTAAAGAGGTGGGAGCTATGTATGTGTACATATGTGACTGTATGATCACAAGAATCAGGGATCTTGTAGAATGAATTATATACGTTGCTATTGAAGCCTATATTTTTACAGTTACATAGGAAGGGACCTCAGACAAATTAAGTGACTTTCCTAAAGTCATAAACAAGTAAATGGCAGAGCCAGCATTTGATCCCAGGTGTTCCAACTCCAGACCCAACCCATTTTAATGCTAATTAAACACATTTTTAAAAGTAAATACAATTATAGGCAAGGGGAAAAAAAAATCAGGTTTGTCCGACTGATAAGGAACTCAGTTTATATTGGTTTGGGCTCTGTAATATTCAACCCTGGACTAGCAGATGGGAGACAGTCCCTATTAAATAAATATTTAAGTTCATTACTTGGGTCCTTTGTTTAGAAAACAGTGAAGAAAGGCAGTTGTGGTCAAGTGAAAAGAAAACTCATTTTGGCCTCAGAAGGCCTAGTTCAAGCCCTAGCTCCAATATTTACTACCAGATGACCTGGGCCGAGTCTCTCCCACTGAGCCTCAGTTTCCTCAGCTGTAATGTGCTAATGATGCTTCTCTCATGGTGCCATTATGACCAAAGTGCTTTGGAATCTAAAAGACCCAGATAAGTGTGAATCCACAGGACCACAGGTAAAGAAAGATCTGGAAAGGACCTCAGAGGTGCAAGTCCTTCCTTTACAAAGGAGTAAGGTGGAGAGAAGTGACATAACTCGCCCTAGGTCACCCAGGTAAGAGGTAGAATCTGGATTTAAACTCGGGACCTGCTACTCAAAATTCAACAGTTTTCATTGCAGCTGTAGTTATTGTCAGAATAATCTTACCCCCAAAACGGGAGGTTTATAAATCTACAGGGTTTATATTGTTTGGATATGGGGGTGGGGGGTGAGGGTAGAGATGGAGGTGATAAATCTTTTAAGCAACAGAAGAAATGCTAGTGCTTCTGCATGCTTCTAAACCTCCATTTCTCCCAGGAAATTAGTGCTTAAAATGAATTTAACCTTGTTAAGCTCCTTTTATAGGGTAAAAACATCTTTTACCAGCAAAGACTTTCCCAGAAGTCAATGGCCCCACTTAAATACAGTAACTTTTTTTTTTCCTAGACCTGTGATTTCATTAGTTAAGGGAACTGCCTGGTGAAGAAATTCTCTCTACCAATAAAGATCAGCACTTAAGTCTATCATTTAGAGAGTTTCTTGGAAGACTGAGATGTTAAATGACTTGCCCAGGGTTACAGAGAAAGCATTTGTCAGAGGGGAGACTTAAACCCACATCATTCTGATTCCCAGGCCAGTTCTCCATCCATTACACCAAGATGCCTCTGTCCAACTGCTTATTTCAAGAACAAATGTGTCCTATAAATGTTATTTCTTCAAAATATGGGATAAAGTTAAATGCAAACTCCTATGTGAAGGCTTCACTGATTCAATTAAAGAAGTTACATTTTTTATTTAACACATTTAAATTTAAATATTTATTATTAATTTAACATTTATTAAACAGCTACTGTGTGTGCCAGGCCCTGTGCTAAACTCTGATCCCTCCTGGTTGATAAAGATCTTCCCCTCTCAGATCACTTCTTTACCCAAAAATCATCAAATATTCTTAAGCAAGTAATATGTGTCAGGTACTATCAGTCAGTTGTTGTCAATAAGCATTTTGTAATGCTGGGAATACAATGAAAGGCAACAACATGGTTCCTGATCTCAAGCAGCTCACGCCCTAATAAGAGGGACAACATAGAAGCAGCCATGCAAAATTCAGGGTAAATGGGAGGTAACTTCAAAGAGAAGGCACTAACAGTGGAGCAGGGAGAGGCTTTTTGTAGAAAGGGGGATATGAGCTGAGTCTACTAGGCACTGGAAATACAGAAACCGCCTAGTATGCTTATGGAGCTCATACATCATCAGTCATCAGTCATGAATTTTTGGTTTGGAAGAGTCCTTACAGGTCATCTCATCCAAACCCTTCATGTCAGAGATAAGGAAACTGAGGAACAGGTCACACAGGTAGTAAGTGGCAGAGGCAGGATTCAACTCCACATCCTCTAATTCCAAATTCAACTTAATCTTTATCATAACACCACTATATATTATATCTGTATTGGTGATTTACCATACTGCTGGCCTGTAAGCTCCGTACAGGCAAGGACTATGTCTTATCTAAATTTTGAGTCTTCCCCTGGCACTGAATGCAGTGCTGTGCTCATAGCAGGTACTTATTAAATACTCATTAAATTAATATAATGTATATCTTCTTTTCAAGAAAATAAATTTAGAAATCTTGCATTATTATGGTTTAATATTTTCCAATATCCATAATCAGGAGATGTTAAATCATCTCACCTCCATGTAAGCCTCTTTATAAAGCAAAATTTCTACCAGGAAAACCTGGGAGCCTGTTCCGGGAGACTAGCGAGAATAGGAAGGGGAAAGTACTAATGAGCTCAATTAAAGCCCTCCCTTTTCACTCTCAGGTCTAGCCTACTTGCCAAAAGGATGGAAAGTCACAGCCAGTACAGGGACTACCAGTGCCAGCTTGGCTCAGTTATCAGCAGCTGGCACTGGTACCATCTTGGCACCAGGGACCGAGCTGGAAAATAGGAATATTTCTCACCACCACTGAGGGAACCAGCCATTAACAACTTTTCATGCAGAACTTAAATGTTGCTTTTTGGAAAGGTACTTTATTCTCAAACTAACTGAGCTTGATGCTAATGGATTTGATTCCTTTGAAAGAAGACTTCTCCCCAGTTTGTCTATGGAAGAAAAATTTTCAGGATAAAATGTGAGTAATAGGCCATAGCTCATCACAGAAGAAGGGACATAGAAGACATGATTGAGCATGTGAGTGGGGGGGGGGGGGGGAGGAAACGGGTCGAGGGGGGAGGGGGGAAGAGGGGGAAAAGGGGGGGGAGGAGAAAAGGATATGCAGCGGACGCCGAAGGGTACAAAGAAAATCTGGGAAACGAACTAGACGACC